>NC_141155.1:136977760-137314010 GCF_053477565.2 Lygodium microphyllum
GTGTTTGCATGGCTTTTGCTGCACTTCAATGATTTTGGTTAAAAATTTACTTACTCAACCTTTGTAAGTAAATGGAAACTCCTATGCTATAAACCCTCTATGTAACCAATGGACCTTTCCTCTATAGTTAAGTGATTACATTTGTACCCTATTGAAAGTAAAGTAAATCTGATGGAAGGTGCTCACCCCTTGACCTGCTGGTATCTACTGGTTTATTTTGAAAGGATTCTATGGGTTTTTAGCAATATAAGTAAAGTCAACGATACTAATTTCTAAACTTGTAGTCAAACTCATTGAATGTTGATCCACATGATCACATATATTGTGCTTGTATATGTGGTCCATTTTAGGTTTCATTTATATCGTTAGCATATCCTTTCTTTTTATAATCATGATAGAGGATAATTTGATATTATGTTCTCGATTGGAAATTAGGAAAATAGCTTTGGAAATACAATAGAAATTGCTTCCTATATGATGTGAGCTGTCTTATAATCTAATCTAAATTAAATAAGCCAACTTATTATTTAAAAAAAACCTATCTATGTATAAAAACAAGCAGTGTTTCTGCAATCGAGTTTACCTATGAAATCTTATCCTTTCATTCCACTATGTTATTCTCTTTTTGTCTTTGCCTTTTATGCTGGTCATTTTTCTTTTTGAATTTTTTAGATCTTAGAACTGTCCAGCTCACATCTAATTTTAGAAGCCAAGAGTAATCTTTTATAATGAGTAGTAGTCAATGCTTTAATTCTTTTGTGGCAACTTTTGTTATACCGGGTCACCAAAAGTAACTTGTTAAGTCTTCTTTCAAGATTATGACAAACATCTTTATTGACTCCACAAATAGCCGACGAGTTTATGTCCATCCCTAGGCACCATCAGATACAATCTATCACCCTTGTAGCTGTCATCTACAATTTGTGTAAGTGTGCCGCACCCTATATATAATCGTTGCTTTTTCGTGATGAAAGTTCCCTACTTGAAAGCACCTTTTTCTACATGTCCATAAAATATTAGAGAGAGAGAGAGAGAGAGAGAGAGAGAGAGAGAGAGAGAGAGAGAGAGAGAGAGAGAGAGAGAGAGAGAGAGAGAGAGAGAGAGAGAGAGAGAGAGAGAGAGAGAGAGAGAGAGAGAGAGAGAGAGATAGATAGATAGATAATCGTTGCTTTTTCGTGATGAAAGTTCCCTACTTGAAAGCACCTTTTTCTACATGTCCATAAAATATGAGAGAGAGAGAGAGAGAGAGAGAGAGAGAGAGAGAGAGAGAGAGAGAGAGAGAGAGAGAGAGAGAGAGAGAGAGAGAGAGAGAGAGAGAGAGAGAGAGAGAGAGAGAGAGAGAGAGAGAGAGAGAGAGAGAGAGAGAGAGAGAGAGAGAGATAGATAGATAGATAGATAGATAGATAGATAGATAATCGTTGCTTTTTCGTGATGAAAGTTCCCTACTTGAAAGCACCTTTTTCTACATGTCCATAAAATATTAGAGAGAGAGAGAGAGAGAGAGAGAGAGAGAGAGAGAGAGAGAGAGAGAGAGAGAGAGAGAGAGAGAGAGAGAGAGAGAGAGAGAGAGAGAGAGAGAGAGAGAGAGAGAGAGAGAGAGAGATAGATAGATAGATAGATATATAATCGTTGCTTTTTCGTGATGAAAGTTCCCTACTTGAAAGCACCTTTTTCTACATGTCCATAAAATATTAGAGAGAGAGAGAGAGAGAGAGAGAGAGAGAGAGAGAGAGAGAGAGAGAGAGAGAGAGAGAGAGAGAGAGAGAGAGAGGGAGAGGGAGAGGGAGAGGGAGAGGGAGAGGGAGAGGGAGAGGGAGAGGGAGAGGGAGAGGGAGAGGGAGAGGGAGAGGGAGAGGGAGAGGGAGAGGGAGAGGGAGAGAGAGAGAGAGAGAGAGAGAGAGAGAGAGAGAGAGAGAGAGAGAGATAGATAGATAGAGAGTGTGTGTGTGTATTAGTTTGAAAAATTAGTTAGTTTATATATATTAGTTTAGAATTAGAATAAAAAGAAAATTAGTTTATGTAATTTGATATTAGGGGTTAGACGTGTGTGTTTGTGTTTGAAAATTAGTTAGATATATATATATTAGCTTAGAAAATTATAAATTAGAGTAAGTAGAAAGTTATTTATTCAATATTCAAGGTTAGATATTAGAGAGGGGTCATAAGATATAGATCAAGGGAAGAGAGAGGGTCGATCATTGGATATAAAGAGTGGGGGTATAGATATGGAGAGAGAGAGAGAGAGTTATGAGGATAAAATATTTGCACTTATTTAGGGGACAAGGAGAGAGAGGTGGTAGATAGCTAGCTTAGAAATTCATTTTTGCATGGCTTTGCTACCCATATCCTTCCTTTTTGTCACTAAGCATTTTGCATTGAGCCACCTTCTATTCTCTCTTTCAAGAAAAGCTTCTCCCAATACCCTCATCTCCACACAATGTCTACCACTCTTCACATGTTTATGAATGGGGAGAAGCGTGAGCAAAAAGTGCCCTTGCAAAGCAGAAAGTTTATTCTCACGAGATTATTTTTGCAAGGCCTTTTGCCACCAACCACAAGATTCACATAGCTCAATGATGTGTTTGATAAAGGATTATAGTGCAGCTTAACAAGGCAGTGGGATGTTGAGGGGAATGAGTGCTATGTGCTTGAATCCTCCTTTTCAACTGAGTATGAGGTGTTGCACATGCCAACGATTGTGGCTCTAAAACAAATGAATGGATGCCATGGGTGCTAAGCATCTCCTTTCTCTACTCTATGTTGGCTCATCTAGCATGGACAAGATGGATGTAATTGACTTGAACAAGATGCCAGATACCATGGGCTTTCAAGCTTTGGAATAACCAGAGGAGTACTGTGTCATTGCATTAAATGCAGTTGATATGATACTTGAGAGTATGACAAATACTATTCTCAAATCAAAGGTTCAAGCAATCAAGGATAAGGTCAGTGTAATATTTCTGCTTCGAAATATTGAAGACCCGTAATCTACGCAAAAAGCAAATTAACATAATCTCCCGCATCGGTAAATGAGGTGGTTAAGTGCTTACCCTGCGTGCTTCAATAAACACCTCACCGCATTGAGCGTAGGAGACCGAGGCTAAAAACCTGTAGGCCGCACAAGAACACCCTTCACGGGAAAAGGTGAATGGATAATGGTCAAATTTTGTGCAAATTATTATTATTATTAACCCCTCCCCTCAGCCGATGCATGGTAGGGGGAGAGGGAGTGTGAGAGGAGTGGTGTAGTGGTGGAGTGCATGGGGGAGGGAGGAGGCATGTGAAGCCACGTGGGTGGCTATCTCTCCCCCCCCCCCCCCCCCCACAAACTATATGAACCCCCCCTTTGAGCTCGGGGAGGGGAGAGGAAGGAATCAGATGAGCTACCGCCTTGCGCCGTGTCGATGCCATCCATCTCCACGCCCCCCCCCCCCAAAACTATATGAACCCCCCCTTTGAGCTCGGGGAGGGGAGAGGAAGGAATCAGATGAGCTACCGCCCTGCGCCGTGTCGATGCCATCCATCTCCACGCCGCCTGCTGCCTCCACGTTGGCCCATTGCCACCTCATCACCATCACCATCGCCATCGTGATCATCATCCTCTCCTCCTTCGTCGTCAATCTCCTCCTTCCCAATCATTCCCCCCCACGTCACTCTGTCAAATAGAAGCTTCTTGGAAGCTTCTTTAGAAGCTTCCAAACAAGGCTTCCTTAAACCCTTTTCAAGCACACCATCTCGGTTTTCCAAAAATCGTATCTGCTAGGGCCGTGTCCTGCGCAGAATAGAAGATCCCGGGCAGAGAGGGTTCAATACGCGAAAGTAACCCAAGGGAAAGTTGCTGAACAAAGTATCTACGTCGTCTATGGCTCCTAAGAAAATGGCAAGAGGTGCACACGTAGGAGCTTCTATTCCGAGTTTGCGTGTGGATAACACTCCGAACCTCAATGCCCAGGTTCTTATAAATTGATTTCACATGGAAAGAATGCATTTAAGCATGTCTTTAATACACGTAGTCAAGTTAAATACATTTAGAAATTTTAAACGCAATTATCCATTCGTTTACGAAGTTAGTGCATGTCGTGCCTTTGAAAAATGCTTGCACTTCCAAGTTGCAATCTCCTTGAATGTATAATGCATAAATTAGAAGAGAGATCATGCTAAGAAGGATAGAGCTTGTCGCATGTTGCACTTATGATTTAAATCCATGGACGTGATTCGTATAAAGGTTAATCTTAGACGCCATTGAATATTGTCCAAAGAATTGCATTGCATGAAAAGGAAACTATGAACTTACCTGTTGCATGCGAGGATGCTTGCCTTTTAATTCGGGTTAAATGCTATAGGACAGATTAAGTCAATAAATAGTCCAATGACATTCACTCATGCATGAACTTCTTTATCGAAGTTGTTTTAGAAGAAGATGCATTTCATATTAAATCATGAATTCGATGCATTGGAAAAAAGGTTTATAGGTATAGTTCTTGTTAAAACTCAACATAGGTTTCTATACGAGTTAGTCCTAAATTGTGAATCATTAAAGCTTGGTTCCGTTGCATCATTATAGTTTTAGCGCAAGGGAAAAGAAATGATCATTGAAATCTTTTAGCTGCATAGAAGGAAAAGTCTATGAATCACATATTTGCATGGAATGTTATGTTTTGCAATTATTTATACCTCTTAGGAAAAGGATTTGCATCTCTTCTAAGGAAAGATCACCTCTTGTCGCAAGACAATTGGATCAGTTAGGTAATTCGTTGTAAGGGTGTAACTCAAATGATGACCACTTCAATGCGCTAGGTAGAGCTAAGCCGTGTTAAAATTCTGCTTAGTATTGCACTCGAAAAAACCGACTTGATAATTCCAACCTCAAAGGTCCTACCCACATTCATGGAATGTTAGGGTTAGTTAGACACCCATACAATAACGATCTAGGGTTTTTACCCTAGGGTAAACTGGCCTAATACTAGACTTCCGATTGAGTTTAGAAACCCTAGGGTCAAACGTTGTCGGCCTAGTAAGATTAGGGTTGGGTTGAGTCAAGAAGACATCCCAAACCCTACATCTTGACCAAACGTATTTCTTGACCAAGGAATGCCGTTTGACGGGAGAAACGATCCCACAAGTTAGGTGCGACACTTGTCTCGTGCAACAAGTAGCAACGACGCATGGTTTTCGTGTCTAGAACACAAAATGGTATTGCCACTCCTTAGAATGAGGTTGGCAAGTCCTAAATTCAAGTCAAACTATCTTGAGGATGAGTAGTCATCTTGCTACATCACCTTCCCTTGAGGCTGATTTGCAAAGTTAGGGAAATTATGTATTGCCTAGCAAGCAATGGACCATTCAAGTTGGGGCGACAAGGTTGCCCAGTATTTACTGTCTTAGTTTAAGGAACCTAAGGTTTTTGTTAAATCAGGTTAACAGGGTATAAACCCTAACCCAAGGATAAAAGGGTAAACAAGCAACGAAACCCTTGGGAATCTTGCCAAGTCGCAATCGATCCTAGATCGAATGCTGGATGCATTCAGGTAGATGGATTCACGCCTTAGCAGTTGGCCAAACAAATGACCACTGGATTGATTGTGTTTGTACAGTTAGGAGCACTGTTTGTACTTCTTTGCCCAATGAACTAAAGATGGAAAAATAATTAATGCTTCAAGTTGAAGGCGTGGAGGGAGAGGCAGCATCAGTTACCCCCGACTGTCTACCTAACCCTATCCAAGGGGGTTGTTAGCAGCGTCGGGTATGTGGACTGAACCTGCCGCCAGAGGTCTCTTCGTGGGTGCTACTTGGAGCAGGAGGATGCTTGGATGCCAGGGGGGGCTCTGGCCGTAAATCCCTTGCCTCTGGGTCCTACACAAGAGGCCGATGTGACTCGAGATTAGATCTCGAGGCCCACATACTAGTCTACGGGCAGAAACTTGGATTAGTAATCCCTGAGGATTGCTGGATTAGTCTTCGGGCGGATTATGGATTAGCCTTCGGGCTGGATTTTGGAATAGCCTTCGGGCTGGATTATATGATGTATTCCAAAGACTGATAAATAAGATCAATTGTTGAAAAGAAACTTGTTTGACATTGTTTTTCCATGTCAGTGCTTAAGTTACATGAAGGAACCAATGATTAATTGGCTAATTAAGGAAGCAGTTTTTGCGTGTAAAACTAAATGTGATAGGTAAATAGATAACTAAACCAACCTCGAGGAAAGTGCGGTGGATGTGGCCATGGGTCCGTCCTACGGATGGGTGGTCCCGGTTGGCCGGGAACTTTTCTCGAAGGAAATTGACAGCAAGGAAGGATGACTTAGAATCTAGAGTACTAGAATCCCGATTGATGCTGTTTTAGGGGAACGGAATGGGACTATGCCTTATGGGTAAAGATGTCGAGCTTTGCATCCCTCTCGTTTCCTATTCTCCTTGAACCAAGTGCAACATGAATCCGCTTCGACCCTGACGTTTCTGCGTAAAGTAGTTCGTTTGACGCTAGTTACTCTCTAGGAACTTGACCATTAGGGAAACCCTGATTCAGGTCGATCCTAAGTGGGAATGGCCGGAATGCTTCCACTTTGTGGCAGACTCGGGAAGACCTAGATCGCAAACCTCGTGTCATTCCGTGGGAGTGCCAGGCAACGCTTTCTGGACTCTCTTCCCAATGGGCTGCTAAGACGTGTCCTACGAGTGAATAGGTGGACACGTTACAGTCAGGGTGACAAAGATTCCCAAAATGTATGATGGAAACCAAATTTTTGAGCTACCACCCACCTATGAAAAGGTCCTAGGAATGGATGGCATGGAGCAAAAGTACGATAGTCACATTTAGAACAAACCAATGACATCCAACATGTCAATCCCCTTCATTGGGCAAGCTCGCTAGTGCATTGATGCCTTGGAGTGCCATAGGATAAATTGCTCCTACTATACCATCAATCACAGATTCGATAGTGCTTTCTTCAAAGGTTTGCTACTAAGGAGAGTTGAACTTGGGCATTATTTTGACAATGGAAATAATGCCATTCTCTATCATTATTGTTGTAAGCCACCCATTTGTATTGATACTTGTGAATGTGCAATGTACTATATCATGCCACATGATGTCAACACAACAAGACTATAGCTCCATATCAGCCAACACTCCCATGTAGTGCAACTAGGCATGTCTAAGTCAACGATCATGAAAACAAAGAGGATGGTGTCCAAAGATTTGAGAGTTGACAAGAGTGCAAGGCCGCCTCAAAAAAGTGCAAATGAATGTACCAAGGGACCTTTTTAATGAAGTTAATACATGGACAAGCTTCCAATGGTGAGGTTATGGGGGACTGTGAGTTTATAAACTTCTTGGATGAGTTGGTGCCTCTTGTCAAAAGTTAAAGGTATAGAAGTTATTAATGTGGTCATCATTTCTGATTATTTCTATCTAAATATTTAAGTGTTTTGCATATTCTTCATCCTTGTGCAACAAGAGAAGAGGCATGCAATGCTTGCAGGGGAGTGCTACTATGCACTATTGCTCTTGAAGAAGATATCAATGTATACTTTCTTTCACGAAAGCCGCTTCCATGGATAGGGTCTAACAAGAGAGAAATGCTTTGGCTTTAAGAGGTTCACAAAGGGTCTTGCTTAAGGTATGAACCAGGTCAATCAAATGAGAAGGACTGGAAATGGAGGTGAGAGAGAGGTCCTACTTGTTTCATTTGAAGCAAATCCTACACTAGCATACCAAGAAGTTCATTAAGGAAGAGAAGCAAGATGAGCACATTTCTATCTGCAAAAGTAATGGAGATTAGAACAAACATAAGCCAATGTCGTGTTGCAAGCAGCATCCATAAAAAAGTGGTGGTGGCAAGGAAACATGCAAGAGAGTGATATCCCAACCATGGATTCTTAGCCTAGCTGGTGGGAGAATAGAAATTCTCATTGGGGGAACCTAATGTCTACTATAGGCACTCGTGCTACAAGTGATGAAGTTCTTTCTAATTTTTCATAAAAGCAATGCTTAATTTGTCACAATCCTTCATGCTTGCATGTTTCAAGGAGTGACATGGAGGTTGCGCGGATGCCAAGGTCAAACCTCTTAGAGAGTGTGCATGGTTTGTCACTTGGATGGGGAGGGATTTAAGGATAAGATTTTGCTCTATGATGCCCGTTTATTAGATATGACAAATGAAGTGCGTCAGAGTGCAAGGCAACCTTCATATAGCCTTGGTAAGCATCTTAGTGATGGTCTAGGTATAGATGCACTTTTACAATGCATAATAGCAAAGAATGTCCCAAGTTTACCTCAAATTGCATGGGGTAGTGGCAAGGACCCCCATGTTTGAGGAGCCATCAAATTTACAAGGTGATAAGGCTTGTTCACACAAACCTCGGTTTATCTCACAGAAACCAGGGAGTGATCGATAAAAAAGTATGGATCTCCTTGCTTGATGGGGTGACAGAAAATACCTTAGATCCAATGGGAAATTCTCCATGTGGAGGCTCTAAGGATGCAAAAAACATTGCACCATGCAATAATGCAATTAGAAATCTCAAATCTACTGACTTAGTAGTTAAGAATAGTGGACCATATTATGAATTCGACCTTCTGGGAAATATGCAAGACTCCACTAGGTTGTATAGTGAAATGTATGGGGTATTGTAGAATTTCTCACAAGGTGCCATGGCTCAGAGGTTCTTTTTAGAGAGATAGCATCCAAGCAAGGGTGGCCCCAAGGCACAAATGATGTGTTTTTGCCCCCTGACAATGTTACACATATATGCTATGTGGATAAAAATATTGTGTACATCTCGATAATCCCTCATCTAGAAGGTGGACACATGCACAAATATCATGCATGAAGAGATCTAATTGTTGCTGCAGGCTGTCCAATTGGCTGTGCAGGAGCACATGGCTCCTCTTAGAATACAATCCATGTGTATCTCTATCACCTTCTCAGGTTTCCTATGCATCTTGTCTGCATGGAAGACTACATCATGGTTGCGGATGGCTTTTCGTGCCTGCGGATCCTAGAGGTGGCAACCCATCTCGCTTGCATCTCCATAGCCAAGGAAAATGCATTTAACACTCTTAGGATCTAGCTTACTATGCTTGTCCTAAGGCATTTCAGTCTATGCCCAATTTGGTTCTCAAGCAATGCAAGTCATCTCTGAAATACAGCCAAGACATCTGACTTAAGCTTAATGGGATAAGCCCAAACTTTACGCAAAGAATTGTCAATAAATGTCACAAAATACTTTGCACTACCCATAGACTGACAGGGCATGGGCCCTAATCAAAAGTATTTAATCAAAAGAGGGGGAGAAGAGATAGAGAGAAACTTTTGATTTAAAAAGGGGAGGGAAAGACATTTGTCAAAAGTTTGATTTAATTGAAAGAGAGAGAGAGAGAGAGAGAGAGAGAGAGAGAGAGAGAGAGAGAGAGAGAGAGAGAGAGAGAGAGAGAGAGAGAGAGAGAGAGAGAGAGAGAGAGAGAGAGAGAGAGAGAGAGAGAGAGAGAGAGAGAGAGAGAGAGAGAGAGAGAGAGAGAGAGAGAGAGAGAGAGAGAGAGAGAGAGAGAGAGAGAGAGAGAGAGAGAGAGAGAGAGAGAGGTTAATTGAAAAGTGTTTGATCTGATTGAGAGAGAGGAAGGGCTTAGGGAAAGAGAAAAGAGAGAAAGAAGGGGTAGGTTTGCGAAGCCTCTACAGGTTCGGAGCTTCTTACAACCAAAATAATACATTAGTGTAGATGTTCGTTTTGGTAAATGCTTCAAACAATTTTATTGTGACTACTTTATGCTCTGTCTACTTGTCACAGGTGCTTCCCGGGTGTTTCATATGACTATTGGGATGCAAATGAAGGTTGGTAAATGCTTTAGATGGTTTCGGAATGTATTTTGAGCCTTGTTTGATCTCCGTATTGGTTGGCATTTACTTGACATTGGTCTACACTGGCATGCTTTATGATGACAGAGGTTATACCTATGGTCTATGTATGACCCGTTGGTACATGCTTAATGCTTATGTTACCTACACATACTAGTTACATCATTTGGACTTGAATGCTATTGGAACTTTGTTTGGGCTTGACTTTGGATATTTTGGAACTTATTTTGGTCTTGCTTTGGCTCATCAAAGATTGATTGGGATTTTCTTCATGACATTGGATGCTATCATTGGATACTTGACTGCTCATATGCTTTGGATGTCTTACTAATGTATGATCTTGGATATTCCATCACTGGTGCTCTTACATGCTTTGTTTGAGCTTATTTGCTTCACTTAAGGCTTTTTTGCCAGTGGGAGCGTCTTTGTACACTTATCAAGCATTGAGCAGTGCAGGTTATGCATATTGAGCTTTTGGATCTTTGAGACTAGGATCTCCTCGTGGATGATGTATGGTTGATATGCCTTGGTCAGTGTAGATGTACTTGGGCTGATTCGGCTTTGTATTCACTGAGCAGACACCGACTTGTGTCAAGTCTTGGCAATGATATGTACATTTTTCCCTGTTGATTGGGGGGTGTATCTACTTTACTGACGGAATCAGTGATTGACTTTGAATATTGGGTTATGCCTACTGTCAGCTCTCATTGTACACTGGTATCATAAATTACATCAAGCATATATCTCCAGACTGTCATGTATTTCTCATACTGAATCATCCTGGTTTGATGTACTTTTGATGGTACTTGGTGGGTAGCATCATTAAATACTCATTTCTCGCCATTTTGCCTTGCTTTTAGTTGTTTTTTGGTCATTTTCTGCAGTTTACTGCAAGCAGTTTGTGAATTGTCTGCACCATTTTGGACTGCAGTATGGCATCTTCTTCCACTAATAGTGCTATCTTCAACATCATAAGCTTGATGGTACGAAATATGCCTATTGGAAGAGCCAAGTTTGGTAGGTATTGGTACAAAAGTCGCAGATAAAGCCACTGAGGATGCATGGCAAGCAGCCTAAAACTATGACTGATGATGAATGGGATGAGCTTGATGGGTTATGCAAGTCCACCCTCACCTTGTCTCTTACTAAACAAGTGCATTACAATGTGGTTGAGGAAGCACAGAGAGCTTGGTAGCTTTGGGATAAAATTAAAAACCTCTATGACAAGAAAAGTCCAGCAAGTCAGATGTATTGGCTGAAGCAACTTATGGACCTACGCATGAAGGAGAATATGACAATGTCTGCTCATTTGAGCGAGTTCCATGCTATTCTCAAGAACTTGACTTTGCAGGGCATTACTTTCAATGATGAGGTTACTCCATTGTTTTTGCTTGGAACTTTGCATGAGTCATGGGATGTATTCCACACTACCTTATGTGCTCCTGCTACTATTTTGAACTTGCATGATGTAGAGAGTGCTCTTTTGCAAGAAGAGATCAACTGTAAGAACTTGGATGCCTCTCGTATGTCACATGCTTTGACTCTTAGAGGCAAAGATAGTAATGGAAAGAATGACCATGGGTATGGATGTGGCAGATATTCACAGAAGTCTAGGTCTAAGTCGCGTGGTAAGTCGTGCAGCAAGTCTCATGGGAGAAATGCTAATGTGGCATGTCATCATTGCGGCAAGAAGGGTCATATATACCCACATTGTCATGAGTTGCGCAATGAGAAGTGCGAAGAGAAGGGAAAAGACAAAGTATAAGAAAAGTCCTCCGATCACACCATGGTGCCTACAAAATCTAGTGTGAAAATCGAAGAAATAAATATCATACAGACTGATGACTCCGATGGGGAGTACATACTTGTAGCTATTTCTTGTGATGCTATGTCATTGACCGAGGTTCACTCTATGTATGCATAGTGCTGGCTTTTGGATTATGGTGCTTCATTTTATGTTACACCATGTCGTGAGTGATTCCACTCCTACCGCACTATCTCTGGTTTAGTTCGCTTGGGTGATGACAGATCACTTGCTATTGTTGGCATTAGGGATGTACGACTGCAGTTCTCTACTCACAGTACTTTTCTATTACAGGATGTACGTCATGTACATGCGCTTACACGCAATCTTATGTCTGCAAGGCAGCTTGATGATGCTGGGTTTCATGTTTCATTTAGGGATTCTTCCTCGAAGATTACCTGTGGCTGACTTGTGCTTGCTAGAGGTACCAAAGCTAGCAGCCTTTATCCTTTTGTAGTTGATGGGTCCTCTCTTGACCATGTTTTGTCAGTGGGTTCCATCCCACATGTATCTCTGTGGCATGCCCGTTTGGGTCATATGTCCTTGAACGGAACGAAAATGCTTTCTAGTTTTTGTAGTACTTACCGCCCCTTAACTATGCATGTTTTGATTCATGTGAGCATTGTCTTTATGGAATTAAAATAAATACATGATTAAATTGAATTAAAAATTTAATTCAAACTTGTCCATGTTTTTTCTTCTCACCTCTTTTAATTAGACATTTTAAAGTATTTTTTAAATTTATATTCCCTTTTAATTAAATCCTCCCTCTCACTTGTACTCTCTCTTTCTCTCTTTTTTCAATTAAATCAAAAGTTTCTTTCTCTCTCTTTTCACCCTCTTTTAATTAAATATTTTTAAATGATTTTTTAATTTAATCTTTTTTTGACATAGTTGTTGACATGCTTTGAGAGAGAGGGGAAGAAGAAGAAGAAGAAGAAGAAGAAGAAGAAGAAGAAGAAGAAGAAGAAGAAGAAAGATGAAAAGTGGAGAGAGAGGTGGGAAAAGAGGAAAGAGAAAAAGTCATGTTTAAATTTGAACCTTTTTTGACAGTTTTTGACAAGAGAGAGAGAGAGCAAAGAGAAAATTTGAGAGAATTATAGAGAGAGCAAATATGGGGAGAGAGAGGAAGGAGAAAAAAAGAGAGAAGAGAAAAATTTGAGAGACAAGAAAAAATATATAGAGAGAAAAGAGAGCAAGAGTCTTGTTTAAATTTAAACCTTTTTTGAATAGGAGAGAATGGAGAGAAAGAAAATAAAGAAAATAAAAAACAGGAGTGGGAGAGAGAGAATATGAAGAGAGAGAGAGAGGAAGAAGAAAAAATAAAAAAAGAGAAGAGAGAGAAGGAAAAGAGAGGAGAGAGAAAAGCAATGATGAAAGCAGGAAGAGAGGAAGGAGAAAAAAGGGGAGACAGAGAGAGAAGAAGAAGAAAGGACAAAGAGCGAGAGAGACGAGGAAAAAGAGGAAAGCGAAAAACCTTTTTAAAATTTAAAAATTTTTGACATAGTTTTTGATGTGAGAGAGAGAGAGAGAGAGAGAGAGAGAGAGAGAGAGAGAGAGAGAGAGAGAGAGAGAGAGAGAGAGAGAGAGAGAGAGAGAGAGAGAAAGAGAGGAAAAGAAAAATGAGGATAGAGAAAGAGAAAGAGGAGAAGAGAGAGAACAAAAAATTGAGAGAAAGACATAAAGAGAGAAAAAAAGAAAAAAGAAAAGCAAGAGAGAGAAAAAGAAGAGAGAGGGGAAAGAGGAAAGAGGGGAAATAAAAGAGAGAGAAAGAGCGAGAAGGAATAAAATAGAGAGAGAGAAAAGAAAAAATAAGAGAGAGAAAGAGAAAGAAAAGAGAGGAGAGAGAAAAGCAATGATAAAAGAGAGAGACAAAACAAAAAAGACACAGAGAGAGGAGGGAGAAGAAGAAAAGAAAAGAAAAAAGAATGGAGAGAGAGAGAAGGAAAAGAAAAAAGTCGAGAGAGAGAGAGAGAGAGAGAGAGAGAGAGAGAGAGAGAGAGAGAGAGAGAGAGAGAGAGAGAGAGAGAGAGAGAGAGAGAGAGAGAGAGGAAAGTATGGGAAGGGAGAGAAAAGAAAAAAAACTCAAGGGAGAGAAAAAAGTGAGAAAATTTTGGGAGAGGTGATAAGAGAGAAAAAAAGGGGAGAGAGAGAGAGAGAGAGAGAGAGAGAGAGAGAGAGAGAGAGAGAGAGATGAAAGTTTGACTTGAACTTCAAACTTTGTAAGGTCCAATTGGTACCAACTTTGTGTATTGGAAAGAGCCATGGCAAGTTAGAGCCTTTTCGATTTCACTTCGGGCTTGCATATTAACGTGCAAAAATCTACTTTAATCCATTGTATAGAGATATTTAAATAATGTGAGGTAGCAAGGGGTTGTGGTTCTTCAAGGTGAGATTGTTAACATGCGTACATTAGTTATGTCAATATATCATCTCCTGGTTTTTGTGAGCTCCTATCAGAGTCTGATGGAGACATAGAAGCTCTCGCAATTTAGGTGAATTTTCTTCAGTCTTGGCTTCCTATGTGCATTCTTAGGCTAGTTTCTACTTTCCACAATTTGCCTATACATGTTGGACATTGTCATTCTCATTTGATTCTTAGACCTTTCTTAATTTTATGGCATTTTTCTTCAAGGAATCAACATTTATTGCTAGTCAACTAGCATTTATGGCCCCTATAGATGCAAGTTGACAAGTTTTTTGGTCTTTTTGCTATTTATTGCCACACCCCCCACTTGCCAAACACACACACTCTTTAGTCTTCTATTTGCATCTGCACGCTCCTACACTCTATGCTTTTGGTGCTGCCATCATCATGAGCCTCATGTGGTGCCCTTACTGATTCTTTGGGCTGCATGCAAGCACTAATCAGTCCATCCTGATTGTATTAGAATTCTTCTTTAATTAGTGCAATATCCTTCCTTCATCTTCTACTTCTATTGAGGGTTGAAGTGACTTGTTTTTTGGATTGATTTTTGTTGTTTCTATGAGCTGAATGATTGATTTTGAGGGTTTATTGATTGATTTTTAATGAGATGGAAGTGTTTTATAATGTGTTGGGATGGGTTGAGTATGTTTGAGAGGCTCATGATGGTTTTTGGTTGAGATATTATGTTCTTATAGGTTCTGTAATGAGTTTGTTTGGTTCTGATAGGGTCTTTTTTGCCCATCTTTTTTTATCTGATTTCTTTTTGTTTATGAGGTTGGGATTGTGAATAAGTCTTTTGAGGAATGATTGAGAGTGTGTTGAATGTTTTTTAATGGTTTGAAGTGGTTATGATTTGAGATGCATGATTTTTATGCCTTTTATAAACCTTCTATAGAGCTTCTATATCTAGTATGTAAGCCTCTGTTTGCTTTTGTGTCTATTCTGATGGATGGATGTTTAGCTTGTGGAATGTTTTGTAATCTTGGAAGAGAAAGAATACAAGCTCAAAATATCTTGAAGAAGTTAAAGAAGTAGTTGAAGAAGACTTGAAGTAAAGACTGCAGTGACAATGATAGTAGTGAGCTCTCAAGGGACACTATAGTGGCTCTGGTGACTCTTCATATCATGCATACCTCTTGGGAGGGTTATCTATGACTAAGAGAGGATTATTGAGAGTAATAAACTATTATTCCAATGTACTATTGAGAGAGAGAATATGAGAGAGAGAGAGAGAGAGAGAGAGAGAGAGAGAGAGAGAGAGAGAGAGAGAGAGAGAGAGAGAGAGAGAGAGAGAGAGAGAGAGAATGAGAGATAGCCAATTTTTATAAGAAACATTGTATCTACATGAGTGAGAGACTACGAAGACTATGAAGATAATGAAAGATGAATACTGTGTGATGAATTTCATTCAAAGTTGATCTTTCTTTTGTGTCAATGTGGTTCTTTGATGGTTTCTATAAAGAATATGAAGAAGATGTTAAAGATTTGTTGTGATAAATCCATGGAAGAATTACTATATGATGTTGCATAAAGATTTATGAAGATCAGTGTTGTTTTTTTTCTTGTGGTTGATTAAAATATAAAGAATATACTTATTGGTGTGACAAGATAGATTTTCTTGTAGTATTTTTCCCATTTTTCTTGGTGTTCCTCTCAGGACTCCATGTTTTTTATGGGCGGCTAGGGAAAATTGCCATCAACAAGCACCAATAGAGGTCGAAAATGCAAGAAGTGGCACTGTTGAAGAGGAAGAAAAGCAATTGAAGATTTTGTCGAATCCCTGCTAATATTGAATAATTAGAGGTCTTCATTGCCAAAGCCACTTTCTACAAGAAGTGCATCCCTCAATAGCAAAAACATGTCATTATCCTGATGCAGCCTCTATGTGACACATTGATCCCACTATCTTTTGAAGCTACAAAAAGTTGTATCACAATAGCCAATTGTTTCCCATAAAACTAAAGAGCAAAGTAAAAACAAAGAGAATGACCATCCATGGAAGATTTGGCCTTTATTGAAGAATTTTCAAACATCATCAAGTGGGAGATTGTAAAGAAGCTTCAAGAGTCGTGGTCAGTAGAAGTTCATAAGAATAAGAAGGAAAGGAGTTAGAATTTGTTCGTGGATGCTCAACAACAAGATACGTGGGGATGCTTGGTGTACCGACAATCCAAATGGCAATCCGCTAGAAGCTAGTAGACAAAGTGTTCATCATAGCCTATACTATTGAAACCCTTCGAAGTTGGTATTATCAAGATAATGGCACTATGGCGATCCTCAGAAGAATGAATTTTAATACCTTCAAAACTAAATGTATTTCCTCTATAGTGGAATGAAAGCTGAATTTAGAGATGTGGAAAAGAATGAAGTAGAAGAAATATTGGCAAAAGAGTCCTCCAGAGACTAAAGCCCTTCTGATTCTATTCTATTGAGTACAGAAAAATTGGGTGGAGCTAACTCCCTGATGAATGATGTGATCATGAGGCAAGTACTAGAACGAATCCAGAGGTACATGAAAAGAGAGAAAACAAAAATCAAAGTCGAGAACAAGCCAGTAGCAAAAACCTCCTTTGACGCCCTTGTGCTACTCTTTAAAGAAGTCCCCATGGCAAATCAAGGTCCCCTTTCTAGCCAGATTCATCCTAGAAATATTGATAATAGGCTAGCAAATGTAGTCACGTTGTTAATCGTTAAGGGAGAGTATAATGAAAAGCCTGATCTTCATGTAGTTGAGTTCATGGTAGCATGTGTAGCCAATAATGCCAGAACCCCCAAGCATTGGTTGGTGATATTCCCTATTGCTTTCAAAGGTGTGGCATTTCAGTGGTATGAGAGACAAGCAGTAACTTTTGGCATATGGGATGACCTAAAGGTGGCCTTCCTCACCAAATTCAAGAGTGAAGTTTTTGAAGAGTGGATGCGAGAGGAGTTCATGAACTTAAGCCAATCCTCTAGAGAACGGGTGGAAGCATATGTCTCTAGAATGGAATCCATACTGAAGAGATGGACCAACCATCACTTGGATAAAGGTATCCAAAAGGGAGTTTTTCTTAGAGGCCTACAACAAGCAGTTCATAAGTTTGTGGAGCTAGAAAGACCAGTTAACCTACAAGCTACAGTGGAAGGTATGAGATTGTATGATGAAGTTAAAGCAAGGATGTCGATGACCTCAAGAAGAGGAGTCTTACCTCCTCCATGCCAAGAACGATATACGCACCAAATACAGTCCCGGGGACTATTCCCTACCTCTACTCTTAGATGCAAATAGTGCCACAATATAGTGCATCGAATCCACAGTGGTTGCAAATAGCAGTACCTTAAATGATAGTTCAACCACAACAATAGTGGCCTCAATGAGTTTCCCCAATGGCAACTCAAAAACAACAATGGAACCCTACCAACTAGAGCCAACAACCACCAGTCTCGACAGAACTTTGAATCAGAATCAAAACAAACAGAGGACCCTTTGGACCAACCCAACCAGTCTATGCAATGACTACAGAGACTTCCCAAAACCCTATTGCGAGTACTCTAGGAGAAGAAAATTTGAAGGACTATTTGTCCAATTCAGTTGCAAGCATCAAGAAAGAATTGATTGATGTGATTACAAAACAACTGCATACACTAAAGGTGAATATTGCCACCATATCTATTACTGCAAGAGATGGAAGAGATGTGATGCAATCTAATACATGGTGTGGAAAGTGCAATCAAGTAGGACATTTAGGTACTAAATGTACCCAAAAATTAACTATCCCTAGAGCTTTCTACTTGTACTATTTAAGAAAGAATCATACAGAAGATATCTACTCTCTGAAGGAGATGCATAAACGAAGGAAGAAAGATGAGGAAGCAAGATTCAATTGGTTGGAATCCAAGATGACCACCCAAGTTATCAAACTAAAGCCTAGAGAGTTCGGTCTTAATTTCAGTCCAAGGAGATTCCCCTCTAAAAGTTACTCAGGATGGCAGTGTGGCAGTGGGGTCGGAGATCATAACTGGAGTGTTACAGATGCAAAGAAAAGGGACATATCTCACCAAAGTGTCCAAACCCTAGAAGGTCCATGGACTACAAGCCCTTATGTAGTTGATGTAAGGGATAAGGCCACACTGCAAAAGATGGTCCCAGTCTAGCTCCTGTGAAAGTCAACACCACTGATAATCAATAGAAGACCCAAGGACTTGCCTCCAACTTGGTGGAATTGGAAGTTTTCACAATCACGTGTGCCAAGAAAAGACAACCCATAGTTCCAAAAGAGACTGTTCCCTCTACCATAACTATAAAGTTCAATCTTCCAAAAGAGAAATAGAATAGTATAGTACAGAGCAATCCAGTGCCATAGAAGGATACAAAGACAATTATAGAAGTAGGACTAGATGTCCAAGAGATAGAAGATGTAGAAATACCCTTAGTAATAGAAGAGGTTAAAATATTTTAATTGCTCGAAGGAAGAGAAAAGATGAAAGTGGGTGTCGTCCCATTCCCTAGCCAGTTGGAGAAGCTCGTGGATCCTATCAAAGAGTATGACTTGGTCAAAGACCTAGACACCTTTAAACCAAACCTAACATTTTGATAGTTGCTAATTCTATCCCCTAGCTACTACTGAAAGAAATTTAAATGTATACTGACAAGAAAACGTGGCCTAAGGATTGTCCCCATAGCTGGCACTAAGTCCAATAAAGCCCTACAGCCAGTGAAAGAAGTGGATATGGCTAATGCCTTCTTAGATTCTGGTACCCTAGAGATTGGTGTTTGGATTGAAGGATGTCTTATTGTGGATGCATTGATTGATGGAGACTCATCTGTGAATATAATGACAGATGTGATAATGAAGGATCTAGGCTTGCAAGGCATGCAGCCTACACAATGGCTTATTAGACTAGTAGACCATAGCAAAATTAAGCCTTTGGATATTCTCCCATATGTGAAGACAACCTTGGCATGTAAAGACTATTTGCCGACCTATCTAGTGGTAAAACCAAATTCTTATGGTACCTCATACCTTCTACTGTTGGGAAGACCATGGCTTTTTGAAACAAGAGTACGAACAGATTGGTTCAAGGGAACCTTGACCCTAGACAGAGGACCCAACAAGGTGGTGGTAAAATTGTATGGCTCACAAAGGGGTAGTGGATCCACCTCTATCAAAGTCTTAACAGACTCCTCCAATGAAGTTACATATGGTATATCAATAGAGGAAGAAGCTGTTAGACAGATCTTCCCTAAGAAAACAGAGGCACTGTCCCTGATAGTGGCGGGCACTATAAGTCAATTCCCCAAAGAAGAAAAATCCTTATCGATGGGGTGAATACATGTTTCCTGAACTAGGAATAACTTTTAAAATTACCTCTAACAATAAGATAGAGGCATGGATGTATTGTTCTCCCTATTACATGGCCACAACAGAGCGAGAGATAGAAGCAGATAGAGACAGAATCATAGCTAGAGAGAGGCACAAAAGCAAAGGCAGAGACAAAAACAAAAGCAAAGATACAACAGAGAGTTTGTTTTTCTCCTACAAAGCCCCTACAGAGGTCCTACAGAGGTAGAGCCAAACTCAGAAGAAGATGATGATAAAATTCAAGACGAAGATTATAAATGTGAGGTGGAGGGATATATTTAGCCTAAAGAGGATACTAAAATGAGGAGGAACTCCCATAGGCTTTTGAGACTAAAGATCCCATGATGTTGGATCAAATAACTTTGTTTACTTGAGGACTCATCTTTTGAGGACGCCTCTAGGAATGTCACATAATAGGAACCATTTGAGTTCTGTTTGGGTTGTAGAACTGGTGTTTGTTAGCAAGGTGCATCATCACTGTCCTTTCTTAAGAAGGATAAATTGGGGTGATAAGAGCCACTGCTAAAGGAAGGCTTATTCTACTTAATCCATTTCTTAGAAAGATTTTGCATATGATACGATTCATTTACCAGTTAAAAGGGTACTGATTGCCACCGCTGCCTTCGATGAAATCTATTTTCCCCTGCTATTTGTAAATTGTGGCTATTTTTAAGCACTCCTTAGCATAAAAAATCATTTGTCAAAAGGAAATATTTGGACGAGTGGCTATCATGGCACACATCAAACTGCCCACGGTTGATGCATAAGGGATCTTGGCCATCTCTGTCCTCTGCTCATCTGTCTGTGGTCGGCCTGTGAGACCTTCACATAATAAGGTAATGGACAACCAATAGGCTTCATATCCTACATGCAGAAATGCTCAAGGACTTTATGAATGTACTCCCTTTGTGAGAAGTAGAGTAGTCCTTGATGCCTGTCGTGCTTAATGCGCATACCAAGAATGTGAGAGGCGTGTCCCAAATCCTTCATCTCAAAGATATTCTTCAGTTGAGATTTAAGAGCATCCAACTCATCATGAGCTTTCCATGCTATCAGCATATCATCCACATAAAGTACCAAAATAAGCAATGAGCCATCACGGCCTTTCTTTGTGTAAAGACACGGATCCATAGCACTCCTATTGTAGCCTTGTGACTACATAAAGGCATCAAACTTATGATACCACTCCCTAGGTGCATGCTTTTAAGCCATACAGTCTCTTTTTCAACTTGCACACTAGGTGCTCCCTGCCAGGTTTTGCAAAGCCCTTAGGCTACTCCATGTATATCGCATCATGAAAATCCCCATGCAAGAAGAATGTAGGTGAGAGGCTCTCTTGCATATGTAACCAAGACATAATGCATCGAGGGCTCAAATCTATCAGGTGGACATCTATCTCTAGTAGACCATCTCACTGTAGGCTCTGCTGCATGTCCAACATCCTATCCAATACCCTGGCCATGTGTACCATTTGTTGCTCCAGACTGTCCAACTGGTTGTGTAGGCTGTATTGGAGCATGTGGCTCCTCTTGGATTATAATCTTGCGTATCTCTACCACCTTCTCAGGCTGCCTATGCATCTTGTCTTCATGGAGGACTACACAATGGCTGCGGATAGCTTTCCTTACTTGCGGATCTCAGATACGGTAACCCATCTTGCCTGCATCTCCATAACCAGGGAAAATGCATTTGATACTCTTAGGATCCAGCTTACTACGCTTATCCTTGGGCACATGGCAAAATGTCTCACATCCAAAGACACATAGATGCACCCAGTCCATACCTCATCTGCAACTTGGAAATACAAACCACTCGAAGGTGATCTATTTATGATATGCACATATATACTGACTGCCTCAGCCCAAAAGCTCTGTGGTAGGCCTGCATGGCTAAGCATACTGTGTACACGCTCATGGATGGTTTTATTCATCTGCTCAGCCAAACCATTCTAGGGTGTGAGGTGGTATAGGGGGCGGTCAACTAATGCTTAATACCCCTCTTGTCACATAGCTGCTCAAAGGTACATGACACATATTCTCCCCCATTGTCAGTCCTCAGGCATTTCAGCCTATGCCCAATTTGGTTCTCAACTAATGCAAGCCATCTATGAAACACAGCCAAGACATCAAATTTAAGCTTAATGGGATAAGCCTAGACTTTCTGTAAAAAATCATCAATGAACGTGACAAAATACTTTTCACCACCCATAGACTCACATGGCATGGGTCCACAAACATCTGAATGTACCAATGCCAAGGGCTCTCTCATGTGTGTCCTATCTGTAATATTTCCGCGTACCGCGTACCGTAAATATTAACTTCCCGCACGCCGTGTAAACCCTGTGCAAGGGTATTCCCTACTTCGTAATTATTGGTAACCTCATCCACACCATGCACGCTCAAAAATGAGGCCTCCACGTCGAGAATTAAAGGCCGGGGTTGAAGACCGTAAAAGCCGCGAGGAAACAACCGCTTGGGAAGGGCAAATGGGATAAATTCAAGGCAATTTATTTTAATTATTATCCCTTCCCCCAGCCGATGCATGGTTGGGGGAGAGGGAGTGTGGAGGGGGGATGGCCAAGGTGGAGTAAAGTCGGACTGCATGAGGGGGAGTCCTCCACGTGTGTGGAGGCCCTCTTCCCCCCCCCCCCCCCCCATGCCTATATAAACACCCCCTAGCTAGGGGGTGCTGAGGAGGTGCCGGACGTGAAGGGAGGAGGCCGGGCTGTGAGAAGGGGGAGGTCGCCGTGAAGCGCCACGCTGCCGCTAGTCCGCCAGTCCGCCAGTTCGCCATCGCTGCCGCCGAGACCGCCAAGCCATCTCAGGCTGCCGCCGCCACGCTGGATCACGACCCCCCCGCCCTCGACGTTGCTGTAGGGGGGTCCAGAAGCTTCTAAGAGGAGGGGGCTTCCTTAACCCCCCTTCCCACCACATTTTCCAAAGGCCCATTCATACCCCCCTCCCCGAGACTGTGAAGAGGAGAAGGTGAAGCCCGTAAAGACCCCCACTAGACCCATCGAAAAAGGCTTTTCGCATAAAGAAATGAGTCAATTCGTAGACCACAAAGGCAAATCAGAAGCCGAATCTACGCCTACGATGGCCCCAAAAAGATCACAAGGGACGACCGCGGGAGGTTCATCTCCGAGTATACAAGTGGATATCTCCCCGAGCCCTCAAGTCCAGGTTCTTTCGAGTTATTTTCGCATAAAGAAATGATTAGGCGCGCTTAGTTCATAAAGGGAATTGCATTTTTACGCTTAATTTTAATGCATGTGGAAATTGGAAAAAAATACATTTGATAAAGTATCTCTTGAAACATTAGGCAAAGAAATGGAATTTATAAGTGCATTCTCTTTCGTCCTAGACATGGTAGGAATAAGCGTGTGCCGCATGTTAGGTAACATCCTCCTCGTAATGATTTCATGAGGAAAGGTTAACACCCATAAGATATTATCCGAAAAGAAATAATAGAGTACGAAAATGATCTTATGGACCTGCAAATAGCATGTAAAATGGAATGAGTTAACACTAGCTTTAGTTTGGTATAAACTTCGTTAACTACATTATAGCTAGGAGAATGTTGCGTATTGCATAGTCATCATGCGAAGACGTCATTCATCAGAAGCCGCATTTAGGAAAGGTTGCATGGTTCGTCAAAGCATAAGATTCGAAAGTATAGACTACAAGGTTGTAGGCATGATTAATAGGTCTTAGGAAAAGTTAGTATCCAGATTATCATGCATTTTTGCTACACCAAGGAAAGATAAAATTATCGTGAACCATGTGATGCGTAGAAGCAGTGAATCGCATGTTTACCCGTATTGGTGTAGTTGTAACTATTGTTCTCCATTAGATCTAGTTTATTACCTTTAGGAAAGGTTCATCCTTGTCGCAAGACAAGTATATTGAGTTGTCTAAGTCACCTAAACCTCAAGGGATTCATATGGGCATGGTTCAGTCGATATGATAAGTATCCCAAGTACTAACTAGGGTTTAGTGCGATAGGAATTCGACCTAGTTTTACACTTGTTGCCAAGTTAAAACCCGCAAACCCAAAGATCTTACACACATTCACGAGATGTCGAATCAATTGGATGCTCATGCATAAAATGATCTAAGGTTTTATCCTAAGGATCATTCGTTCAAATGATGAAACTCCGACTGGGTTGGAAATTCCTAGGACCGTGGACCAATATAATTAGGAATGGGTTGGGTAAGAAGACACCCTAAACCCTGCTACTCACCTGAAGTTAATTCCGTGACCTGAATACGCCATTCAATGGGTGAGATGATCCCGTGGAATAGATACAACACATGAGCAAAAAGTTGCAACATTACATAGACTTGAGATTTGTCCACGGGAGAGTTTTGTCATTTCTTGAAATGATGTTGGCAAGTTATTACGCTAAGATAACTTACAAAAGGGATGGGTAATCATCCTGTTACATCACTTTTCTTGGGGGAATAATTGCCAAGGAAAAGGAAAGTTAGGTATTTGCCTGGAAGCAATTGACCAATCAATAAATTGAAGCGACATGGTCGCTGGAATCTACCATAACAAAACCTAAAGTATTGGTAGGGTATGTCCCTAACCCAAGAATGATAGGAATCTTGCCAAGTTGCAATTGATTCCGGAGCGAATGCGGGTTGCATTCGGAGAAAAGGAGTCACTCCTTAACAGTTTGCCAGCTAAACGACCATTGGAATTGATTGTGCTTGTAACAGTTTAGAAAGCACTGTTTGCATTGTTTGCTCAATGAACTAAAGGATGAAAAGATATCTAAATACTTCAGGTTGAAGGCCTGAAGGGAGAGGCAGCTTCAGTTACCCCCGACTGTCTGCCTGACCCTAACCAAGGGGGTTGTTAACCGCGTTGGGAACGTGGACCGAACCCGCCGTGAGAGGTCTCTCCGTTGAGTTCTACTTGGAGCAGGAGGACGCTTGGGTGCCAGAGGGGGCTCTGGCCGTAAATCCCTCGCCTTCCGGGCCCTGCACAAGAGGCTAACGTGACTCGGGATTGGATCTCGAGGCCCGCATACTAGTCTACGGGCGGAAACTTGGATTAGTGATCCCTGGTGGATTACTAGATAGCCTTCGGGCGGATTATGAATATGCCTACGGGCGGAACTCCTTGTATTTCAAAGATAAAAGGATAAAATGATAACAAAGAAGTTGTTTGACATTGTTTTCTCTATGTCCTGTGATAAGATTACGTGAAGGAACCAGTGTTTAACAGGGTTAATCAAGGAAGCTGTTTGTTATATGTCAAATTAATGTGGTAGGTAATTACATAACTAAAACAAACCGAGGAAAGTGCGGAGGATGGACCATGGGTCCGTCCTATGGATGGGTGGTCCCGGTTAGCCGGGAACTTTTCTCAAAGTCTTCGACGGACAGAGGATGATCGTCATCTCCAAAACAAGTAATGAGAACGATGACTTAGAATTAACTATTACCCGATTCACGCTGTTTTAGGGGAACGGAATGGGACTATGCCTTATGGCAGAAAGGTCGAGCCTTGCATCCCTCTCGTTTCCCATTCTCCTTGAACCAAGTGCAGCGTAAATCCGCTTCGGACCTGGCGTTTCTGCGTAAAGTAGTTTGCTCGGGTCTGACGCTAGTTGTTGCTAGCTAATGACCAAACATGAAAACCCAAATTCAGGTCGATCCTAAGTGGGAACGGCCAGGATACTTCCGCTACGTGGCAGACGCGGGAAGACCTAGATCGCAAGTCCTGTAACATTCCATGGGAGTGCCGGGCGGAGCTTTCTAGACATCCTTCCCGATGGACTGCTAAGACGTGTCCGGGATGATTCTAGTGGACACGTTACACTATCAGACTTATTATGCGTATTCCTAGTTTTTTTGCCATAAAGACAATGCTCACATGCAAAAAAACATGCATAATCAAGGGATAGTAAGTACTGCAAAAACCAGAAAGCATTTTCACTCCGTTTAAGAATATATGGCCCAAACGGGCATGGCAAAGAGATACATGTGGGATAGAACCCACTGACAAAACATGATCAAGAGAGGACCCATCAACTACAAGAGAATAGAGGCTGCCAGCCTTGGCACCTCTAGCAAGCACAAGTTTGCCACATGTGATTTTCCAAGTAGAATCCCCAAATGAAACATGAAACCCATCATCATCAAGCTGCCCTCTGCAGACATAAGACAGTGTGTAAGTACATGTACATGACATACATCCTGTAACAGAAAAGTACTGCCAGTAGAGAATTGCAATAATACATCCCAATGCCAACAATAACAAGTGACCTATCATCACCCAAATGAACTGAACCAGAGATAGTGCAGTAGGAGTGGAACCACTCACAACATGGTATAATAGGAAATGAAGCACCAGAATCCAAAAGCCAACACTGTGCATACATAGAGTGAACCTCGGGCAAGTGCGTAGCATCACAAGAACTAGCTACAAGTATGTACTCCCCATTGAAGTCCTCAGTCTGCGCACGACATTTATCTCCTCGATTTTCACACTGGATTTCACAAGCACAATACTGCGATCAGAGGACTTTTTATGTATTTTATCTTTCTCCTTCTCATTGTGCTTCTCATTGTGGAAATCATGACATTGTGGGCGTATATGACCCTTCTTACCGCAATGGTGACATGTCACATTAGCATTTCTCCCACGAGACTTACTATGTGACTTGCCACACGATTTAGAGCTAGACTTCTGCGAGTCTCTGCCACAGCCATTCCCACGATCATTCTTTCCATTACCATCTTTACCTCTAACAGTCAAAGCATGCAACACACGAGAGGCATCCAAGTTCTTACAGTTGATCTCTTCTTGCAAAAGAGCACTCTCTACATCATGCAAGTTCAAAGTAGTAGCAGAAGCACATAAGGCAGTGTAGAATACATCCCATGACTCACTCAGAGTCCCAAGCAAAAACAATGGAGTAACCTCATCATCGAAAGTAATGCCCTGCGAAGCCAAGTTCTTGAGAATAGCATGGAACTGACTCAAATGAGCAGATATCGTCACATTCTCCTTCATGTGCAAGTCCATAAGCTGCTTCAGGCACCAATACATCTGATTTGTTGGACTTTTCTTGTCATAGAGGTTCTTGATTGTATCCCAAAGCTGCCAAGCACTCTGTGCTTCCTCAACCACATTGTAATGCACATGTTCAATGAGAGGCAAGATGAGGGTGGACTTGCATAACTCATCAAGCTCCATCCATTCGTCATTAGTCATAGTTTCAGACTGCTCTTCACTCAACCTTAGTGGCTTTATATGCGATTTTTGCACCAATACCTGCCAAACTTGGCTCTTCCAATAGGCATAATTTGTACCATCAAGCTTAGTGATGCTGAAGATAGCACTGTCAGTGGAAGAAAATGCCATTCTACAGTCCAAAACAATGCAAACAGTTCAAAACTACTTGTTATTTTCTATTGTAAACATCCAAAATACCACCAAAAACCAAGGCAAAATGACCATGAGCTAATAGCTAATAATGCTTCCCACTAAGTACCATCAAAAGTACATAAAATCAAGATGATTCAGCATGACAAATACATCACAATCCATGCATAACTGCTTGTTGTAATAAATTACAGCCAGGTACACAATGAGAGCAAACTATAGGCAAAATGATTGCACCATGTCAACCATTGACTGTCAAAGCATAACTAGCATCAAGCGAGCATAAATTAGCATGTGACAGTTATACGAACATTAAGCAAACACCCAAGCATGCCAAATGAATCCGTCAGTAAGCCGACATGCCCCCTGTGTAATAGGGCAAAGTGTACACAACGCTAGCAAGACCTGACACAAATAAGTGTGTGCTCAGGGAGTGCAAAGCCCAAATCAGCCCAAGTACATGTATGGGGACCACGCCATATCAACCATGCAACATCCAAGTGAGAGTCCTAGTCTCAAGTATTCGAATGCTCAAGTAGCATAACTGGCTGCTCAATGTCTATCAAGCATCCAAAGATGCTCCCACTGGCACAAAATCCGTAAATATCAAGCACACAAGCTCAACAAGGGCATATGATAGCACTAATGATAGAAGATCCAAGATCAAGCATCAATAAGACATCATGAGTATATAGGCTGTGTATAGCATCCGTACATAGCATCCATAGTCATCAAGTACATCCAAATTGTAACTCTGGCAAGTCAAGAAATAGCCAAAGTAAGCTCCAAATGAAATGCCAAGCCAAAGCAAGGCTCAATAGCATCTGACTCTAGACAATGTAACGGGCATGTAGTAGTGGCATAGGCCAAGCATGTCAAGACCAGTCAGACATAAGCAAAGTACATGCCATAAGTACATCAAAGATGGAGATCCAAATGCTATGCAAAGCGAGCTCAAGCTCAACCAATTATCCGAGAGCAAATCCAAGCTCTATGTTGATCCCCGAGAGTCACTACATCAATGTATACATCCAAGACATGTCCCATTTCCAATAGGCATAAGCAAACATAAGCAAATGAGCTTTAGCCCCGCTTGTGTACAATAGTGATTCACTGCTGAAAACTGTGAACTTCTAGCCCAAAGAACAAGTCAAAATCATGGCAAAGCATGTGCACAACATCCACCAAGCATAAGCATCAATGGCATAGCATATGAGCTTGAAGTAGTGTATGTAGAGAGCTCCAATGTAGATGTAAATGTCAATGTAGATGTAAATATCAATTGCAGACATAGATAGCAGGTCTGCTATACATGAAATCTGGAGGTGAATATCAATGTCACAAAGCCTCTACAAGGCTCAAGACATGCCAAGGATCAATCCTAGTGCCACAATGATTAGGAAGCATGCCATGACCAACATTTGATGTAGGAGATATTGTCCATCTTCTACCTGCAACAGGTGTGGGGAGATCACGCTAATCAGCATGGGGTTACTATTGCTCATGCTTTGTGCTAGTTCAAGGTGGTAGGAAGCTCAAGGGGCTGCCAAAGAAGGCACACAACAAGCCTAAGGTGCCCCACAAAGGCCTAAGTCAAGATATGGAGCCAGCAATATACAATGGTGTTGCCCCTTTCTTCTTCTCAAACTTGTAGACCTGTAACCAGTATGAAACCCTAAAGAAGATGAATGAATACCTTAGTTGGAATGCCCTGAGAGTGCCCAAAGGGACCAAGAAGGTGCTTGGGAAGTTGGGGAGTGACGAGAGCTCGAGAGAGTTGGCTATGACTGTTGGGAAGGAGACCCAATGAGGGTAGGGATTTGATAGGAAGTTGAAGACGCCATGAACCAAGTTGGAATGCTCAAGCAACCATGCTCTGATACTAGTTGAAAGGTGAGAAGGATCAAAGCTTGCACTTGGAGAGCTATGATAGGAGATCAAGAGCAAGAAAGGGAGAGACACAAAATGGAAACTCCAACAGTCACAATGTGTGACCGGTCATTCCTTTATTGAAACTATCACTAAAAGAATAAATAATAAAGTGACGATGACAAGCGTCCACCACTGCAATGTGCAATGGTAGATACTATCAATGTAGTAATACATGGGCAGCTAGGCGGAGACACCTTCACCCCACACAAATGCATCAATGGCATTAATCCGGAGCTACAACTTCCTCATCCTCATCTTCAATCTCTATAATGGTGGCTACTCATACATCAATAGGGACTTCTAGCATTGGCAGTTCGTGTAGTGGATGTGTGGGAGGGTAGTACTTCTTCATGTGGCTGCCATTAAAGAAGTCTATGCCCTCACCTTCCAGGGTTTCAAGTTCTACATTACCAATTCAGCTTATGGTGCAAACTTTGAAATATCCTAACCCCCTAAACTTCATTTTCTGCTTATGTCCCTTGATTGAGTACAACAATATCAAGTCACCCTACCTGTTCGAAATCTTGTTGCTTAACGTGCTTGTCAAACCAACTCTTGCGTCATGCCTTTTCGCAGATTAGCGCATGGGTGGCTAGAAGTCGAGTTTTTGATAAGCGTTCTAGCTCAAGTAGACATTTCATCCATGCTTCCTTTCCCTCCCATCTCTCTTGAATAGCAATTCTCAAGCTAGGAACGAAGAATTCTATATGTAGAATCACCTCAGTTATGTAGGTACCTCGAGGGAGTCTATCGGACCCCACAGCCATTTTATAGGATGTTCAATAGGCCCATAAGGCTGCCATTAGCTTATTATCCCTGTAGTTCCATGTGAAGCAGAGACTACCTTGGTCAAGATTTTACCAGAATCTTATTTATTGATTCTGCCTGGCCGTTTGCCTGAGGGTAGTAGGGTGAGGATTTCCGATTAGGAAGGTGGACAAGAGATGAGCAATCACCTCATTGATGACATATGTGCTTTGATCATTGACAAGTTTGATGGGACAACCAAATTGAGAGATTACCTGCTCCCATAAGAACTTTACAGTGGTTCATGCATCATTTTTCTAGTGGTTTAAGCTTATGCCTACTTTATGAGATAATCGGTGGCAATGATGATATACTTGGATTGCGAATATTGAGCCGTGGGACTAATAGGTCCAATGAAGTCAATCCCCTATTTCTCGAATGATTATCTTGCAATGATGGGACTTATCTCCCTTTTGTCCTTGCAAACCAGAACCTTGGTCTGTTGGCACTCGTCACAATGTTTCATGAATTGTGCCACATCTCGAAAAAGTGTAGGCCACCACAGTTGAGACTACAGCACCTTGCATGCTATCATATCTTTAGTGAAGTGTCCTCCTGCAATTCTGTTGTGCGCTTGAACTAGTACATCGTGCATTTCGTGCTTACACACATCTCCACATCAATCTACCTTGCCCTAGCTAATAGAGTTGGCCTGCTATATCAACTGATAGGGTTGGATTTTGAGAATGAGTGGCCTCAGTCTGGCGGGCCTTTTCTATGGGTCAATCAAGTAGTTCATGCTTGAGTACTTGGACTATGTTGTTTATCTAGTATGGCATTTAGTAAGCTCTAAACAGATCTCTTTTGCTAGATAGGGCGAATATATGTGTGTTTGGCAATTCGTCTCCAATGCCCTGTCCAGTGGCTTCTCCCGTGGGTATGCGAGACATATGATTAGCCATATAGTGTTGCTTTCCCTTGTGTACAATGATAGAGAAGACAAATTCAAGAAGCAGAAGTAACCATTGAGCTATGAGTCTTGTAGTGCAGGGTTTGTTTACTAGATATAGCAAGGCTTGATGGTCAACACAGAAAATAAAGGGCGTAGCTAGAGAATAATGCCAAAATTCCTTTACAGCAAATACCGTGGCTAACCCCTCTCACTTAGTTGTAGAGTAATTCATTTATGTATCTATGAGTTGCCTACTAGCAAAGCTCACTGGATACAGTCTAGATTGTGGTCACCAAGCTGGCACAACACATCTCCAACTACAAATTTCGAAGCATCAATATGAACATGAAAGGCTATATTCCAGTTTGGGGCTCTTAAGATTGATGCAATGGTTAAAGCCTTCTTCAATTCCTCATATGTGTACTGGCATTTCTGGGTCCATTTGAATATTATCAATAGCTTGTACAGGGTTCTAGCAATTAACGCATAGTTTAGCACAAACCGTCGATAGTACCCTGTATGGTCGAGGAAGCACTGAACTCCCTTGTAATCAGTTGGGGGTGGTAGATCGACAATAACCCTGACTTTCGAGAAGTTAGTGGCAATGCCGTTCTTGGACACCACATGCCCTAGGATGAATTCGTGCTTTACCCACAATAGGCACTTTAAGGGGTTCAACAAGAGATGATATAGTATGTATTGTTCAAAGACTACTCGGAGTATGTCTAAGTGTTCATTCCAATTGAAGTGAGCACACAATAAGTCATCAACGAAGACCTCTAACTCTTTCCTAAGCATGTCCTTGAATATTGCACACATGAGCCTCTGAAAAGTAGCAAGTGCGTTAGTCAACTGGAAGGGCATGACTATGTAGGCAAAGACACCCCACTTAGTGGTGAAGGTAGTCTTGTGCCTATTGTCAGGGTGCACTTGCACACCTGATTGTATCCTATGAATCTCATGACTATCAAGTCAATCGAGAATTGGATTCTTGAGATCTTCAATGGCCAGTTCTTTAATACTCCAAATGGCTGCACTTTCATTCCATTGGCTAGGGTGACATTGAGCCTAGCATTCTCAACAGGCGGGTTACCCCAAGCGTGGAGTACTGCGTGGCTCAGCACGCTAACTCCTACTCCTGTGTCTACAATTCCCTTTCTTGTGGTGTCTCCTAGAGCTAGGACCAGTAAGACTGCATGCATTTTGGTGCCTTCCTAAAAAGCATTGACGTGCAAGGACTTGTGCATCGAGTGCAGCATCAGACTCGGTATTTGTGTTTCTACGTCATGCTCATGCAATTCAACGGGGCAGTCTGCTCCATCAATCCCTCAACCCACTGCTTCAGCTCTTGCCATAGCATCGGATGATGCCTAATCAGATCTCCTAGTCTTAGAGTTACTGGGGTGGTCACTAGCATGGTGAGGAGGTCATTAGCTGCTTGCCTCTCTCCTCACTCTGTGTTTCTTGGCCAATGGCCCTAGCTAGTTTCTTGGCCCCTAGCTTGTATTTTATGTTTAAGCGTGGCACTACTTGTGGTGTAGAAGCATCCCTCGACTTTCGTTGTGGAGGTGAGACTAGTGTGCTTATGCTTAAGAGATCATCGATCTCTTTCAATATGGGCTCAATATTTTTTAGGTGCTCTTGGGCTTCTTTTACCCACTCCTTGACCTTTTCGATGGCCTCGAGTTGGCACTTTGTGTTGGGGTACTCCCCAACCTTTACACTCCCCTTCTCAGCTGTCTTTGGAGCTGCCGTTGAGGCCTCTATGTTTGTCACCTTTTTTTCGGCAAGCAATATCATGGCACTCTCGGTTTTTAGAGTGATCTTTGTGTTAGCTTCTTTCTCCTTCACCTACGACTTTTCTTTCCGATTGAGGCTGCATCTAAGTTGTTGAGCCCTGGCAATGATATGCTGGCTTGCTTTGTCTACACACGGATCATGACATGCAATGGAATGGGTGTGGCCTCCCCATCGAGTGGCTTGACACCAAACAACCCCAATGGGATAGATGGCATATTCCAGCCTTAGATGTACCCACCTCCACTTCTACTTCCACCACCGCGGCTGCCAACTTTACCACCACCACCACCTTCATTTTCTCTCTCTCTCTCTCTACATGTTAGTAGCTCATTCTCTCTGTATCCCCCTCTCTCCTCTCACACAACACACAATCTCCCTCTCTCTCTCTCAAACCAAAAATGATTTGTGTTAGCACTCTGAATTGATATAATATGTATTATATTCTATTATGAAAGGCGTTTCAACAAATAGTTCTCTCTCTCTCTCTCTCTCTCTCTCTCTCTCTCATGCTTGCAATATGAAAACATTTGTACAAGCACTCTAAATTGATAGGTATTATATAACATTGGATTGTGATATGTGTTGCAATGAACAGTTCTCTCTTTACTAATATATAGCTCTCTCTCTCTCTCTCTCTCTCTCTCCCTCTCTCTTTCTCTCTCTCTCTCTCACACACACACACACACACACACACACACACACACACACACACACATTTGCAACACAAAAGTATTTGTGCAAGTACTCTAGGTTTGACATAATTTATTATACATTGAATTATACTATGTGTTGCAATAAATAGTTCACTCTTTACATGTAAATTTACATGCACACACACGTTTACAATATAAAATAATTTTTGCAAGCAATCCGGATTTAGATTTGTATTACATTGACCTACGGCAAGTGTACTATTGTTCCACAAACTGATAGACAATGATAATAACAGGTTTATCATAAATTTGATCATAGCTAACCAAGCAAGGTATGTCTATATTTTCTCAACAAAATAAAATGCATCTGCTCTAAGAATTAACGAAGTCTTTGCTTTGTTGGTCACGTTATGAGCAACATAGAAAAGTTCTCTTTCCAAATATGAGAGGTAAGTCCTCTTTCGTAAGCATGGGTTGGTGTATAAACATGTTTACATTAGCATCCATGCCAAATGATCACTAAACATTTTTCTTTATACATGGCTCTAGCAATCTCATTAAACATTGATTAAAAAATAAAAACTCATGATTAAATATTACACATTTGTAGATTATATTATTGTGGCGACAAGAAGGGATATTGATTGGTGAAAATAAGCATCAATTCGATGCTCAATCAATATGCTTAATGAGAGAGAGAGAGAGAGAGAGAGAGAGAGAGAGAGAGAGAGAGAGAGAGAGAGAGAGAGAGAGAGAGAGAGAGAGAGAGAGAGAGAGAGAGAGAGAGAGAGCATCATCTTGATCTTTCATTGTGCATATCTTTGCTAACTTGACATCATATTATTGTAATATTAATATTCTTAGGCTATAAAATATAGTTATACTTATTTGAACTAATCACATGTGTATACATATGTGTGTGCATGTGTTGGGACTTCCAATATACACACATAAACACATGCACATATACATATGTATATATAGTTATCCTTCTTTAAATTAATCATATGTGTATATTTGTATGTGGGCATGTTAGGACTTATAAAATACACGCATAAATATATGCACACATATATATGTATATATATTAATGAGAGAGAGGGAGAGAAAAAGAGTTTTTTAGTGACAATAGTTTTTGAATAAGAGAGAGATATAGAAACAAGTTCTTAATGAGACACACACGTGCGTGCATGCACACATATATACACATAGAGAGATAAATCAAGGTAGGTTTGTCTAGTGTATATTATAGAACTAAAGACATAGCTTTAAAGATTATTACTTATACAAACTCTAATCCACCTTGACTAAGTAATTCATAAATGGTTTGCCTATAGTCTTTAAAATAAAAAATTATTCTAGATACTTTGAATATAAGAAAATTCGAAGGGTGATAAGATTCAATGGAGAAGAGAGGGAGGAGAGAGATAAAAATAAATTTTGGATGAGAGAGAGAGGGGAGATAAAAATAACTTATTAATGAGAGACAATAAAGAGATATATTTTTAAAAATCATTGATAAGAGATAAGAGAAAGAAATGTGAAAAGTAGTTTGGATAGAGAGGTACCTTTTTCAAATTAATGTAGGGGAGGCCAGAGTAGTATTATAATATTATATAAGAGAGTGCTATCAAATTTTGAAGTCAAAGAAGGGGGGGCTTCAAAAATTTCTAGCATTCTCTTCTATAAAGATCCCCTCCTACATTAATATCCTTGGATCTTTACACACACACACACACACACACACACACACACACTCTCTCTCTCTCTCTCTCTCTCTCTCTCTCTCTCTCTCTCTCTCTACACACACACACACACACTACAATATTAACTTTGGGCCTTTCTTACACATTAATAGCTTTGAATTTTTATCAAAACACACATGCACACATACACACACACACACACACATACACACACACATACACATTCTCTCTCTCTCTCTCTCTCTCTCTCTCCTTATGGCTTTAAGAAATTCTAGCAACTCTCTCCTATAATACCATAATACTACCTTTGGACTTCTCTTATATAAATAGCTTTGGACCTTTATCAAAACACGTACACACATGCATATTCTCTCTTTCTTTCTCTGTGTGTGTATGTGTTTGTGTATGACTTTAAAAAATTCTTTTAACTTTCTCTTACAATACTACATTTGGGCCTTTCTTATACATCAATAGCTTTGGATCTTTATCAACAAACACACACACATACAAAGATACACATACTATATATATATATATATACTAAAATACTACCTTTGGGCTTCTCTTACATTAATAACTTTGGACCTTTATCAAAATACACACACTTTCTCTCTCTCTCTCTCTCTCTCTCTCTCTCTCTCTCTCTCTCTCTCTCTCTCTCTCTCTCTCTCTCTCTCTCTCTCTCAACTTCCTCTATTTAAAAGTTTTTGACCCAAGTACAATTAGACTAAAAAGTCACATTTTGATTATAATTTGAATAGTATAAAACTTTTTTAAATATTTGATAAGTCTTTATTTTTCCGCATACACAATGTAAAAGACAACATCCATTATATCTTAAGGTAATTATTCATTTTCTATGTTAGGAGAAAAAAAGCCCCAAAAGACAGAACTCATTTTTGTTCATAAGGTCCAAACATTTCAATATAGCTCATTAAAAAAGCCTCGATCTACTATGTCTCGTATTAAAACATATCATAAATATACACGTAATTTGATCTTCCTAACTAGTAATTATTTTTAATCTATTTTATCTCAAGAAATATTATTTTAAAACTTCTCTCTCATCAAAAAATATTTAGATATATATATATCTTTTCTCCCTTTATCTATTGACTCTATGTATATATGTATGTATGTATGTATGTATGTATGTATGTATGTATGTATATATATATATATATATATATATATATATATAGAGAGAGAGAGAGAGAGAGAGAGAGAGAGAGAGAGAGAGAGATTATGTGACTTGCTTTAACTTTTTTTTAGTTGAGAAGGGGGTTGCTAGCAACTTGTCAAGAAGAAGGTTGCTTATAACCCCTTCTTGGGTAAGTCTCTTCCATCATTTCTTTGAGGGGGACTTGTGAAAAAAAAATTCGCTAAACAGGGGGTTGTTGGTAATCCCTTCTCAATGGATTTTTTTTTCACAAGTCCTCTCTAAAAACTTTTTTCACTAAACATGGACCTGTTAGCAATCCCTTCCTAACCAAATTTTTTTAAATAAGTCCCCTTAGGGAGATGGAGGCAACTTGTCAATTTTTTTCATCGAGAAGGGGTTGCTAGCAACTCCTGTTTGATGACAAAAAATTTCACATCCCCTTAGAGAGATGATGGAGGGGAGTTGTGATTCAAAGCTCTCTCTCTCTCTCTCTCAATGAGGAAACTACTGCAACATTCAAGTGAACAAAGATTTGTTCTTCTAGTTCACATAGAAGATAAAGAGAATTTCAAACCAAATGATGATATTAAGTCTCAAAAGTCATGCAAGTTAGCAGCATGGTGATTTCTCTATAGGCATAACCTGGTATCCTTCTATAGAAGTATATTTGCAATGGTATCTTGTCAATGTGTTCTCTATATGTAATAGACTTATGAATGGTAGATTTATGTGTGGGCAATTGGAGAAGGGGATGTTACAAACTTTGCTAGGGAAATGCACAGATAAGGTACACTTGAAGGAGGAGTAGATCATATATAAGGATCACTAGATTGAGCAGTAGTGGAATAAGGAGGTATACCGAAGATGCTCTATCTTCCACGACCATCTAAAGGTGAATTTCCCTCCAATAAGAATTCATTACACAAAAAATATTCAAAAAAAAAATGTGCAAGAGACATAAGGATCCAAATTCTTGGTACATAATTCCACATGTATTTCTTAGAATATGTCACACTTTTATGTATTCTTCTAAAGAGAATAGGGCTGATTGTACTAATGCATTTGTTCTCATAACTCATTCTTCGGCAAAGAGTCAAAGTGAAGCCACAATTTCTAAAAATTTTGATGATATTGATTGGCCATAGTTTAGCCCTATAATGATACTATTTGTGGATGATAGCATAAAGAAGATGCAATGTAACCCACCTAACTCCTTTACATATCCATTTACATTTCGAGAAAATCCCATGGATACCATTCTCTTCAAACACATACTTTCTTATTTGATTGAGGAAAATCCCTTCAATACCTTGGGGGGGGGGGGGGGGGGGGGGGGGGGTTTCACTCATGAATATATGTATATATAACGTGAGTTCAAAATAAGAGGTTTTTAAAATAGTATTTTTATACATTTTTTACATACAGAAGGGTGTCATATAAAGGGATTACTTACAGATTCAATAGAAAAGGGTTGTGTTTTTTTTTCAAGAAAAATTCACAAATTAGGATATTTATAAATAGGCCATGAATGCACATTATATAGAGAATATATATATAGTGAACCCCCCGATTTCAATACTATCTTCTTGGAATACATGCTTCAATGTTTGACTGAGCTAGCGGGTTTTCTCGAGGGAGTCTAGGCACCCATTTCACCCTCTAACTAGCAATGAACTGTTGGATTGATATTTAACGTTTGCAATAAATATGTTCACTTGCTTTGCACATACTAGCTCACTAACTTGCAAATGCATTTATGAATTTATATATTTTTTGTAGTTTTTGTAGTAAGTTCATGCAATAAAATGTGAAATATATCAGTATATTAAAATATTTGATTATTAAATTTTGGAGTTTAAAATGAAGAATTATTGAAAGAAATAATAGCTGCAAGTAATAAAGCAATATGGAGATATATTTTATGGAGATTATGAAGCAACTACTTGCAAGGGTCTACTGCAAATGAATGCATAGCTTTAATCCATATGTAAGTCTAATCAAAAGAGGAAGAGAGAACAATGTGCGAGTATAAGTGGATGTGTTTGTAGTTTGCTCGTGTATATAATTAAATACTAACACATCATGATGTAATTATAAAATACGTGCAAAGAAGGGAGAGAGGGGAAATGTGAATGTATATGTAGTGTGATATCTCATATGTATGCATAACTGAACCATTAGTATTGTGATAATATTATCAAAGATAAGTAGATAAGATTAATCTAGTGATGTAAATAAGTTAGGGAGAGAGAACTACTAATGCATTGTTAGAGAGAGAGAGAGAGAGAGAGAGAGAGAGAGAGAGAGAGAGAGAGAGAGTGTGTGTGTGTGTGTGTGTGTGTGTGTGTGTGTGTGTTATTGAGGGGGAGGAGGAGAGGGAGATGCATGTTGTGGGTCTCCAAGATATTAGAGAGAGAGAGAGAGAGGAGAATCGATTGTAGTTCTGATGAGGAGGAGGAGAGTAAGATGTGGTGGTGTAGTGGCAGTGCTAGTGGTGGTAATGTTATTGAGGGGAGTGAGATGTTGGTGGTTTTTCCCCAACATATGATGAGAGAGAGAGAGAGGAGAATTGGTTGTGGTTCTAATGAGGAGGGGGAATAAAACTTGAGGTTGCCAAAAAAAGCTCGCCCAAAAGCTTGCTTCTTGCACACACTCCCTTCATCCCTTGCTACTTGTTCCGCTTTCTCCTTCTACATATTTTATTCATATCCCCCCTTAGTTGGTTAATAGCCACTCTGGTTTTGATCTGTAGATACAAAGACAAAGAGAGTGGAGCTAAATTGATTCATTGATAGGACCTTAGATTAACTAGCCTCTATCCAAGCTTATTAGAATTATTTGCAATTTACCCAAATCTATCATCTATCTATTGATCCTTCAATTAGATAGACTGCTCATTTTGCTTGGTACCTAGTGTATATGCATCGACACTTTTTTGTTTGGTTATATTTTGAACATAAGGATTGGTTTATGCTTTAAGGTGTTTTCCCTTCTCCAATATCTTTGATAAATCCAGGTTATTTTGGAGATTGATGGGGTCGATATTTTTTTGTGGGTACCAATTGGTTGAATTTCCATAATGAAGTGTTGAGCTAGTTTTTGAGATTAGTATTATTCCTTCTTTCAAGGATGCTCCCTCCCTGATTAAGTGTGGAGATATGTTGAGGGCTGAAATGACTTGTTTTTGGGGCTGATTTTTGTTGTTTCTATGAGTTGAATGGTTGATTTTGAGGATTTATTGATTGATTTTTGTTGAGATGGAAGTATTTTAGAATGTGTTAGAATGGGTTGAGTATGTTTGAGAAGATTATAAAGGTTTTTGGTTGAGATATGTTGTTCTAATAGGTTCTATAATGAGTCTATTTGGTTCTAATGATAGGGTGTATTTTGCCTCGTTTTGATCTTATTTCTTTTTGTTTGTGAGGTTGGGATTGTGAATAAGTATTTTGAGGAATGGTTGAGAGTGTTTTGAGTGGTTTTTGATGGTTTAAAGTGGTTTTGATTTGAGTTGTATGATTTTTGTGCATTTTGTAGACCTCCGTAGTTCTGTAGAGCTTTTGTATCTAGCCTGTAAGCCTTCGTTTGCTTCTCTATCTATTCTGATGGATCAATGTTTAGATTGGAAAATATTTTATAATCTTGGAAGAGAAATAATACAATCTTAAAATAGCTTGAAGAAGCTGAAGAAGACTTGAAGTGAAGGCTGCAGTGACAGTGATAGTAGTGAGCTCTCAAGGGACACTGTAGTGGCTCTGGTAGCTCTTTATATCATGCATACCTCTTGGGAGGGGTATCCACAATCAAGAGAGGATTATTGAGATTAATTCATTATTATTACAATGTGCTATTGAGAGAGAGTATATATGAGAGAGAGAGAGTATGAGAGATAGCCAATTTTTATGAGAAACATTGTATCTACATGAGAGAGAGACTATGAAGACTATGAAGATGATGAAAGATGATTACTATGTGATGAATTCTATTCAAAGTCGATCTCTCTTTTGTGTCATTGTGGTTCTTTCATGGTTTCTATGGTTGAGACTTCAAGTTGATTATCTTGTGTGTGACCGACAGTATCTTAGCTGTGTTGAGCTGTACATGTGTGGGACATTTAATAAGTCGGGTTAGTTGGTGTGACCTAACCAAAGTTATTCATGGTTAGTGAAACCTAGTATATGACTTACTCTTTAGAAAGTGTAGAATAACAATTGGAATAATGGAAGAAGAATGAGAGCATGACTTAGCTCTTGGTTGCTCTCCTCTATTTGTGTCTCATTTTGAACATGGTATTAGAGCCCCATCCATGAGGCTGTGGGAGATGGAGAATGACTATTTGGCACTGTGAAAAGGAAAAATCCTGACTCGAAGAAGAAGAAGATGACCTGCAAGTGAAGTCACAACTCTTCATTTGGTCTCTCCAGACTGTTGACCCTATTGACGCTTGGTCCTTTGGTTTATTTAGCATATGAAAAAGCTTCTAAGGTTGAAGCATTGACACAAAAATGTGAGCTGCTTGAATACATATTGACAGATGGATTACGCATGTTTCCTGATGTTGACAATGAGGGAAGAATGGTGATTTTCATGAGCTATGTTTGAAGCTCATTGGATGAGTTTGCATTTAGTGTGAATGCTCATGTATGAGCTATGATTGAAGACGAGCAGAGCAGAAAAAAGTGTGAGACAGGAAGAAAAGGTCAGATAAAATGCACCTGTTTGCAGCCTTTGTGATATTTGATAAGAAGGAGTGGGCCTCTTCAAACACCGTGAGAATTGCATATGGCACCTAATTGACAAGCTGAATGCCTAGTTGAAATCTTGGGGCTAGATGACTACTATGTGGTTTAATGCTTGATAAAGCATCCTTGGAATGCTGTTGAAGACTCTGGAGCTCTAATACTTGCATGGGAGCTCGGTTATGAATTGTGGGACAATTGTACAGAATTGAAATAAGGTCAGATTTGCTATTAATAGTGACAGGGCAGCATGTATTTGGACATCCTTGAAGCATTGAAGGTATATGACATGAATTCTTTGCTCCATTGAAGCATACATAAATCTTGGAAGACATATGCATTAACTTTCATTCCTTTGAGCTGAGATTTTTGATGCCAGGAGGCATATTTCACGGTGGATTCCGTGCCACGGTGGATTCCGTGAGGTTTTACGATGGATTCCGTAAACTTTGATGACCGGGGCTCATACACAAAGTGGATTCTTTGTGCAAGAAGTTGATGGGGACACCTGTCCTTTTCGAGTGTTTCATTAATTTAGTGTGTACATGGGTGATTCCATAGCGGGTGATTCCGCAAAATGCATATTAAATTAATAAACGTTTATGAGTTTAGAGTGCGCACTCGTAATAAATTAAGGTTAGGATTTATTTCTAACCAGTTGATTTATTTATGTAGCTGAAGACTGCTAGGTATTCACTTTTGTCAGTTTAATTGTATTATTTTACTAACGATTGTGAATGCTTCATTTGATGTGTAGAGATAGCAGCAGTGGCGGAGGAAAGCATTGGAGTCTAGCGAGTATTCGATCTATGGATTATATTTTGATAGGCACCACGCCTATATTTTGTCATGTCTATTGAGGCATCGATTACTTATTATTATTTTGTATGCGCCTATGCGCACGGATATGTTATTTCTATTTGGACATTGTGTTGGGCGTGCCAGACTCTTTGGGCACCGTCCATTAGCTTTATTTCTATTTTTGTAAAAGCAAACTCAAAAGCTAAAAGCTTGATATATTTTTGTAAATTGGGCTATTATTGAGCATGAAGAAGAAATATACATAAAAATACATGCTTTGTGAAGCACTCACACAAGGCATGGGGGGAGATTGAACCCAATTGGTCTCTTACTCTTGTCGTTCATGCTTTTTACCTTGTAACTTGTGCAAAAAGTAGAGTTCATTGTTCTTGGGGACCTTCCAGGATTCACTACGTGAGCATACAACGACCGATCTGCGCACCAGTGGTATCAAAGCGGAGCTGAGATCAAGAGCTTCCAATCGCTACCCATCTCGTGCGAAGGCGGAGCTCCTAGAACGATCGGGCTCTACGGTCAATCTCGTCGCGAACCGTCGATATAGGCAGACTTCTGGCAATCAAGAACCCCTGTTTCTGTCATCAGATCGCGAAGAGCCGGGCTGTACAGGCGGAGGACCACTCCTTCATCTCCATCATCAAGTCGTGGGCAAACAGTGAGAAAACTCCATATCTTATCTCTTCAAAAGTTTAATACTAAAGCTTATAAGCTTTAAAGAAGCTTAATAGCTTCATAATTTGTCATCGAGGTTTCAGAGAGGACTCCAATTTTTTCGCGCGGCGAAAAAAAACGGCCCTCCTCCCCCACGAATTCGCCGTTTTCTGATCATAAGCCCCCCCCACTAAGCTTAAGCAATTAAGCTTAATCAAACTAAGCTTACTCCTGCAAGTCATCTCTGGTCAACAACTCCAGGTCCCATACCAAAGAAATCAAGTTATGCAAGTAATCTGTGATCAAGTTCTGCAAGTTCATTAAGTCGGCTAAGTTCTGCAAGTCTACAACTCTGCAAGTCACATAAGTCTGCAACTCTGCAAGTCAGACAAGTCAACTGGAGTTAGAACTGACTTGTGCTCAAAACTCCTAAAAGGGCTGTTCCTGTGCAGAAACTCTGAACTACAAAGTTGTTTGTTGGAAGGTATTCTACCCATACGCAGGTTTGTTGAAGCATTTTCAGCATACGAAGAAGGAAAAATCGCAGATTTTTTGAAGATTGAGAAAGAAATACTCAAAAACACATAAGCCTTGTATCCTCGAACTTGAGCTACGCTCATCCCGCTAACTTGATTTTGAGTGAGAAAGGTCTTTTGAGTTTTACAGGATGACGGAACCACATATGGATGATCTTAGGCTGAAGACGACCTACCTGAGCCTACAATGGAGCAAAAGCTGGACTTAATCATGATGCAATTGGAAGAAGAACGAAGGGCTAGGCAAGCATTGCAAGCGCAACTGGCAAAATTACAAAGAGCGTCTACCGACAAAGAAGAACCTCAAGCTGAAGATCTGATTCAATGTACCATCGACGCCACTCTTGAAGCTCAAACCATTCGCAAGGAATCAAAGATAAGTAAACGAAGTTTCAAATTTCGTACTTTCAATGGCATACGAGAAGGAAAGACTGTTCTAGCATTCATTAGTCAGTTTGATGACTATTTCCATGAGGAAACCTATGCAGAAAAAGATAAAATCAAGTGTGTTACTAATCATTTGGTAGACAGAGCATCACTTTGGTGGATTGTAGTACGCAAGAGCATAGAATGTCCTGCTACTTGGGAAGATTTCAAGAAGAAGTTCATGCAGAATTTCCTTCCACCGCAATTTCATGAGAAAGCTATCAAGCAATGGGATCTACTCCAGCAACGGGATCGTGAGCCTATTCCTTAGTATACAGAGCGTTTTTGGAATGCACTCCTCCAGCTACGCATGCTTGAAGACGTATTAGAGGCGACACATAAGCGGAAGTATATGTCTGGACTTCTTGGGCATTACTACGCTGAAGTTAACATGTTCAAGCCTGCTACCCTTGAAGACGCCATTTCACTAGCTCACGACACTGAAGATAAGCTACGCGGTAGAGACAGACGACCACAGCAATTCCAAGCCAATGGTAATTATGGATCTAAACAATTCAATTCTAATTTTAGAAGATTTAATCCAGGTCGTTTCTCTTCATCATCTTTCCGCAAGAATTGGGCTAAACCACCTGCATTACCATCCAATGTCAATCCAAATCCTAAGCCTATTCCACAGCCAAATCCAAATGTACCTAGACTTCCCGCCATTGCAAATAATGTAACCAAAGCCAAGCCAATAGTATGCTATAAATGCCACCAGCCTGGACATCTAGCAGCAAATTGTCATTCAAAGAAGCCACCAGCTCATATCAACTATCTTGGAGCCATGGACGAAGATGAACATGAGGATATGCCTGATTTCACTGAAGATGAGGATGACACTACTACTACTTCCGATACTTTACCAGGTATGCCTACTCCACATTCTTTATTGACTATGAAATGTTTGGTGCATGGAAAAGAAAATACTATTTTGCATGATGACGGTAGTACTCATGATTTTATTTCAGCAAAATTGGTAAAAGAATTGAAATTACAAACTGTACCTACGCATTATCGCATAAAAGCTACATTTTTAGGCACTAGGTATAATGGTACACAGGAAGTGCAAGACTTAGAGATTCAAATTGGCCAATACACTGAAAGAAGAAATTTCTTAGTTGTTCCATTACAGTCGAGTGACATTATTTTAGGTATGCCTTGGCGACACCAGCATAACCCAGATATAGATTATTCCACACATACAATGAATATTAATTTTCAAGGAAAATCTATTACATTATATGGTATGCATGCATCTAATGTTTTTCCACTGCTTTCGCATACTCAAGCTAAACGTGCATTACGCAAGAGTAGTAAATCCTATCTCATTTGGGTGAATGAATTGCAAGTAAAGGAAAATCATATGCACCCTAGGCATAAGGAATTTCTTGCATATTTTAAGGATTGTTTTGCAGAAGATCTACCACCAGGTTTACCTCCTTCACGTCCAGAAGACCATAAGATAGATTTGATCCTTGGCACACAACCACCTTGCAAAGCACCATATAGGCATAACCAGATAGAGCAAAAAGAAATTCAGAGTCAAGTTGAAGAATTACTAAATAGAGATTTGATTCGACCTAGAAGTTCTCCATTCGGTGCACCTGTATTGTTAGTCAAGAAAAAGAATAATACATATCGTATGTGCATTGACTATCGAGCTTTAAATAAGATCACTGTAAAGAATAGGTATCCTATTCCTAGAGTTGATGACCTTATGGACAAACTGCAAGGATATTCTATATTTAGTAAAATTGACCTTAAGTCTGGTTATCATCAGGTGAGGCTAGATAAGTCTGACATATTCAAGACTGCATTCAGAACACAATTTGGTCATTACGAATTTTTGGTCATGCCATTTGGATTGACTAATGCACATGCTACCTTTAGTAGAATGATGAACCGTATCTTTTTGAAATATCAGTATTGTGTAATTGTTTTCTTTGATGATATTTTGGTGTTTAGTCAAAATGAGAAAGAACATTATGAGCATTTGTCATTGGTTTTTCAGTTATTGAAAGAAAATCAACTGTATGCAAATCCTGAAAAGAGTGAATTCTTTAAAACGGAAATTGAGTATTTAGGTCATATTGTATCATCTGATGGAATTAAAGTTGATCCTAAGAAAATTGATGCAATATTGAATTGGCCTGTTCCTAAAAACATGCATGAGTTACGCTCATTCCTTGGTCTTGCTAGTTTCTATAGGAAGTTTGTACGTAATTTTTCATTACTTGCTTTACCATTAACCAAACTTCTGAAGAAAGGAATTGTTTATCAATGGACCAAAAATCAACAAAAATCCTTTGACTTACTGAAACATGCATTAACCAATGCCCCTGTTCTATAGTTGCCTGACTTTAATAGACCATTCTTTCTAGTAGTGACCAATGCTAGTGGATCAGGAATAGGAGCCGTACTTATGCAAGACAATCATCCTATAGCATATTCTAGTTGTAAGCTGAAACCTTCTGAGCTGAAATATTCCACATATGACAAAGAACTATTAGTAGTTGTACAAGCATTAAGACAGTGGAAACACTACTTAATGGGTTTAGAATTTATGATAAAGACCGATCAGCAAAGTATTAGGCATTTACTTAGCCAACCTCAAATCTCTGACCGTCATATCAAATGGGCCTCCTTTATTCAAAGTTTTCATCCTATCATTCAATACCAACCTGGAAAAGAAAATGTAGTGGCTGATGCATTGAGTAGAAGACCTGCCATTTATAATATTTCTGTTATATCTTTTGATTCTTTGATTGCTATGAAAGATACATATCACCAGGATATTACTTTTCATTCTGATTGGAATAAATTAGTTCAAAATAATTTCATTCCTGTTGATTCATTGTCATATAATGATGGATTTATGTTTTATGAAAAGAGACTCTGTGTTACAATTCCATTCCGATCTTTTGTTTTGAATGAAATTCATTGTCCCCCATATCAAGGTCATAGAGGTATCATATCTACATTACGTATGTTAACTGAAGATTTTTATTGGCCGCATATGGATGCTGATGTATCTAACTTTGTTTCTGAATGTTTGATTTTTCAAAGAGTTAAGAGACATCATGGTAAACAGTATGGATTACTTATGCCTTTGTCTATTCCATCTAAACCTTGGGAACAAATTTCTATGGATTTCATTACTGGTTTACCAAATACTAAATCTAACCATGATATGATTTGGACAGTTGTAGATAGATTTAGTAAACAAGCATATTTCATTCCATGTAAGAAAACTTTAACAGCATCACAAGCAGCACAATTATTTTTGAAAATTGTTTTTACTAACCATGGATTGCCAAAAGTTATTATTTCAGATCGTGATTCTAGATTTTGTAACAACTTTTGGATTACTCTATTTGCTAACCTAGGCACAAAGATTGATTTTTCATCTGCATTTCATCCAGAAACTAATGGACAAACAGAAGCCACAAATAGCACAATTCTAGATCTTTTACGTGCATATACTATCTCTAAACCTCAGACATGGGACACTCATTTGCATTTATTACAGTTTGCATATAACAATACACCGCACACATCTACAAAGAAAGCACCGTTTGAAGTGATTTATGGATATAGATTATCTACACCTGTTGCATCTTTGTCTAATAGAATTCAAAGTGCTGATGATATTGCTAGTATGCATAACAATATTTTTGATGAGGTTAAAGATATGATTGCTAAAGCCCAGCAATCATATACCAAACAAGCCAACAAGAAAAGACCAGCCATGAATTTCAAAGTTGATGATTATGTTTGGCTGAGAATAGAAAAACGTAGACTGCAAAGTGTAGATAGACATCCAGTTGTCAAATTAGCTCCCAGATTTTATGGACCATTTAGAATCATTCATAAAATTAATGATAATGTACTCAAATTAGAATTACCATCTCATTGGAAAATTCACAATACATTTCACATTAGTTTATTGAGACCATTTAAAGGCCAATTACCTGTACATCCTGTTTATGAAAACCCACCTTTATTAGAGGAAGAGACTGAAATACTTGAACCAGAAGCTATCATAGACACTGACTTTATGACCACTAGAACTGGCCGAAGGTATTCTAGATATCTAGTTAAATTTAAGAACCATCCTGTAGAGGAAGCACAATGGATGCACGCTAGAGACTTAAATGCTTTCCCCACTCTGTTAGCTCCACATTGAGCTAATAGCAATTGAGGTCAATTGCTATCCCACCTCGGGGGTATGATGCCAGGAGGCATATTTCACGGTGGATTCCGTGCCACGGTGGATTTCGTGAGGTTTTACGGTGGATTCCGTAAACTTTGATGACCGGGGCTCATACACAAAGTGGATTCTTTGTGCGAGAAGTTGATGGGGACGCCTGTCCTTTTCGGGCGTTTCATTAATTTAGTGTGTACATGGGTGATTCCATAGCGGGTGATTCCGCAAAATGCATATTAAATTAATAAACGTTTATGAGTTTAGAGTGCGCACTCGTAATAAATTAAGGTTAGGATTTATTTCTAACCAGTTGATTTATTTATGTAGCTGAAGACTGCTAGGTATTCACTTTTGTCGGTTTAATTGTATTATTTTACTAACGATTGTGAATGCTTCAGTTGATGTGTAGAGATAGCAGCACTGGCGGAGGAAAGTATTGGAGTCTAGCAAGTATTCAATCTATGGATTATATTTTGATAGGCGCCACGCCTATATTTTGTCATGTCTATTGAGGCATAGATTATTTATTATTATTTTGTATGCACCTATGCGCACGGATATGTTATTTCTATTTGGACATTGTGTTAGGCGTGCCAGACTCTTTGGGCATCGTCCATTAGCTTTATTTCTATTTTTGTAAAAGCAAACTCAAAAGCTAAAAGCTTGATATATTTTTGTAAATTGGGCTATCATTGAGCATGAAGAAGAAATATACATAAAAATACATGCTTTGTGAAGCGCTCACACAAGGCATGGGGGGAGATTGAACCCAATTGGTCTCTTGCTCTTGTCGTTCATGCTTTTTACCTTGTAACTTGTGCAAAAAGTAGAGTTCATTGTTCTTGGGGACCTTCCAGGATTCACTACGTGAGCATACAGCGATCGATCTGCGCACCAATTTTGTAATCCAAATACTCAGATTTGGAAGCTCTTAATAGGCCAGTTACAAACAGTAAATGCACTCTGTGACATTGGCTCTTAAAGACAGAGTATTTACGAATGTCGGCACGGTCTTGTATTGACCCCTACATATATTAGTCCATGTATGAAGTGATTTGAGAACCTTTTGAGCTCGAATAAACCTTGGTTGAGCGGTGCATTGGCTGATTGCAACGTGCAAGCAGGACATTTGACACTTGTACTTGCTATATATTAACTGAACTGTGCTCGTATGATTATGTATGGACTCTTGCATGTAATAGCAGATGTCTTGGATGTTTTGGAGCATGTATAACATGTATACATATCTCTTTTGGCTGTGAAAGAGCTGCTAGCCATTTATAGCTTGTAGATTTTAGATTGCATGTATATCTATTGGCAGTGAGGTTGAATGTCATAGAGTTTATAGCAGCTGCGTGATCTATGTGTTAATTGATGTACCCACGTCATATGTCACTTGTTTGTGGATGTCTTTGACATGTTTATGGAATGAAATACACTGATTTGAATAGAGAGTTGTTGCTAAAAACTGTCATTGAATTGGAAGACTAAAATTGATCAGTTAACAGACCTTGGTTTGCAGGATGCCAGGCAGTGTTTGCAACATGACAAATGCAAACAGAACAGATAACATAACACAAATAGTAGGTGAGAAACTTAACATCAACAACTATGCCAAATGGAAGTTCCGCATGGAGAACTTCCTGATATGAAAAGAATATTGGGATTTGGTAACGAGTGTTGAAGCTGAACCCAAGCTCCCAGAGAGGAATCCTACAACTAATTAGAGATGGGCACATCGAGCTTGGATGGAAAGAGATGGAAGGGTGTTACACTAGTTATCTTTGTGTATCTTAGATGCAGTGGTGATGCAGATAATGAACTGCAAGTCACCAGGAGATGCTTGGAACATTTTGGTGCTCGTAAGATACAATTGAAGTAGAAATTCAATAATATGGATAGAAAGGGTAGGTCAATTCAGGACTATGTCATTACGGACCAGTTAGAGTCCATTAGCGCATAGGTGGAGGATGAAGACATGGTTGCAATTGCATTAAATGGCTTGGGGCTTGAATATAAATCCTTTGATACTTCCATATTTGTGCGAGATGAAATGCCTAATTTTAATGAGCTTGTGGCATTGCTCATTCATGAGGAAGTCAAACTGGGATTGGCTACTACTGGTTCTAGCAGCTTTAAGAGTAAGGATGCTATCTTTTACTCGAATCAATTCGACTGTGGCAACCGCCATAGTAGGGGATTTGCTCATGGCAGAGGAGCACCATAGAATGTGCCTTATGGTAGTAATGCCCAGTAGGGTGCAAATGCATGAGGAGATGGCAATTTTAGACCCAAAGGGAGATTTAGCTCTAGGGGCAAAGGCTCGTGGCAGCCACATCGTGTCTTTGACAATCCTAACAAGGATAAGGATTGTCATTACTATGGCAAGTATGGACACATTACCAAGGATCGCTGAAAGAAGCAAGGCAATCAAAAGGGCAAGCAGCATGGACATTATGCATCATCCAGCCATACTATAGAGGATGATTCCACAGATCGGTTGTTTGCCATGACTTACATGCATAACAGGGCTGCGAAGATGACGAATGTAGATGATGTTTGGTATATTGATTCGAGAACATCCAATCATATGATACCTCATAGTGACTGGTCCACAGATATGGTACCTGACAAGAATGGCTATGTATGCACATGCAACGATACGCAACATAGCATTGAGAACAAAGGCATAGTACCTCTAGTGATTCATGATGGCAAGAAGAAAAACCTGCATGATGTGTTCCATGTCCCATCTATTACAAAGAATTTGTTGTTTGTGGGTGGGTTAGATGACTGAGAAGAATTTGCAGGCCTGTTTTAACAAACATGGTTGCTTCATTGAAGAATTCGATAATGGCTACAAATTGATTGCAAGTGGTCATAGACATGGCAGGATGTTTACATTAGATGCCACTTTACCACAACTGAAATCAGCAATGTAGGCACAGTCAAGGACCTAGAAATATGGCATAAGAGAGTGGGGCATGTAAATATTCAGCAGCTTCAAACAATTGATGCAGAAGAGACATCTTGTTACTGGCTTACCGAAGTTTACCTATACTGATCTTGGTCATGTATGTGATGCTTGTCAATTTGGTAAACAATCATGATTTCCTTTTTTCACAAGCATGTATGCAATAGCACAAGACCCTTGCAATTGGTCAATTCTAATGTGTGGGGGCCAGCCCATAATGCATCTATGGGAGGCTCTAAATACTATGTTGCCATCATAGATGACTTTAGCCGCTATACCTAGGTTTATTTATTGAAAGCAAAGGATGAGGTGTATGCTATTTTTCAGCAATTCAAGAAGCAGGTAGAAAAAGAATTTGATTGCTACATCTCTTGTTTGAGATCTAACAGTGGTGGGGAGTATGTATCAAATGAGTTTGACAGTTTTTTGGCTGAAAATGGTTTTCGTAGGAAGCTTACATGCAGCTACACTCCACAACAGAATGGAGTATCTAAATGAATAAATAGGGTATTGATGGAAGTTGCCCGTGCTATGATGAATGAGAAGAATCTGCCACTTTACTATTGGGATGAGGCTATTATGACAGCCATGTACATTTTAAGCAGGACTCCCACTGCAGGAACTCATGATATGACACCCTTTCAGAAGTTGTATGGCTACAAGCCTAATGTCAATCGCATGAAAGTATTTGGTTGTCTTGCTTATGTGCATATTCTTGATGAAAAGAGAAAGAAGTTGGATTCGAAAGCACATGTGTGTATTTATTGGTTATGTGCAGGTAAAGAAGGCATATAAATGTTTTGATCCCTCTACTTGGGAGACACTTGTGAGCAGGGATGTTATATTTGATGAGATGGCTACTTGGTATGCATCACCTTTAGTAGTATTGTCTAACATGCCTTCTTCACATGCTTCTACAGGTGGTTCGCAGCAGAGTACTACATTGCCAGGTCCTAGAACTACGATTGTCTCATCCCCTGTATCTCCATGGACAAGGAGATTGCGGAGCTCTGGCTCACTGCCCCACTGACCCATGTTAGAGGGGGAGATATGACATGATGGATACCAAAGGGAAAGAAAAAGTTTTTGATGATACACCTGGCATGATGACTTCAGGCTATGACTCAGTTGATAGTCTTGACAATGAACTTGGTATTCCTACTATGTATATGCCTGGTTCTTGGCAGAGCATGTACATTCTGCCTCATGAGAGAGGGGAATCTAGTAGTGCACCATAACTCAGACACTTGCAAAGGCTTAGGTATCATGTGGATAGACTGACTTATAGTGATTACTATATGAAGCATTATGCTTATATGACAAAGGTTATGGAAGTTAAGGAACCTGCCACTTATGTTGAAGCAGTGATGGATACGAATTGATGCACATCCATGGATGAGAAAATGGCTGCCTTGGCTGAAAATACCACTTGGGATCTTGTTCCACTGCCAAATGGAAAAAAGACCATTGGCTGCAAATGGGTTTATAAGATTAAATGCAATTCGGATGGCAGTGTAAAGAGATACAAAGCCATGCTTGTCACCAAAGGATATGCTGAGCAATATGGTCTAAACTACAAGAAACTTTCAGCCATGTTGCCAAGATGGCAACCATACAAACAATGATTGCATTGGCTACTACAAAAGGCTAGAAATTGCAGCAGATGGATGTTAAGAATTCTCTCCTCAATGGTGACTTGGAAGAGGATGTTTACATGGATCAGCCTAAAGGGTATGCACACCTTGAGTTTTTACACTATGTCTGTAAGCTGAAGAAAGCTTTGTATGGGGGCTGAAACAGGCTCCTAGAGCATGGGATGTAAGGATCAACAATTACTTGCTGAGTTTGGGTTTTATGGTTGGCACAGTTGATCATAGTCTATTCACGAAAAGGATAGGATTGGTAGTGTTGGTTATTTATGTGGATGATCTAATAATCACAGGTGATGATGACTTTGGAATACAAAATGTCATGAGTATACTTAAATCAAAATTTGATATAAAGGATTTAGGTGAGCTGAAATTCTTCTTGGGTATTGAGGTGATAAAGGCAGATAATGGTTTATGGCTAATGCAAAAACATTATGCCATGGAAATGCTGAAAAAATATGGCATGGCTGAATGTAAATCTCTTGATACACCTTTGGATCAGAATGTTAAGTTAGACATAAATACTGGAGCTGAAATTGATGATGTCATTATGTATAGGCAGATGGTTGGAAGCTTGATCTACTTGACCATCACAAAATTTGATTTGAGTTATGATATTGGGCTCATAAGCCAGTTCATGCAAAAGCTTGGAAAGCCACACTTGGATGTTGTTAGATGGATTATGCGGCATGCAAATTCCACTGTAGATCATGGGCTATTCTACGAGAAGGATAAGACCATGAAATTCATTGGTTACATGGATGTAGATTGGGCAAGATGCTCATATGATCGCAAGTCTACACATGGTTATGCCTTCAGCTTTGGAAGTGGGATGATCAATTGGAGTAGCAAGAAGCATGTAATGTGCCACCTATCAGCTATCCAAGAACATTTTTAGCAGTCCATTGAGAAACGAATCTAAGCGTCGCCGCCCGGCATTCCCATGGAATGTTCCGAGGTTTGTCGCCTAGGGTTTCTTGAGTTCCAAAGCAAGCATTCATCAATTTGGAGATACATTAATTAAGACCGATACAACGGTTGGATAGGCAGTGATGTCCTCATCCGAGGCTTTGTTGCTCATTGTGGGGTTTCCATCCACGCACGTCATTTTTTGCTTGGGGGCCATCCTCGATCTTTGCGAGTCGCGCAAGACTTTCGCACCTTATGCCCAATTAGTGGGGCCGATTGGGGGGGAGAGGATCGAGGTTGCGAGTGGTGGATAATCTCACGAGACATGTATAGGTTCATGGCAATGGGGAGAAAAGATGCGTATGACCGCCCTCTTTGGAGGGGAAAGGGAGGAGAACCTTCTTGGGGGGGTTCTCTCTCTTTCTCTCTATCACTCCCTCTTCTTCTTCTTCTTCTTCTTCTTCTCTCTTCTTACCTCTCTTCTTTCTCTCTCTTTTTCTTCTTCATCTTCTCTCCTCTCTTCTTCCTCTCTCTCTCTCTCTCTCTCTCTCTCTCTCTCTCTCTCTCTCTCTCTCTCTCTCTCTCTCTCTCTCTCTCTCTCTCTCTCTCTCTCTCTCTCTCTCTCTCTCTCAGTTTCTCTCCGCGACAGTAGGGTGCAAAGAGGTGGTATCCCTCCTTTTTTCTTCTACATGGGGGGGGGGGATTTTATAGTGGGAAGAGGGATATTATTAGGGGGTCAAGTGATAGTGGGGGAGGAGTGAGGTGGCACACGTGTGCCCATCCCCCCATTGATTCCATCGTTGACTTCATCTTCATGATCCCCAATGCTAGTCGGGATGTCACACCGTCTCCCACTCATCCCTAGATTGGTCGTCGTCACTCCTACTTCCCCCCACATAATCATCGTCCATATCGTTGACATCTTCTTCAACTTCCCCTCCCTCCCGCTAGCTGGAAACGAGAAGGGGGGGTTATAATAGGGAGGGGATGAAATGTTACAAAGCAACCAACTATTGCATTGTCTAGTATTGAGATAGAGTACATGGGTGCTGCTTTGGTAGCATGTGAAATTGCATGGTTGCTTAAGCTGATGCCTGATTTGGATATGCAGGTGGATGCTCCAGTGACTTTACTCTGTGATGACAACCTTAGTAGTGTACTTCTAGCAACAAACCCAATTTACCATGCCAGAATGAAGCATATTAAGGTACACTACCATTTCATCCGTGAGATGGTTCTTGCAGGCAAAGTGGATCTTATGCATGTGAAGACGCATGAGCAGATAGCAAATATCTTCACCAAGTCTTTGGGTAAAGATAAGTTCAGTCGATTTCGACATCTACTTGGTGTACAGGTTTTATCTTGAGCTTGAGGGGGAGTGTTGAGACTTTAAGCTCATTATCTTATGTGTGAACATAGCTGTGTCCAGCTATACATGTGTGGGACATTTAATAAGTCGGGTTAGTTACTGTGACGTAACCAAAGTTAGTCATGATTAGTGAAACCTAGTGTATGACTTACTCTTTAGAAAGTGTAGAATAACAATGGTATAATGGAAAAAGAATGAGAGCATGACTTAGCTCTTGATTGCTCTTCTCTATCTCTGTCTCATTTTGAACATCTATGAAGAGTATGAAGAAGATGTTGAAGATTTGTTATGATAAATCTATAGGAAAATTGCTATGTGATGTTGTGTGAAGATTGGTATTGTTTTTATTCTTGTGGTTAATTAAAATATGAAGAACATGCTTGTTGGTGTAACAATATATATTTCTTGCAGTACTTTCCCCATTTTTCTTGGTGTTCCTCTTGGGGCTCTCTCTCTCTCTCTCTCTCTCTCTCTCTCTCTCTCTCTCTCTCTCTCTCTCTCTCTCTCTCTCTCTCTCTCTCTCTCTCTCTCTCTCTCTCTCTCTCTCTCTCTCTCTCTCTCTCTCTCTCTCTCTCTCTCCCCCCCGCTTCTCTATGTATTTGTATTTCTCTTCCATTGCACACTCTCACATGGTATCATCGCTTTAGTGTGAGGTCACAATTTGGAGATTTCTTGTAGAAGAGCAGGTTTTCATCATGGAGGAGCTGCCTAAATTTATTAAACTCAAATCTTTAGCTTGTGTTTTTTGCATTCATAGTTTGTATAGGTGATCAACTACCTATTTGACCTTCCTAGTAGCCAAGAAACTTCTCTAGAAGGCTAGGCTACAACATTCAAGATCCAGCAATAGCATCCAAGTATCAAGCAACCTTTATTTTTTCTGTGATTTACTAAAAACGTGGCAAGTGATAGGTTTTCCCTAGCAAATGACACATCTATAGTTCGTGTAGTTAACTGCCTTCTATCTCCCATGCTGTCTCCATCAAAATGCAGCTTTCTAGGTAATTGCAAGATCAAGGATGTCTTATCAGTTCACGAGCTTTGATGACTCATAGGAGGAGCTTATGTATCCATCCCCCTTCTATTCATCTATCACAAAAGGCTTCATCCGAGGTAAAGATGCCATCCTTGATACCCTTAGTGCAAATGCATGTCTTACCTTCATTGCCCAAAGAAGACAAGCTTGATGATTCAAACTATTCATTGTGGTCATGTAAGGTGGAGTGCAAACTCAACACCTTTGATCTTTGGGCTTTTGTTTCTAATTCTATCCCCTATCCTAAGGAGGATCCAATAGATGGGACTTCTATGAACCGAGCAACCTTGTGGGATTGGGTCATTTCTCGAGCTCGGTCCTTTCTCTTTATGAATTTGTAGGATTGACCTTGTACATGTTCGCACTTTGAAGATCGTGGTGGAAGTGTGGAAGAAGCTTGCATCTTTGTATCAACACAATACATTTTCCCACAAGATTTCCCTTGAGAAGAAGTTGTAGATGCCTAGTCTTGACGATTCCTCCTCTATGAAGGAGCATATCATGAAGATGGAGGACATGAGGGGTGAGATTGTCTCTCTTGGTCAGATGATATCCTCTAAAGACATGGCTATGATCCTTTTGACTCAGCTAACATCTTCTCAATTCGGTGTCTTCTACAACAACCTTATCATAGCGAGAACCCACGACACACTCTTATGGGAATAGCTTGCACCGCCTATCTTGGAGCATGACAAGTGACTCATAGAGGTTAGGGCCAGTGATTTTGGCTCTAGCAGTGTAGGTACGAGTGGAGGAAAGAAGAAAAAGGTGCAGCCAAGGACACGAAGCAAGAGGACAAGAAGGATGAGAAGAAGGAGAAGAAGCCCAAGTACCAACACTATGGTAAGGGCAATCATCTAGAGGAGAAGTGTTGGCAAATGTACCCTCATTTGAAGCCAAAGGACAAGGATTTGAAGGCTACCCCTACTACAATAGAGTTTGCCTTTGTGCATGTATTTGTTGAGGAGGATACAACTCTTGCTTCTTTCACTCACAAAAAGCCTTGGCTCATTGACCATGGGGCCTCTTATCACAAGACCTACAGACAGGGTTGGCTTCAGGACACCTGAGTGCCAGAGGGGTCACAATCACCATTGGTGACAACTCTACTATTCCCATTCGAGGAATGGAAACTATTCCTTTATTGCCAAAACATGCAATCTTCTTTGATCAAAGTTCTTTATGTACCAAATTTAGGTTTTAACCTCTTGTTTGTTCATGGTCTTACATGGCTTGGTACCCGCATGATCTTTACATAGGATGCAGTGATAGTGGAGGATGAATCTACATGTGTCATTCTTTGGACAAGATCCAAGGAGGGTGGGCTTTATACTCTCACAACCTTAGTGGCGACAAGGCTTCCCACGAGCTTAGGCTGCTTTGGCATGCTTGTTATGGTCATCTCAACTTTGATATATGGGCTTCTCAAAAGAAGATGATGGAGGAACTTCTTAATTTCCCTCCTATTCACACTTTGTACCCTAGCTGTTTGAGAGGAAAGTATCATAGGTAGCCACATCCCTAGGTTGCCATTAGGAGGGCTTCTAACCTACTTGAGTTGGTTCACATAACCTTTGTGGACCTATAGGCACGGCCTCCCTTGTGGGAAAGCCAAGTATTTGATGTTGATTATAGATGACTTCAGTTGTTATATGTGGTCTTATTTTTTGGTGTACAAGAGCAAGGCATACTCCCGTTTCTATGAGTGGAAGGTATTTGTGGAGACATAGACATCTTTCAAAGTTCATGGCATACAAGCAGATCATGGTGGAGAGGTTATTTCTAACCTCTTTTCTCAGTTTTGCTAGGATCGTGGCATTCACATGGAGTATATCCATCTGAACACACCTTTGAAGAATGGTGTGGTGGAGCATGTGAATCGGACCATGCTCAAGATGGCCCCGATCAATTTTGGAGCATCAAGGTCTTCATCATTCCCTTTGGGGTGAGGTAGTGGCTAGTACCATTCACATCTGCAATGGCCTCCCAACTTGTGCATGTTACAAGACATGACTCCCTACAAATATTTCTTTGGTTGAATGCCCTCCATGTCTCGCTTTTGTATCTTTGGATGTGACATGTGGACAAGAAGAAGAAGAAGAAGATGAAGCTTGACCCTAAGTCTAAGAAGATCATTTTCATGGGCTACAACACTACCATGAAGGGCTATTGAATCTACGACTTGATGACATGGAAGCTTGAGGTGATCATGGATGTAATCTTTGAGGAGTCTTCAACCTCCAAGGATCCTATTGATGGTTCTCTTGCAAGTTATTCATCATCATCAGCTAACTCTCCCCCACCCTCAGTTCCTCTTCTTCCTTCAAAATTGCCCCTTACCACACCAAATGAATGATCAAGAGCAAATCGCATAGTAGGCACCTCTATTTCCAATGGTAAGACACACTCTTCTCCATGTACCAACTTGAATGGGGTGTGGCCTGTAGCTCTCTTAAATGTCATATTGCAAGCCCAAATTGCCACATATAATTTCTTATCCCAATCTCATTTACTTTCAGACATTGTCTTGGATAAAATCCCTATAAGTTGTTTATTTGTACTCTCGACTTGACCATTTTCTTGCGGATTATATGGGGTGGTTTTATTGCATTTAATCTTCAAAGCTTCCATTAAGGCTACTATGACCTTATTTAGAAAGCGTGTCCCTTGGTCAAACACTAACTCCTTATGTGGACCAAAATTGCTCCACAATAAAACTAACCAGCTCCTTAGCATTATCCTTCATCTCATTGCTCGAGCTTTTAACCACATTGAAACCTTTTGAGGGTACCCCACTTAGGACCCCACCTCTAGCAGTGCTAGCAAATTTGTACAAGACTTCCTCAGTTAGGTTTCCGGTGCCACCTCCAACATCACCCCAACTAGCACATTGTTGTTGATAATATCACTGGAATTTGGCTTTGACATCCTTGCTGGATGCGGCCATCCATGTCTGAATACTCGATGTTATCTCACTCTTCGTCTAAGAGACTCCAATAGGGAACAGACATGGACTCTAGTCCCTACACTCACACCGTCTACAACATCACTCCTTGGATCTACTAATGATGATCAAACCTTCCCAAGTGTCTCCCTCACCACTAGTGTGGACCTATCGACTTGTAGTTAGTCGTTGTGTATGATGCCATTAGTGATTGGTCAAAGACACATTCACTATGTAAGGAGTCGATTTAGAGGTGTGCTTGGGGTGGTGGAGGGGTGCTAGCATTCCCAATGGCAAGGATCTTAACGATAGTGGAGGTGATAGAGATGGCTTAGGATAGTTTGCAGGCTTCTCCCATTGTCCTGTAATAACAGGAGGCAAGCTTTGTGACAAAAACACGCAAATCGATGACTCCCTTTCAGCCAATATGACATACCTCTTTGCTGTAAGAGAGAGAGAGAGAGAGTTTTCATGTAAATGTCTCTCTATGGTAGTGGTATGCTTCTCTTGTAGTGGTAAATCTACTCTCTTCCATGCTTCTAGATTCTAGTGGCCAGTTCACTTGCAGCATTACCATTTATCTTCCAATCCATTTTTCTTCAAAATGTATATTTACTCAATAGCATTGTTTTGAGAGAGGGTTTAGGAAATATTCTAGTTGCAGTGTTCTAGAATGAGGATTTAGGGCCAGGCTACATCCATTGTTTTTGCTTTGACTTCTTCCCATAGCACATCATTTTAGCATTGAAGAAGAAGCCAAGCATGGAGGTGAGTGAGATGGCTTAGGATAGATTGCAGGCTTCTCACATTGTCATGTAACAATAGGAGGCAAGCTTTACGACCAAAACACACAAATCAACAAATCCCTTTCGGCCAATAAAGAGAGAGAGAGAGAGAGAGAGAGAGAGAGAGAGAGAGAGAGAGAGAGTTTTCATGTAAATGTCTCTCTACGGTAGTGGTATGCTTCTCTTTAGTGGTAAATCTGCTCTCTTCCATGCTTCTAGATTCTAGTGGTCAGTTCACTTGCAGCATTACCATTTATCTTCCAATCCCTTTTTCTTCAAAACATATATTTACTCAATATCATTGTTTTGAGAGAGGGTTTAGGCAATATTCTAGTTGCAGTGTTCTAGAACGAGGATTTAGGGCTAGGATACAGCCATTGTTTTTACTTTGACTTCTTCCCATAGCACATTGTTTCAGCACTGAAGATCTCTAGGCTCTATCTATCCACCAACAATGACAGTCAATCAGTTGAATGCTCCTTTTTAGGAGGCTTTGATTGACACTTTAATAGGTCACATTAGTTTCAAAACTTCTACATATTTGTAAGACTTTTTGAAAAGGTATTAACCCTCCTAGCTTTTGGGAAACTTTCTTGATAAATCTCCACATCTATGTTGTGTAATGTAAATGATAAAAATTGACAATTTTGTGAAAAACATGGTTTCCAAATGCACCACAAGACCTTGCAATATCACCATAAACAAGGCTTAAATTTGTTTGACAGGACATCCAATATTCCAAGTGACTATTAAGTTTATTGAAATACCTTTCATTTATATAGACTAGGCACTCCATGCCTAGTTTCCTCCTTGCGGTTTGCATGGAGCTAGCATTACGTGCTACTTAAGTTTGGCACTTTTTGTGCCAAACTTTGAAGCACCAGTGTTACTATTAGTTTACACATATCATGTCTTGATGCACACCTTACGTGGCAATATGATTCATGGCCAATGGTGTGGGTGCAAAGTCAGGGTCAGTCGGGTGGCTTGTGCATGGAAGCAAGGTACAATCATGGGCAGACCCTTGATTTGGTCACTAGGATGGGTGCAATTGTTCATTTGGGTAGGCACTCCGAAGATCATTGGATCGCAAGTGTGGTGTGGCTAGTCGTTTGAGCAGCCACATCTACTTGCAGGCACAGTCGTGGGTGCAAAGTTCATGAACGAGCACTTGCAAGTCATCGAGCAGGCATAGGTGGGCATTTGGGCGGCCACTCTAAATCAAGCATAGGCACATGGCATGTGGCAATTGAAAATGGCTTTGTGGAGGGAGCATGGGGGGCTTCCACGTGGCATTTGCCCCCACCCTCCCTTAATATATAAAAAAGATTTTGTTTTATGTGTGTATACATATATATACATGTGTGTGTGTGTGTGTGTACACACATATATACATATTCTCTCTCTCTCTCTCTCTCTCTCTGTGCACTACCTATAGCCCCCGCCCAAGAGCCCACAACTAGGAGCCCAGATCCTAATCCACCGATGGTCCACCGTTCCTTGAGTCAACCGGGTAGGGAGAAAGCAAGGCAAGGTGTAAGGCTACCACCTTCACTGGGCAGGATTGCCACAAGTCCGTAGAGCTAATGCAGGGCTGCAGGATTGTCAAGTCACCACTGTCAGGCCATTGAGAGAGAGAGAGAAAGAGATTGGTCTCTCTCACCACTCTGAAATGACCAAGAGAGTGAGTGAGTGAGTGAGTGAGTGAGTGAGCAAGGTAGAGTGATTGTGTGTGTGTGTGTGTGTGTGTGTATGCTTGAGAAGTATGCATTCACACTTCTATGATAGCCTCTTTGTATGGAGCAGTTAGGCAAGAAACATGCAACAGTCCATAAGAGTTGCCTTGTATCCCATAGGCACAATGGGGGAAAAGTGGTACCATCTTGCAACGATAAAAGAGTGTACTTGACAATCATTTGAATGCAATGCTATTATACTTTGTACTTTTAGTCTATGTCTTTCTCTATTCAAGATTGTATTTATGAGTCCAAGTTAATTAATCTTGGAACCTAATTCACTTGAGTAAGAGTCTTCTCTAGTCTTAATTATCATGCATCATGCCTATGATTTCCAACCTCCAACTAACCTTGCTCAAGATCCATGTTTTTTAATATGGTATCAGAGCCATGATGAGCTTGGTTTAGCTCTACACACTGCTTCGTCCAACTCTCCTCAATCTTAGCTTAACTCAACTCCAAAAGAAGTCTTCATCTCTTCACTCCAAGATTGCCACATTAAATCAACTAGGAGGGGAGGATTCAACATCAATCATCAAAGCATATTGTCTTTTGACACTACTTCCACTCATGTCTCTTAACACATTGGGTTTCAACTCTTGTGTTGATCTGTTTTTAGAGATTTGCTATTGCTCAAACCTCTAGAATAGGCAAAGATTCACTCTCTTGCCTCTTCAAAGGAGCGGGCTTCCACACGTGGCAAACAAGGATCAAATTGACCCTTATGAAGAAAGGTTTATGGCCAATAACCAATGGCCAGGAGAAGAAGCCCAGAGATGTTGCTCTTGCAGCAATATGGCAAAAGAGTGACGACAAAGTCCAAGCAATCATCAAGCTTGAGCTTGATGACAATTATATCCACGATGTAGACATGTGTGATACATCTCATGCTACTTGGGAATGGTTGGACACACTGTTTGGTGCCCAATCTAAATCTTCAAAATATGGATAGTTGATTGAGCTTTTGAGGTTGGGTATGAAGGCTAATACATCCCTTGCAACTCATCTTAATTATATGGAAAGTCTGCTAAACTTACACTGATTAACTTAAAAATGGAAAAAGACATATGCATTGGAGTCTTCCTCCAGAATTTGGTAATGTCTCCACTACACTAATTAATATGCCAAATCCAAAGCTGGTAGACATCAAAGCATCACTCCTTAAAGAAGAGAAGAAGCTCAAAGGTAAAGAGGAAACAAGCACTTCAAAAGAAGAACAAGTGCTCTATGTTAACATGTACAAAGGGAAAAAAGACATTGTTTGTAACTTTTGTAAAAGAACTATGCACATTGAAAAATTTTGTCATGCCAAGAAGAGATCACAGAAGTCCTACTTTACAATTCTCAAAGAAGAAAAAGACCATGAAGAAGAAGAAAAAGAAGAAGAAGAAACTCAAGAGTAGAAGGACAAGCCTCATCCATCCTTCTTTTCCCACTTTTCAGATTGACTTTTTTAAACCTTGTATGTACTTGCATTAATGCTCTAATCATAAGCCTTGTACTCCTCATGTAACCTTTTGTACTACAGCCTCTACACACTTAGTGAGGCCGTGTGATAGCCTCCAGCCTTATATGGTTGGTTTTTCCATATCTACACTTAGCAAGGTTCTGCTCATAATACTCTCTATATACTCCGATGCTTTCACGGTTGTGATTGAGAAGGGGTGTTGAGCAATCATACTCCTATGGTAGCCTCTTTGTATGGAACAGTAAGGCAATGAATATGCATTAGTCTAGAAGAGTTAACGTGTATCCCTTAGGCACAGTGAGGGAAAAGGAGTACCATCCTGCAACTATAAAAGAGTGTACTTGATAATCATTTGAATGCAATGCTATTGTACTTTGTACTTTCAGTCTATGTCTTTGTCTACTCAAGATTGTGTTTATGAGTCCAAGTTAATTTATCTTGGAACCTAATTCAGCTGAGTAAGAGTCTTGTCTAGTCTTAGTTATCATGCTCATGTTTATGATTTTTGACCTCCATAGCTACCCTTGATCAAGATCCATGTTTCTTAATGTGTGTGTGTGTGTGTGTAAAGAGAGAGAGAGAGAGAGAGAGAGAGAGTGTGTGTGTGTGTGTGTGTATGCATATGTGAGAGAGTGAGTGTGGGAGAGAGAGTGTGAGAGAGAGAGAGGGGGCGGTGAGAGATTGAAGAGAGAGGGAGAGGGGTTAGTGAGAGAGTGTGCGTGAGGCAAAAAGAGAGGGAGAGGGAGAGGTTGGTGAGAGAGAGAGGGAGCATGTGTATGTGTCTGTGAGGTGGTGAGAGGGAGAGTGGGGGGATGGTGAGAGGCTAGAGAGGGAGAGTGAGAAAGGTGGAGAGAGACAGTGAGTGATTGTGTATATGTATATGTGTGTGTGTGTGAGCGAGTTGGAGAGAGGAAGTATGTGAAAGAGAGGGGGTGGTGAGAGGTTAGAGAGAGAGGGAGGGGGTTAGTGAGTGAGTGTGTGTGTGGTGGAGAGAGAGAGAGGAGAAGATTGGTGAAAGAGAGAGAGTATGTGTATGAGAGGTGATGAGAGAGAGAGGGGGTGGTGAGAGAGAAAGGAGAGAGGTTGGTTAGAGAGAGAGAGGGTTAGTGAATGAGAGTGTGTATGTGAGATGGAGAGAGAGAGAGAGAGGAGAGAAGAGAGAGTGTGTGTGTGTGTGAGGTAGTGAGAGGTTAGAGAGAGAGAGGTAGAGAGGTTGGTTAGAGAGAGAGAGATGGTAGGTTAGTTGAAGAGAGAGAAAAGAGAGGGTAGGTTAGTTAGAGAGAGAGGGTTGGTTAAAGAGAGAAAGATTTATTAGAGAGAGAGGGAGAGGGGTTAGCTAGGGAGGGAGAGAGAGTGGGTGAGATTTGTTATTTATTTATATCAGTTTATTTGTTAATATTTGATTTATTACTTTACTTAATCTTTAATTTATTTCTTGGTATAGTTTAATTTATTGGTGATTGGTTATGTGTTTGTAAGCAAATAGGTTTTGCTCAATGCGAGGATTGACCTTTTGGGTAATTTTTTATAGCTATTATCTAGGTTGGTGATTTGTCTCTCTCTTCTAAGTTGTAATTTATTTTGTTCTATTTGTTGATTTATTTATTGTTGGGTGTATGTGTGTGTGTGTGTGAAAGAGAGAGTTTTGTTTATGTCAGTGTCGTTTTTGTTAACAGGTTAGTTTATTTTGTTGGTAGTTAGTTATCTTATGTTGGTTACGTTAATTGGTTAGTTAGGTAGAGAGAGAGAGAGAGAGAGAGAGAGAGAGAGAGAGAGAGAGAGAGTAGGTTAGTTATGCTAGTTAGTTAGTTAATTAAGTAGGGAAAGAGAGAGTAGGTTGGTTATATGGGTTACGTTAGTTAGTTAGTTAGGTAGGTAGGGAAAGAGAGAGAATGGTTTATATATTGCTCAAGGTTAGCACGTGCTTTTTCTTCTTCTTCTTCTTCTCTCTCTCTCTCTCTCCTTGCTCGCCTCTCGCTCTCCCTTCTCACCTCTCTCTTCTTCTTTTTCTTCTTCTACTTCTGCTCTCTCTCTCTCTCTCTTTCTCCCTACTCGCCTCTCTCTCTTCTTCTTCTTCTCTTGCCTCTCTCTTTCTCTCTCTCTCTCTCTTCTTCTTCTTCTTCTCTTGCCTCTCTCTTTTTCTCTCTCCTCACCTGTCTCTCTTCTTCTTCTTCTTCTTCTTCTCTCTCTCTCTCTCTCTCTCTCCTCCCCCTCTCTCTCTATTACAAATTTTATGGGTTAGTTATCTTATGTTGGTTACATTAGTTGGTTACTTAGGTAGAGAGAGAGAGAGAGAGAGTGAGAGAGAGAGTAGGTTAGTTGTGTTAGTTATGTTAGTTAGTTAGTTAGTTAGTTAAGTAGGGAGAGAGAGAGTTTTGTTTATGCAAGTGTCGGTTTTGTTAACAAGTTAGTTGTTTTTGTTGGTAAGTTAGTTATTAGTTTCTTCTTCTTCTTCTTCTTCTTCTTCTCTCTCTCTCTCCTTCTTCTCTCACCTCTCTCTTTCTCTCTCTCTTTCTTCTCCTTCTCCTTCTTCTTCTCTCTCTCTCTCTTCTTCTTCTTCTTCTTCTTCTCTCACCTCTCTCTTTCTCTCTCTTCTTCTTCTTTTTCTCGCTCTCTTTTTCCTCCTCTTACCTCTCTCTTTCTCTCTCTCTCTCTCTCTCTCTCTCTCTCTCTAATCCTCTTCTTTTTCTCCTTCTCTCTCTCTCTCTCTCTTCTCACCTCTCTATCTTCTTCTTTTCCTCTCACCACCTCTCTCTCTCTCTCTCTCCTTCTTGCTTTTTTTCTCTCTTCTTCTTCTTGCTTTCTTCTCTCTTCTTCTTCTTTTTCTTCTCTTTCTCTCTTTGTGTATATATATATATATATATATATATATATATATATATATATATATATATATATATATATATATATATATATATATATATATCTACAAATTTTGTAGGTTAGTTATCTTATGTTGGTTCTGTTAGTTGGTTTGTTAGGTAGAGAGTGAGAGAGAGGGAGGTGTGAGAGAGAGTAGGTTAGTTATATTAGTTACATTAGTTAGTTAGTTAAGTAGGAAGAGAGAGAGAGAGTATTAGTTTTGTTAACAGATTAGTTGGTTTTGTTGGTAGGTTAGTTATTAGTTTTCTTCTTCTTCTTCTTCTTCTTCTTCTCTCTCTCTCTCACCTCTCTCTCTTCTCTCTATATCTCCCACCTCTCTTGTCATCTGCTTCTCTCTCCCTCTCCTTCTTCTTCTTCTCTCACCTCTCTCTCATCACCTCTCTCTTCTTCTTCTTCTTCTCTCACCTCTCTCTCATCACCTCTCTCTTCTTCTTCTTCTCTCACCTCTCTCTCTCTCCTCACCTCTCTCTCTCTCATGAATTTTATGGGTTAGTTATCTTAAGTTGATTACATTAATTGGTTAGTTAGGTAGAGAGAGAGAGAGAGAGAGAGAGAGAGTAGGTTAGTTATGTTAGTTAGTTAAGTAGGGGGAGAAAGAGAGAGAGAGTAGGTTGATTATGTTGGTTACGTTAGTTACTTGGTGAGTTAGTTAGTAAGTTAGTTAGGCAGAGAGAAAGAGAGAATGGTTTATATATCTCTCAAGGTTAACACGTACTTTTTGTCCAGTATGGAGGCTTTTGTAGTAAACAATAATATGTCTATAGAAAATGTTGTATGTAAAATGAAAGAGGTCACAAGGAAGAAGGCAATTCATTATGTGCTCAAGCATATTGGAGGGCACAATAATTATGGTGGTTTTTTTAGGATTATTCATTGCTTGGATGGGATAAAAAAGCAAGTGAAGACATTAGTTCAACATAAAAAAGCTTCAATTTCTATTATGAGAACATTGGTGACCGCCTGCAAAGGATTAAGAGCATATTGGAAGAGAAATATAAAGGGAACCTTGCTGACCCAGTAACGATACAAGGCGAGTTAGAAGAGATTAGGGGTTATATAGGTGACATTTATGAACACATCTAGAAAAATCATTAGGATAAATATGGACTCTCTTTTTTGCCCCTTAAGGAGTGAATAAAGAAATATAGGCCTAACCAATTAGAGAGCTGGGATTCTAGATTCATGTAACATGAATCTTCTAGCCATATCTTGGCCCAAATCTTTCCTCAACAATAAAATAAGGAAAAATGTGGGGAATACAATGCTGACACTTCCTGGAAGTTTGTGACTCAAATTTTTATTTTTTTATTTTTTTAATGTTTGACTTTTCATTTCTCCCCTTTTTAGTTTCCCCCTCTTTCTTAGGCGGAACTCAAATTTATCATATCTCTTTTCCCGCTTCTTTCCTGACGAAATCTTATAGCCTCATTGTTGCTTGCCCTATCTGTAACCATGTGAAATTTCATTTTCTCTACACAAACACAGAGTGAGTTTCACGTGTTTTATGAGAGCAGAGCTTGTTCTACCAAAGCCCTATGATTTTCTTCAGAAAACTTTACAGGTATATTGTTCTCATCATGGATGTTATATGGTAAAGTTTTATCTCGTTTGGACAAAACCTATGCAAGTTATGTGTATTCTTTCATATGTAATTTCTTTTGTTTTGGTACTCTAGGAATCTCTTATAGTCAAGAACAATTATCATTTGAACACTCAACTTCTTCTTCAACATCTTATGGTTTCTTTGTAAACAAAGCTACATGTATGTTGTCTTGTTTTTTTGATGCTCCATGGTTAAATTTTATCTCGTTTGGACAAAATGTATGTAAGCTATATGCATACTAAGTTTTCCTTTGTTTTTTTACTCCTAGAGTCTTTGAGGGTGGAGAATAATGATTTTTTAAAACCTCAACTTCTTCAACATCTTTGGGCTTCTTTGCAAAGAGAGCCATAGGTATATTGCTACTTTTTTCTGTTGCTCCATGGTTTAAGTTTCAACTCATTTGGACAAAGTCTATATAAGTTATATGTATGCTTTGACTCAATATTTCTTTTGTTTTTGTACTATAGGAATTTGTCAGTGAAGGAACAATGGTCTTGTTATAAGTCAACTTCTTGTTCAACATCTTTGGGCTTCTTTGTGAAAAGAATTGTAGGTACAATGTTTTTTTAAAATTGCTCCATTTAAATTTCATTTCATTTGGAGAGAACATTTGCAAATTATACACATGTTGATAGGTAACTTTTCTATTTGGTTATCATAGATGTCTTCACGGAGGAAAAACATCAGTAACATACTTGCAGTGGAGGTCTTCAATAGGAAAGATAGTGGCAGTAATTGGATTTGTGATAAGTATTATAAGTTGGATTGGATTTTGATACACCCAAGTACTCGAGGGAGTTTCAAGGTCAAGCGTAAGGATGTTGCAAACCCTAGAAAACATTGGAAAGGTAGAATTTTAGAATTCAAAAAAGTGTTCAATGGAACAAGTATAGTAACAGAAGTGTTGATTCAACATGTTTATGTACACAAAAAAATATCTGTACATGACAAGGACTACATTGCAAATTATAAACAAAACAGTAAGTTTTTAAATTTTATCATTGTTTATTCTTTTGCATCAAAGTTGTTTTTAAAAATCTTTGCAGTGTTCTAATTCAATCTTGTTTTACTAACAGCTCTATATCCATCAACTTTGCATGAATGGCAGAATGTGGAATGTTTGAGTGGCAAGATACATGTTTGGCATGAAGATATAGATTCTTTAATCTATGATAATAACTCTACAAGTCAACTTGCAACTCAAAATATATATATTTATAATTCATTGTATGTAGTAGAAAGCCAGAGATTGCAGCATGTCCCATTGCTGCCACTATCTAATGGTGAATGGTTGATTGGTAGCTTAGATTTGTTAGGAGCATGTAAGTCCAAGATAAAATCTAACATCAATAGTGCTATGAAACCCACCACATGCTCCAAAGATGTGCATCTTAGTTGGTTTATTCCATTCTCATTGTTTGCACATTTGTTTGGTTCATGTGATGTTTTGAAGAAAACAAAGATTACTTATCAATGCAAGTGTCCATCCGAGGAATGGATGAGTCAGCTATTGGGTGAGTCTTGGGAAGTCAAAAGAACACATTTTGATGAGGCGATTGAATACAGGGTCAACCAATCAGATCTCACATTTAGGTAAATCTTTTTTACTACTTTGAATGCCTTGATTTAATTGATATAGGTCTTGCTTAGATGAATTGTTATATTATTTGCATTTACTTACCATTATTTTTGTTTTTATTACAGGTATTTCATCGCTAGACAAACTCTGTGCATTCACTTTCAATATAGAAGATGGCGACTTTTGCGAGGGGAGTGGATCAGCTTGGATCAAGATACCCAAGATGAGACACATGCATCTCTCATAGATGTGGTTATCTTGTGGAATGGCCATAATCCTTTTGTGGTTAGCGCAGAGAGCCATTCGCCCATTTCTTTTTTGAGATAAGAAATCCAATTAATGTCCAATGAGTCCCACTGCAACTTCTATTTCAAGTTAAATAATAGAAAAGTCAGGATTCTAAGTGAGCAATCCATGACATGTAAACAATGTGCTTCTCCACATATCCTTGAGATAGTGGAATCCTTGTAAATTTTTTAAAATAAAGAATGAATATAAACTTTATTTAAACTTCTAAGTACTTTCAATTTAGATAATCTTAGTTTACTATGATCCAAGCGTGCGATAATACATACTGTAATTAGTCAATCGTGCTGGTTAAAATCATAATAAAATTGTAGGTTGGAGTTCTATAATCTATGCAATATTGTCTTTGCATAATGATATATTGTAGCTCATCTCTTCTACTTATTTCTTAAAATTAAATATTGAATTGGATCCAAGGGATTTTAAAGGTCTTTCAGATTTCTTTTCTTAAAAAATTTCTATATTTTCTGTAGTTGGACTTGAATATACTCAGTGATCCAAGTATATTCAAGGATATAATAATGCAGAACGAAGCATTTGTCTGTAAGAGTAAATTTAACGGTTACTTTAAAGTATTGAAATAAAGAAACTAAGGTAAAAGTTTTAATTTGAAACTTTAGATTTTAAAAAGAACCTTTATTTAAAACCCTAGATACACAAAAGCTATAACTCCAAACTCATTTTCACTTTCATTCTCTACTTTCCTACACGTGCTCTCCTCCCTTCTCTCTTTGTGTGCCATGGCTACCACTCCCATCTTTGCTGCATGGATTAGCTCCACACGCTACGTATACATAGAAGGCCAGATATACCCTAGGTTTTGCACGACCTTGAGTCTAGAGAGCCCGCTTTCCGCCGTAGACCCTAGCTCTAGTATACCGGCATCGTTTTGTGATGCGGCAAACCCTCTCACTTACTCTATTCTGGACTTTGCTCTCAGATGGGCCCCCATAGATTTCCTATATAGTTTATGTGCTGGATCAAGCCATGCAAAGGTAATAAATCGAGCCCTCATGCATGTGGGGCAGTATCTCTATGCCAGATTAGTGCCCACCTCATCCTAGGACCATGCCGCAATAGATCTCATCGAGCGCAATGCAACATTTGCCATATATGTTTTGTACACTGAGGTGCAAGAGGATAGTGAGGAAGACATTGACACACCCTCTCGGCCACAACTAGAGTATTTCGAGAGGGAGCCTGAAGAGATCACACTCGATCCGAGAGTAGAGGTAGCACAAAGCTTAGCCATTGTGCACCCACCTCCTTACCTTGTTGAGATGCCAACAAGCGATGAGCCACTCCTCACTTCTCTCCATGCCATAATCATCGAGGGGGTGGAATATTTACTTATGCAAGATGTACTAGAAATTTTAGAGCTAAGGGAAGAAGAGCTATATTGTATCATGGTGCGTGATGCACCTGATGATTTTATAGATTTTGATATACAATATGCTTCAGCACATGTTGATGAGGTGGCTTGATATGATGGCACGAGTGTCGATGACATCTCTGCCATTGTGAGCATCCAAGAGCAGATTGAGAATGTGGCTCCACAGTATGAGATCTTAGATGAGGAGTTTGAGCGATTGCAAGAAAGCATTTTTGGACCTCAACCTGACTATGCGATACCTTCCCAAAAGAGAGATGAGGGTGGCCCAGTTGCACAAGCGGACCTGGATGCTCGATTATAGCAACATATAGATGATGCTGAGAAGGTAATGTTATCGGATTAATGTTATCAGATTTGCATCAAAATTTACCAGTAGGGCCTCTGGGGCATCGGGAGTATGCACATCAAATTTTGCCGAGATCGGGCCCCTAGAGTTGCCCTGGCCGAAGGCTCGCGTCCCAGATGCGAGCCTCCAGACAGGGCAGCTCTGGGGCCCGATTCAGGCAAAATTTGATGTGCATACTCCCGATGCCCTAGAGATCCTACTGGTAAATTTTGATGCAAATCCAATGTATACATCTTTTCCATACTCCATGCATAGTGAGTTTGACACAGTGAGTCTGACACTGAACTTGTGTGATGCAAGACATTGTCTATATAGATGAATTTTCATCTAGACAAGGTGGTCGATCTGGTAGCCAAGGAAGGGTGCAGGACTCGGCATTGAAGGAGTATATCAGCCCGCTTGTGAGTGACATTTTTGTATTCTATAAGACATGCTCTCTGGCTTTTTCTAAGAACTTCTTGAAGTTGAGGGCACTAACGAAGGTTGGGTCCTTCCAAGACCATCCCAACGAACTCTAGCTTGGAGAAAGTAGTGTTGCTTCGACGTTTGAAGCTTCTCTAATTCTCTAGTACTAGGTCTGGGCCACTTTTTTCCATGGTGACCCGTGGCATGATTGTTGGTATTGAAGATCCGAATGTCATTAGGTAGGAACTACTAGGGAAAAATGTGTTGCTGCCTATGATTAAGAATAGCTCTGACCATGGGGAGTCTATCTCAAAGAAGCCTAGGAGGAGAGTAGATGTACTTAGTGCCAAATGATATCTCATCACCAATGTAATGTAATTTGTAATATTCTCTTGAAGTAATGAAAATTGATATTTGTTGGATTTACGTGCAATGTAGTTTGTCATACACATAATTTATTATTATTTTTTACTTGAATATTACATTTATTTATTGGATTTATATGCAACACGATTCGTACCCTAAATTTAATACGTAGTGCTTTATCGAGCTCGTGCGCAACATGTATTCGTTTGAACGCATGTAATGATAACTCAAATACATAAATAAAACAAATAACAAGCGAATAAACAAAAATAAGACGCGCAAAAAAATTTGTATTCATATTCATAACATTCTACATGGGATCCATTACAACCAAGATTTTACAAAATATATTTGGAAGCTACATTCCATATATGTTTTGGTAGTACACCCCTATCGTTGTTGATCTCCGCGAGGACTATCATTCCATCGCTGGAAGAACCTCACTATCCGGAAATCCCTATCGGTGACGATGACTCTCATTGCATGTATTGCTGCATAGACCAAGTCTCCGAACAAGTCAATGACATAAGCTTCAGCGGCTTTGTGTAGGGCAAGGAGGGCTTGGGCAATCCAACAATCGAGTTATTGAAAGCATGTTCCATCTAGGAAGTGTCTCATGTTGTTCTTAATGAGTACGTCATCCATAATCTCACGCACTAGCTTCTGGAATGGAGCCTTTGGTATTAGGAGATGTGTGGTCTTCTGGTAATGGTGGATCTTACGAAGAGCCACTATGCATGGCTTCCATCGATGCTTGTGATGGTGGCATGGTGGTGGTGGAGCTGGGGGAGGTGGCCTCGGCATAGGATTTCTAGGGAGTGTCTCTGGGCTGCTTGCTTGGTGCGTGCCATGTCTTCTGGGAGAGAAAACCCAAAACTCAAAAGTGAAATGTGTAAAATGAGGTGAAAATTTAAACTTATAGCAAAACTTTCAAAAAACCCTTAAACCTGAATTAATGTATCCAGGCTGTGGAAAAATATGACCAGTGATTGGATTGACGTGAAATTTTACTTGTGGACTCCTCTAGGGTATATCAACTATCAAATATTTGGCCTCATCAGAAGTCTCCAGGACACCTGTCTGGAGAGGCTGGTATCTAGGGCCCTGAATCCCTAGACACGAGCGTCTGGACAGGTGTCCCAAAGACTTTTGATGGGGCCAATTTTTTAATATCCATGAGTTTTTATAATTCCCGACATGTGGAAAAAGTTTTACCAGATTTTGATTTATAAAATTGATGGTTCAATCATTTTTTGAAAATGTATTAACTGAATTATACTTCATTGATAACATAAAAACTCACCACCGCCCAGAATATCGCATATTGGATATAGTGGTCAAATCACTAAATATAGTAAAGATATAGTGCATTGGCCCATGTACAACTGATCACTGATGTGTGTGTGATTGCACATTGAATTTATCCTTAACAAAACTACTTTCAAAATTAGAAACTTGGAAATATGCACAATGCAAATCATGGAAAAATAGAATATCAAATATTAGATTTGACATTATGAAACCATGAAATACACGGTAGATAGTGCGTTACACCAAGTACAACTAGAGCTATGCAAAATTTAGCTCCATTTTGTAGACCACTGCTATCAAATACTTGAAGGTTTACTGGAAAGATAAACCAAAACTAAGCTCCTTACAATCTAAAACCAAACATGAGCTAAAAACATAGATCCAATTACAAGATAGCTTCTCAAAGCATATTGTTGACATTAAGATTAAATGCATCCTTGTTGTTGCAGATCCTACAAATAAGAACCATATGTATGGGCTTAATAGTGATACATCGAGCATGAATGGCTAAAACTTGAGAATCACCCATTAGATCAATCAAGTAACTTTTAGCTGCTTCTTGGAGAGCAAGCAAGGCTTGGCTTGATCATCACCCCACATTCCTTGCCTGGTTTCTTGAAAAGAACTTGTGATGATGTCCTAATTGCAGATCTTACAGTATTTCTCGCACCAATCTAGAGAATGGTGCCTTAGGAATAATCAAGTTGGCACTCTTCTAGAATTTCCTTATCTCATGTAGCGTAGCTATGCCTGGTCTCTATCTTTGCTTCTTATGTGTTGGAGGACGTGTATTACTAGCTGGAGCAGTAGTGGGAGATGGAGCAACTGGAGCACGTGGACCACCATTTCTGGACAATGGCGAACCATCATTATTGACCATACTAGGGCCGCCGTTGTTGGACACAATAGCACCACCATTATTAGCTGTAGAAGGGCCACCATTGTCAGCCACCAAGGGACCTTTGTCACTCACAGTATGCTCACTAGATTCGGAAGAGTGTTGAGCTCTTACTCTTGCAGGTGCCTTCTTGATAGGAAGCTTGAAACGTGCCATGGTTGTGATAATGAAGGATAGAAAGGTGGAGGGTAGAGTGAAGAGTAATGGGAAAAAAATGAAAGGAGAGACTTAAGTACAAAAATTTTAAACTTACTGTGGTGTAAATGAATTTTAAAATTAAAAAACATAGTTCGAAATCAACTTTGAAAAACATAGTGACAAATCTTCAAAATTTTAAACAAAATTTGCAAGACATCTCATGTTAAATATAGGAGTATTGATGTGTCATATCCTTAGTAGGTACCTATGCTCTCTTGTGGACTCTAAATGCATCAAAAGTATTATCTTTATCTAGGTCTCCATTTCTTGCCATCTCTCTCTTGGGTTGCCAACCATTCTGTGTGGCGTTGTCTAGCTGTGTTATTTTCATATCTTGCTTTTCTCACTTCATATATTGCCCTACTTATAAATTCTGCTTGCGAGGTTTTGGACTTCTTTTCTTTTTCCTCGTATCGTATCTCTAATCTCCTATACCACCATTGTAATAATTGCCTCATAGAATTGGAATCATTGGTGCCACCTCCATGATCAATTTCCTTTTGAAAAGCACAGCGAGCTTGCCAATGAGATCGTTCCATGCCTTGAGTTGACCATATTGCCAAACTTCCTTGATCTGCAAAGCATGGACCATCTGCTTCAAGTATATGCTGCACAAGAATAGAGATTAGAAACATAAACTAATTCGAAATGATGATATTTTTTTGTAATGGTGACAATACTGACCATGTAGTCTGTTATACTATTTGTAGTCCATGCCTCCACCATGGACTTATGAAATTTAGCAATACTCTCTTTAAATGTATTTGCATCACCATCCCTAAACCTCAACTTTTGTAAGAGAGCTGCTAATCTATCTAGGTGTATCCACACTTCTGCCTTTGCAATCCTCGTTTGTCCCCCATTGCTCTAATCCGAAACAGCAAGGTGCAACTTTTTTCATGCTTCATACTTCTCTAGTTGTTTTACAAGTATATTACCTTCCTCATCTTGAGGTGGAGATATAAACTTCTTAGCCTTGGGTCCACCAAAGCATGGTTTACAAGGGATATTTCCACTCTTTCCCGATTTTTTCTTGTCCTTTTTTCATGCTTCATACTTCTTTGGTTGTTTTACAAGTATATTACCTTCCTCATCTTGAGGTGGAGATATAAACTTCCTAGCCTTGGGTCCACCAAAGCATGGTTTACAAGGGATATTTCCACTCTTTCCCGATTTTTTCTTGTCCATTTTTATTTCTACTTAGCCCCTGTGCAATCCAACTTCAGAGAGGACTCATTCTACCTTTTTGCATGTATCATCAGCTTCTGACACAGGCTACATCTTGTATGCAAAGCATATATATTCATATACTAGCTTCTCAATTATTCTGACCAAACAATGCAATGTGCAAAAGTAAACCCTTGTTAGTGGTATTTCCAAAATAGAGTGCTAGTTTGGATCCACTGGAACTAGCATTCCATTTCTCATGACTTTTTGATCATGTGTTGGATTACCTTGTTGTCCTGCATTGGCAAGCTATTCTTTCTTTCCATCTTTCCCTTTCTTCCTAGTTTGCATGTAGTATATACACATAAATTTTTCATTCGCTGCATTTGATAAATCAAACATACACTTCAATGTTTTTGAATGCAAGTTGCCATTCAACTTGATAGTCCCCAAACCCGTCGATGTGTGAAATCGCTCCATTATTTTGATGTTGAATAACACTGGGTATATTAGTGAGGTTAAAAAAAACTTTAAGTACTTCATGGTCCTCCTTTGGTACTTCAAATGTTGCAAGCCACCATATTTCATTCTCTGATTGTACACTGAAGTATAAAGAATGGTTTTCATCGATGTTGGGATCCAATGCTCGATTCATAAGTGTTATACTCACACGTTCAAGTTTTTGCCCCTTCATAATATCACTCTCATCAAGTTTGAGGACAAACTTAAGCTTGCCTTTACATTCTTCCATAGACATATTGTAGAACTTGACCATAGCAATTTGAACCCTACATATATCCAATACAAAGTCATTGGATGCATTCAATACAAATGCAACTTGTTTGGACCCATACTTCAATATGCGTGTATTTTCCAGATGGATTGGCTCACCAATTAGTTCTAAAACTTTCTCATTAGTTATTTTCGCTTCACACGAAATGGTTTTGGCAGAGGCATTACTCGCTTAGTTTTGAAGACTTGCTTGAATCATGTATCCAATTGTTGATAGAGCATACTATATGACTCAGAACTCATTCCCACCTTGTCACATAACTCTGAGCATATGTAGCAGTAAACAAGTTGCTCACATCCCTAATATGTTCACTTGCGACACCATCTACAATATCCCCGAATTTATGATTTTCCAATGCATTTTTTACCATATCCTTGCTTAGGACTTTGGCAATAGTATCATTCTCTGCATGAGGGCACATATTTCTCATTGTAGCAGATTGAGCATATATCCGTCTATGATATTGTCCACTTCCTTTGGTTAATTGGTGAATTGGTTTAACTAATTGGATGCGCCGATGTACTTCTTTGGTTTTTAAAGTGGGCCCAATCTCTAAAGTTTTTGTGAGCTTCCTCTTTATGTTTCGATTCTCCTTCTCCAAGTCCATAACTTTAGACTGTAACTCCATATTTTGCACATGTGTAGCCTGCATACCATCTTCAATGACAGACATTGCTTATTGTAGGCTCTAGTTCTCCCTATCCTTCTTAACCAGTAATCTATCCTTTTCCATCAAAGATTGCATATTTCCTTGTAATCTTGTTTGCATATTTATCAAGGCTTGATGAACCCCTGCTAATCCTTGTGTGACAAGTCTGCATGTGTATCCATACAATCCTTCATTGCCTTCACAAACAAACTTTACAAATGATGTAAGCCCTTCAAATTGTGGTGGCCTTTGAGTGACTGGATTGGGTGGATAAATGCACCCATCAACCCAAAGGTCCACCTTTTTTTCCCCTGCATTTCTTTCTTGTTGCATCCTGTATCTTATTGCATCATCCCTTTCTACAGTTCTTTTGAACATTAGTGCATATTCATCCTCCAATTGAAAGTGAATATCTCTCTTTCTCTTGGTACGTCCTGCACTTGCATCCTATAAAGAAAAACATATGCCAATTTTAACATTACACAATTACACCCCTTTGATTAATAGTAAGCTAAGGAGTCGATGCCAAATTTCTAATCAATAGCAAGAACATTTAAATATCTGGGAGTTGCAGGTCAGCATCAATCCAACAGCATGCAGTTAATTCTGGATTGGCTCAAATCACACAATTACATCCCTTTGATTCACTATATCTGTGTTCTTTTTTACCCAGTTGGATCTTGTCTCTTTCTCTTGATTTCAATCATGATAGACCTTAATCAACCCCTAATCTACTTGTAATCTTAGCTTTTAATCTACCTCTAATTAGCATCCAATCTTATCTTCCGTTCTATCCAAAATATCTCTCTCTCTCTCTCTCTCTCTCTCTCTCTCTCTCTCTCTCTCTCTCTCTCTCTCTCTCTCTCTCTCTCTCTCTCTCTCTCTCTCTCTCTCTCAAGAAGAATTGATCAAAGATATTTAAACACATTTATACAGAATCTTGGCTAGTGGAGAACAATAACGTCATCTTATCTTCTACCCTAATTTACTCTCTGTTACTCTATCACTTATTTTCTTAGTTCATCTCACACAGTCCTCTCTCTTCTCCCCTCCCTTCTCTCCTCTTTCTCTCTCTCTCTCTCTCTCTCTATATATATATATATATATATATATATATATATATATATATATATGAATTGACACTTAAGGATTAAACAACTATGAAGAATAATAACATCACAGAGATTTAAAAAATAAAGATATCTCCATTATCACTTGATTGCTTGTAGTTTAGAGTGTTGAAGAGGAAGATATCTTATAGCACAGTACTGAAGAGGGAGATTGCTTGTAGCAGGATAGAGAGTGTTGTAGATAGAGATTATCTGATTTCAACAAATGCTATCAAAACCACTCCTGAGATTGCTTATAGCAGGGTGTAGAGAGTGTTGTAGATAGTATTGAGTATTGCTTAACAAGAATTCGTATGCAAGAAACCATATTATGGAGGGAAGGAGAAGAGTACACAAAATTTCGGACAAAACTAGAGCTTTGAGAGGGAATGAAGAAATGCCTAGAAATAGGCATATACTTTTCCAAAAACAATAAAAATTTACAAGGAAACTCTCGAGTCAAAAAGGTGTCTCTAGGTAAAAAATAATCTTAAAATATGATGTGTATGTCATTTTATATTGTTTTTTAATTTCTGCCCTTTTAAGAAGCAATAATCAGAATGATTCTAATATATTTTCATGTTGAAAAGTCATGAGGGCATTAAAGAGTTGTATATTAATGATTGGCTCCGTTTTTACAAAAAATAGAATTGTATTTTTTTAGTTATGAGGATTTTGAGAAAAAGTGACATTATCCTACAGTTTAAGAATAAAATAATAAGTGAAATCTATTGAAAATACAAATACAAGATTTACTTGATTGTAGAAGATCTCTTATTCTAATATTATTTTGGAATCTCTTTTTAGAGAGAAAGAGGTGAGAGAAACCCCTTAAGGGGCAAAAAAGAGAGTCCATATTTCTCCTAATGTGGTGGCCATGTGTTGGGTCTTTGGATGATCAAGAAGAAAAGCTGAAAGGCATTATTAACAGTGCATGTCATATAGAGGATGGAGTGTGTGAGTTAATTGCCCACAAGAATGAGAGCTTAGTTACATCGGAGAACATTTCTCTTGATGTGCTACTTACGTCTTTGAAAGTTTATCTTAATAGATTTTTGGCAATGTTAACACAAATGAATCATCGAGTAGGCTCATTGCCATAGTTTCTTGATATATGTAGTCTCTACATTAACATCTAAAATAAAATTTTCATGAAAATCTCCATTTTGAAGCACATTGTCTAACTCTTGCAGATTATAAAACTATTTTTAAGCCATTTTAATAGTCCATTCTTCCCTCTATCTCTCTCTCTATTGCTAATGTTGTGACCTAGTCTCGAAGTTCTTTCATGTACTGATACTCTATTTTTCATTTTAACCAAGATACTTGTGCAATAGCCCTCCTGAGTTTGTAACATTTTCACTTTAAAGCTTATGTAGTAGTAAATAGTTTCACTAAATCAAACATGGTGCATACAATTTGACTAAAGAGCTCCAATTACTTGGTTTAGATATATAAAATAGTTGAAGCTTAAAGGTGTTGGGACACGAAAATGACTTCATAACATGTTTTTAAGTGGAAAAGTGATATCGCACTTGAAAAGTAGGGTTGAGATTTGCAATTAAATTTGTTGTTGAGAAGTTGTATGCTTAAGCTCTACCACCGCATTCTTCAATAATGTATTGCTATGTTGCTCATGCTCATTTCTTCTGAAATGATCGAGTCTTTATGTGTTCTGGAGGTAGGTAATGATACAACCATGGGTTTATGACATTCTTGCTTTGAAGTCAATCATGAGCATGTGCCTTTATTAGCTATTGTGCCTTCTATTTGTTTTGTTTTGTTAATTGGCTAGGGCTTTTTTGGTGTTGATGCTTGCTGCTCAAAATGTAGTCATGTGGGATGTTCTTATTATGGATGTAATCATCAATGGTAGGCCATGAATCATTGAATTGTTTATCAGGTGTGCTAAATAACCTTCTTGCAATTTTGAGACTTGGACACCTTCCCGCCGTTTAGGGCACGTTCTTTTTCCTCAATAATATATATTTGTACATATGTAGATGAATGTATATCCATTAGCAAGGCCTTTGGGTAATGCTTGGCTAGTCTTTGATGAGTGTTGTGTGTGCATGGCACTCATGCATGGCCATACATGCATTTATTCATGCATTTCGGGTTTGCAGTTGTAAGTGTGTTTGTCGCTTATGTCTTGAATAGCTTTAAGATTTGTTTGTTGTGTGACTCTTATGTTCTCTTGAAGGTTTGGTGTGGTCATGGAACAAAGCGAAGCCATGGGAGATGTTCCAAACATAGTGCTTTCGACTCCATTGAATGCAGTGGATTGAATAGAGTTGAACAAAACAACCATAATATTGTCTCTTTGACGCTTGCCAGCTTGGAGCCATTCGCATGGGTATGGAAGATAATTGTTTTGATTGTGCTTGCATGAAGGTGCTATGCATATTTTTGGAGATAAATATTTGTATGTTTTGTTGCATCCAAAACATAGGCTCTAATAGAGTGAATCTATGAAAGATGAAAGAGGTGGCAAGGGGATAAGGAACACATGTTGCTAGGTGTGCAAGAATCGCAAGGATATGAAGAAACACGACGAGTACTCCAAGTTCTTCGAACTTTAAAAACCTTGAGATAAAGATGAATGAGTTGATGGAAATACATACAAGTTTATGTGTGCTTGTGGATCATGCACTTGCCATGTACTCATCGGAGTTGCACGAACATGCTAAAGGTTTGCATGGCGTTGTGTGTGAGACAAAGCACACCCAAAATGTTCTTCACCAAGTGTTGAGACTAATCTGGGTGGTGAAATAAGGGTACTTTTCGACAATTGTTTTTTAGACAAGCAGATTAATGAATCTACTGTTGAATGCTATGTGGGAATTGTTCTGGGGGCTTGGGGATGACCATGGGTTTGTGATTTTCCAGAGGGGTTGTCGATAACCGTTCTTGCAATTTCAAATGAATGTTAGTAGGTTTAATGCCTTGCTGCAACAATTAAGTCATCAGATGGGCAGTCGCAACTAGGGAGGGAAACTTGCTTAGGGGGAAACTTATAAGCTAATGTTATCTCACATGTTTCAAAGTGCTTGGGCGAGCATTTTTTTGTGATAATATGTGCTTCTTTTTTGTGAAGCTTGTGTGGAATATGCTAAGATGTGCAAGACTTGCTTGGGAGGAAACTTATAAGCTCATATTATCTAGCATTTTTAAAAATGATTAGACCAGTGGTTTTTTGTGATAGTATATGCTTCTTTTTTGCAAGGCTACATGAAATGTGCTAAAGTGTGCAATGTTTTTGATGTAAGAAGGCATATTTGAGTGAAGTGTATTGAGTATGTACAATGTGATGTCTCTTTCTTGAGGTTTATGTGGAGCAGTGTTGATAATCCAATGATGGTTGGTATATTTATATTTAATATTTGGCATTTAATATTTAAACATTTAAATATTAATGGTGCATTTAACATGCATGCATGTATATTGAGCCATGCCTTTGATAAAAACATGTTGATAATAAATTATGTGGGCACCTAATCAACATGGGTTGTTTGTATCGAGCAGCTGGCAAAACTATGAGTTATGTTTTCGTAGGGATGTGCTTAGCTCCACTAGGTGTGAACCACGGCATGTTGCCAATTTTAGGGCTTAGAGAGGGGTTTAAGAGTATGAAAAATCGATTCGTAGGGGTGTTAAAAGCTTCGATTCCAAATGGTTATCGTGAACTAGGCCAATGACAGTTTGGCTAATGCTTTACCATCCCGGTTGGTTGCAATGGCCGACATCACATGGGTGTAGAAAATAGTGTGATTTGTACGCATTTTCACATTGGGAATGCAAGTGGCGATAGTGAACTAGCTCAACGGCAGTTTGGTGTGGATTTGACTAATGTTTTGGTATCATCGGGTGATTGCAATGGCCAGAAACATAGGAATGTGAAAAATCATGTGATTATTGAGTCGCAAGTTAGTAATGTTTCAATGTTTAGCTGCCAAAATGGAGAAAATCATAATGGAGTGGTTATGGGAATAATGAGCCGATTGAAGAGCATGTTGATATGGATTTAACTATGGTTCATGTTGATCGTGTTGTGCCTAATATTTTAACATTGGTCGACGGTTGTGATGTTAGGAATCACTACAATGTGGAAAATTCCGTGGTTAATGAGTTGCATATTGATAGTATTGTGATTTTTTATTCCCAAAATGATGGGTTGTGCTCCATTTTGCATACTTTGCCTGCACAACTAATGTTCATCCAACAACAACGATATTATTGTTTCAAGAGCTGGATGTGCATCCCATGGGGAGTCTTTTTGAAATATGTGAAATGTGTTTAGCTAAATTGTGGAGATGTGAGGCTTAGATATAGGGGTCGATTTTGTTTGGAAAGCAGTGTTGTTGGAATGGAAAAGTAATGTTGCCACCATTGCAATGCCCACCATAGCCATTGCATGATCTATTGCGTGGTATGCACCCTTAGAGTAGGATATTTAAAAATAATGTACGAGCATATAATAGTGCTCTTGCGTTTGTATCCCTTGGAGCTAATGTTGACAAGCTGTTTATTGTCAGGAAGGGTTACACCTTTAGAGTGCATGGCTCTATCTATTATCATATAGATCCTTTGCTTCTTGATATGCAATGTTGAGAAAGGCTAAGATTTGCACAACTCTATATTTATGATACTTTGCGCAAGTTGTTTAATTGGTTGGGGGTCATGCGTGATTTGTTACCAAATTTACTTGGGGAGCTGCAATCTATGATGCGTCAACACAACATATATGCACAAGCTTTTAGGTCTATGGGTGTGCAACTGCAAAATAATCCCATGTGAGAGTTAAGATTGAGTATTTTTGGTGTTCAAAGAACCAACAAATAGTACTCAGCTCCTGTAGCAACTAAGGTTGCTACTACATGCAAGGGCAGGGTGGTGAGAATGCTCCTGATCGCTAGGATATTCATGTTTACACTCGGGGTGGTTGATGCATTGCTATTTCAAACTTGCATAGAGCATATATGCCAATGCTATATGTTCTCCTTTTCCCTAGGGTGATAACAGTTGGCATGTAAAGACTCCCTATAGTAATGCCAATGTTCCTATTAACATACATGAATTGTCCAATAAAAATTGTGTTACCCGTATACAATTTTATGAATTTCGACTTCAAGTGCGTCAAGATACTAAGGTGTATATATTGTGCAGTAGTCGGCTATTGCAACATTTCATTATTGATGCTTATTGCAGTATAGAGCAATGCAAGCTAACTTGATGTTGTCAGAATTAGTCAGTGTTGTGATCTGAGGCCTACAAAGGCTTGGAAAACATGGTGGGGGAAAACGATAATGAGCTTGTGCAGATTGTTGGTGCCTCTGTTGGCAGGAGGATAGTTTTGCTATCATCATTTGCAGGTGGACCAAGGCACATGTACCAATTGTATCAGGATGCCGTGGCTATAGTACAATGCAAGGGAAAACTTGACCTTTTTATAAAAATGACATGTAATCCAAAGTGGTTGTAGATAACTAATGCTTTGTTTCCTGGATAGAGTGCGTACAACCGTCCAGATTTGACTGCTTGTGTGTTTCACCAAAAACATGTTGATTTGATGCACATGTTGTTGTGAAGAGACCTCTTTGGAAAGCTTATAGGCTATGTTACTATGATTGAATTCCAAAAGAGGGGACTACCACATTCTCATGCTTTGCTAATTTTAGAGTGCTCTTTTAAACCTTATGATGCATGTCACTATGATAGAATGGTTTGTGTTGAGTTGCTTGATAGAGTTAGGTTTCCACCCTTATTTGAGATAATTTCAAAATGCAACATTCATGGCCTTTTTGGACAATCGAACCCCAAGAGTCCTTGCATGGAAGTGGGTAAATGTACTAAAGACTATCCTCAAAATTAGTGGTCATGACAACAGTTGATAGTTCTAGCTACCCCATCTATCGAAGGTGAGATGATGGAAACACAGTGATCATAAATGGTAATGTTATTGGTAATCAGTGGGTTGTTCCATATAATCCTTCCTTGAGTAAGAAGCATAATGCACACATAAGTGTGGAGATGTGTTTGACAATAGCGGTTATTAAGTATTTGTAGAAGTGTGTGTACAAAGGGCATGACCGTGCAATCATCAAATTTTCCACTAAGGTTAATTCAGCATAAAATGGTGGTAGTGTTCCTAAGGTGGACAAGATCCAAAGTTATTTGGATGCATGATATGTTTCTACCTCTGAGGCATGTTGGTAGATCTATGATTACCCATCGCACAATGAAAAGATTGATATACATCGGTTGCAAGTGCACTTGCATGGTGAGAATTATGTGATGTTTCGAGATGCAAATAATATATCGGATGTTGTGCATAATAAAGACCTCCAAAAAACTACTCTTATTGAATGGTTTGTCTACAATCGCATTCATTCGATGTCTAGAACTATCTACTATCAAGACTTTCTAATGTACTCAGTGTGGAATGCACGACATAAGATGTGGACAAAGAGGAAGAGTGGGAATATATGTGGTCAGATGTATTTTGTGGCACCTACTTGTGGTAAGCTTCACTATTTGCAGATGCTTTTAATAGGGTGTTGGGAGTGTACTTCTTTTGAAGATCTGCATAGTGTTGATAATGTGGTCTATGATACTTTTAGGAATGTTTGCATTGCAAGAGGTATGTGGAGAGTGATGATGAGTATGTTATGTGCTTGGAAGAAGCTGCCTTCGTATAAATTAGTGCACATCTTCGTACTTTGTTTGTTGCAATTTTGGTCTTTTGTGAGCCAGCTCGGCTTGGCCAATTATGGAAAATATTTTTGGTGCCAATGGTAGAGGATATCCTGTATAGATCGCAACTACAACATGTGTACAGCTCTCCCGATGTTCTGCAGCATGAGGCATCTAACATGGCTTTGTTATATCTTTTGGACCTTTTACGCCATACATGGCGGCGAAGGCTCTCTAATTTTTATGGGTTTCTAGAACCTCATTAGGCAAACTCTCAATTGCATACTAACCCCCTTTTGCAAGATGAGTATGCATACAACATATCGGAACAACATAGGGTTTTTGAATCTCTGGAGACAATGTTGAATGATGGACATAGAATTTCCTTTAGTGCAATTATGAATGCTATTGATGTAAATGTTGGGGGTGTATTCTTTTTGGATGGCCCAAGTGGGTCTAGGAAGACTTTCTTGTATAAGCCCTTGCTTGCAAAGGTGCATAGTGGTGGTTGTATAGTGTTGGTAGTAGCAACATTATATGTCATTGCTGCCTTGCTCTTGCTGGGTGGTCGTACAACTCACTCACGATTTAAAATCCCAATAGACTTAAATAGTTGGTCCACCTATAATGTTCCTATTCAAAGTGATATTGCTCAATTGTTGAGATAGTCGAGCCTTATTTTGTGGGATGAGGCTTCTATGACCCATCGATATGCCTTTGAAGTAGTTTATGGAACTTTGAGAGATGTTATGAGCTGTGATAAGCCATTTGGTGGAAATGTTGTTTTATTTGGAGAGGATTTTAGGTAGGTCTTTGCCAGTTGTGGTAAAGGGAACACTAGGGATGTAGCTATTGATAACCATGTAGGGTCACTAGTTTGGCATATGTGTGAATTGCTCTTCATGCCATGTTTGGTTAGCATATACTCTTTTGGAAGTGGATTACTTTTCATGTTTAAGTATTTATTCGGCTTTTGCAGATGCCTACCCTAGAGTGGGGATATTACTTGGCTTTTGATTACAAAAGGAACTACAATGCACGTTGCGTATAGTAACGAGTGATAATATCATAAGAAGGATGCTTGCAAGAGTTGTTGAGTGTTTACATGATGATGTTAACATAGATATTAAGCTCTCGATTTTTATTGAAGTTGTACATTGTGGATACACGCAATGTTTTCAGGTGTATATGTATGGGTTGACCATAGGAAGAGGTTTCAACACTCTCACACTAATAAGATATCAAGGCATTGGTTTAAGTATGGGTTAAAGGATTCGGGTTGTTTTGTGACATTACATCGTCTGTCAGTACACCTACTGAATGGTTCATAAGTGTCATTATTTTGGGAATGAAATAGTCTTTGTTAGTTGTTCCAGGTGCTAATGTTGAGATTTTGTTTAGATGTAGATGCTACAAAGAGAGGTAGGACTACTGCATCCCCTGTGCGATTACCAACAAAAACTATGGAATCAACCCCTACTTTACCTTCGCATGTTTGGCTTAAGGAAGGTAATTTTGCTAATGATTCCTCGAAGAAGAGGAAGAGTAGGAAGTAGGTTTGGAAAAGGGAGTAGGTTTGGGAAGCACTCTAGAGGTTCGGGGCTTTCCGAACCTATAGCGAAATTAATATAATAGAGAGAGAGAACCTAGGCCCTACACATGAGAGAGAAAGGGGAGAAGGGGGAGGAATTATTTCCAAAAAACTTTAAATTAACAAATATTTTAAAATATTTAATTAAAAAGTTTAAATTAAAAGTTTAATCTAATTGAGAGAGAGAGAGAGAGAGAGAGAGAGAGAGAACCTTGGCCCTACACATGAGAGAGAGGGGGGAGGGGGAGATGAAAAATATTTAATTAAAAAAAACTATTCTCTTTCCTCTTTCCCTCCCCCCTCTCTGTCTTCTTCTTTTTATCCTTATTCTTCTTTCTTGTCTCTCTCTGTCTTTGATTCTATCTCCCTCTCAAAGTGTGTGAAAAACTATGTTTAAAAAATTTAATTTAAAAAACTTTAAAAATTTTTTAAGTTTAAATTAAAGAGTTTAATAACACACACACACACACACACACACACACACACACACACACACACACACAGAGAGAGAGAGAGAGAGAGAGAGAGAGAGAGAGAGAGAGAGAGAGAGAGAGAGAGAGAGAACCTAGGCCCTACACATGAGAGAGAGAGAGGGGAGTGGAAAAAGAAAGAGAGAGATTATAAGTGTGAGAGAAAGGAGGGGGTTTTAATTTAAAAAAGGGACGTGAGGGGGGCGCTTTTAATGAAAAAAGGGAGGGAAAAGAGAAAATGAGAGATTGCACGTGAGAAAGAGGGGAGGGGAGGGGGTTTGAAAAATGAAATAGGTTCGGGAAGCCCTCTAGAGGTTCGGGGTTTTCCAAACCTATAACGAAAATAATATAGTAGTAAGATGATATTAATACTGGTGTGAAACACCATCCTAAAACTGGTGCAAAGTAGCAAAATAATCCAAGCGTGGAGTGCCTACTTAATCTTGAGTGTGGGGTGTACCGTTGAATGCTTTTACATATATAAGTCTTTTTTGACTTCTTGCATGCGTCCTTTTTCATTCAATACTTTTTAGTAATTTTCTTCCTTTCCTTCATAAAGTGCACATTACTTTATGGCTTTCAAAGTAACGGGTGCTTTTCTTTGTAACATGTAGATTACTTTATGCCTCTGAAGTAACATAGTGCTTTTTCACCTTATGTTCTAACTTATGTACTCTTTGTTCTCTTGTTCTTTGTAAATTTTCTTGCACATGGGCCAAGTCAATATCTTTTAATGGTACATGTTTTCTTTTATCAAAGAAAGATAAGGTGTATTGGTCAGAAGGGAAGTTGATATAGTATCGATGGTATCTTTTACTAGGAGATTGTTTTTCTTGTTTTTAGCTATGTTGCTTGTCAAAACAAAGGAAAAAGTTTTTGCATATGTGAAACGACATGTCTTGTTAAAAATAATGTATATAATTTTTCATATATTCTCCATTATGTGTAACGTACTTAGATTTTTACATAATTTGAGACTTAATCTATATAAATGAAAGGCATCTTAACAAACTTAGCTGTCATTTGAAATGTTGGGTGTCCCATGGTGTTGCTTATGGTGATGTGAGAGGGTCTTCTTGCGATGCATTTAGGAATTTTGTGTTTTCCCAAAACCGTCAATTTTTATCCTTTACAACATGGATGTGGAGGGTCATAAGAAAAGTTTCCCAAAAGTTAGGACTCAGGGCAATTACACATAGGGCTAAATCTGGTGTCTGATTGTAAAATAGTCTGTGGAGTTGTTTACACACTAAAACGACGACCTTGTAACACCAAAAGTGCCATGTCCTAGTGGTTATTAAAGGTAATCTCAACCCTATTAGCGAGGGCTCGAATCATGCCAGATGAGGTCTCAAATAGAAGCTTTGTCGTCTAGTTAGTGGGTGTGGAAAACATTCCAGGATACTTAATTTTTTTTGGAAACTGGGCGTTCATGGCTGTGTGTAACTCAACCTGAGGGCTAATTCCTTTTTTGAGCAGTTTTACATACATGCAAAAGTTAGGAAACTAACTATTGTGGTTTGTTAAAGTGTCAATCAAAGCGTCTAAGAAAGGAGCATTCAATCGATTGACTGACATTATTATTGGTGGATGGATGGAGCTTCACTCACGCCTACGCTCACAGAGGAGTGTCGGTGATCAGTAGGACACTGGAGCATTTTTCACTCACGCCTACGCTCACAGAGGAGTGTCGGTGATCAGTAGGACACTCGTAGTAGGACACTCGGACACTGGGGCATTTTTTACTCTTGGTAAGAGAGGTTTTCCCCCCCTAAGTCCTCGTCTTCAATATTGACTTCAAAGACGTCGTCTTCTTCTCGGAAGGTAAAATGGAGCTCACGCGTGTGCGATGTAAATTTGTGCAACTGTTAAGAATATGTTTCGGTTCCTTCATCGTCGAGCAGCTGCACGCCAATGGCGCCGTTAGTCCTGACGATGATGACCATCCTCTCCGCGCTGCTGCTGTCGCCACCTCCCTCTCAGCAGCAGCCCTACGACTACTCCTACGCCCAGCTCAACACCACCTGGATCAACGACCCCGTTTCCCTGCCACGCCACTCCGTCAGCTTCACAGACGGCTCTGAGGTCCGAGCTGTCCTGCTCAGAAGCCCCTCGGGCTTCGGCCCCAGATACGCCTGCGGCTTCTTCTGCAATGGCACCTGCGACCGCTTCCTCTTTGCGGTCTTCATCCTGCAGACGGACAGCGGCTCGAACATCATCATGCCTACCTTCGGCTTCCCGCAGATCGTCTGGTCCGCCAACGGGAACCATCTAGTCCGCGATCACGGCACCTTGGAGCTCACATCGGCTGGTGACCTCCTGGTCAGAGACGTCGACGGTGCGCTCGTCGGGTCCACCAATACCTCCTAAATATGGCATGTTCCTCTATGCATTTGCTCCTTATGATCAACCTCAACGCTATTGGAGCACAGACCTTGTGCGCGATGCGAAAAGCTACAGAGATATCCCCTATGCTGTGTACAGCAACAGCAGTAATATCGATCTGTTCCTGTCAAACGATCATCTTCACAATCAACCAGACGTTTCGGTCTCACTTCCATTCAACGTAAACGGATTTAGTATGACATACTTAAGGATCGATCCTGATGGAATCCTTCGAGTGCATGGTTAGTCAGACAGAGATGGCTGGACCGTTGCATATAATGTTCTTGCTGAGGTTGACCCTTGTTCCATTCCAAGCACTTGTGGGTCATATGGTCTGTGCACACCTCCTAATGCTCAGTGCGTCTGCTTGCAAGCTTCCTCTGGCAACAGCACCTTGTCCACTGACTCCTTTACCCTTATCAACTCTCGCAGACTTGCTGACGGCTGCATTCCCAACAGTGGGCCTCTTGATTGCGACACAGAAAACACGTCCACCCATGGCCAACACTTCCTGGAAATCAGTAATGTGGACTATCTGGGTCTTACGTTCAGTGATGGTAACACTACTGCTTCATTGGATGAGTGCAAGTTCAAATGCTTGCAAGATTGCTCCTGCAAAGCCGCCTTCTTTGTGACTGGCATCAACAGCACTGATCCCTCAGGTAATTGCTACACAGTGACCCAAGTATACACTTTGAGAATGAGCTCCGAGGATCTCCAGCATTACGATTCAGTTGGTCTAATCAAGATGCAGAATGTATCGGCAATTGCCCTTGCACCCACAGATCAGACTCAGCAATTGCCACCAGCTGAAAGTGTTAAAACGTCCAAGATGCCTGTCACAGTGGGTATTTCCACTGCAGCAAGTGTTCTTGCCATCATTGTAGTTGCCGTGACAGTTTTAGTCTGCAGGAGAAGAGCACTGCAAGCAGCACAGAATGGATCTGTTTTTTTTGACAAGGTGCCAGGATTGCCATCACGCTTCGCATATCGGGATCTCCGCCATGCCACTCAGAATTTCTGCGACAAGTTGGGGGCAGGTGGTTTTGGTACTGTTTTTTTGGGGGTTCTAGCAGATGGACTACAGGTTGCTGTGAAACGACTCGAGAGTTCTAGGCAAGGACACAAGGAATTCCGGGCTGAGGTATGCACCATCGGAAGCATTCATCACTTGAACTTGGTTAGACTGTGTGGGTTTTGTGCAGAAAGGGAGCACCGACTACTAGTCTATGAGTTCATGCCAAATGGGTCTCTTCATAGATGGCTTTTCGGTACAACTGACACCCTCCTGGACTGGAGCACTCGAGTTAGTATAGCTCTAGGAACAGCACAAGGACTAGCCTATCTTCATGAAGGATGTAGGGAACAGATAATTCATTTTGATGTTAAACCGCAGAACATTCTGTTGGATGATCGCTTCCTAGCAAAGGTGGCTGACTTTGGCCTTTCCAAATTCATGGACCGTGACCAGAGCCAAGTTGTAACAACAATGCGGGGCACATCTGGGTACTTGGCTCCTGAATGGCTTCATTCTACTGTCACAGAAAAGGCAGACGTTTACAGCTTTGGCATTGTGCTGCTTGAGATTGTGAGTGGACGGAAATGCCTAGATGTCAGCTCTGATTGTAGTGATCCAAATCAGCAGACCATGTACTTGCCAGCTTGGGCGAAACTCAAAGCACAAGAAGGAAAGCTGCTCCAGCTTGTAGACTCTCGCTTGGGTGACAGTTATCATGAGGAGGAAACTGTGAGGACTATCAATGCCGCTTTATGGTGCATTCAAGTTGAGCCAGCAAAGCGTCCAGCCATGAGCAGTGTGGTGCAAATGCTTCAGGGTGTGTTGGATCTGACACCACCTCCTTTGGCATTGGGTGTGCACTTTGAGGATCTTCAACCACCAAAGGACTCAATGCCACCCGCTGTCCATCTCTCTGCTCCAAGATGAAAGAAACTGTCCAGATTATATTCTCACTGTACTGTGATATACCTGATCCAAGCAAGCTGAATAGACTTGCACCAGCTTGAACTATACAGGGCCCAGCTGCAATGAAAGATGATCCGTTGGAAACCAAACTACACTGGAGCTCCACTTCATTCTTAACGAAGCATGCTGGTATCAGACTGAAAGCACAGAAATTGGACCCCATGTCAAGAAAATAGCTTATTAAGCATAGTTTGCAACAAGCACTAGCAATTGTAATAGCATAGGTTCTATGGCAATGCAAACAAAATCCTAGTTGTATATTCTTTACAAAATTATCAATTTCTGAACACTTGAAGGGTGGCATGACATCTTACATGTGTTTGTGATGCTATGGAGCCTATCCACACATAATGGGATCAAGGTATATGACGGCCTACTAGAATAAACAAATCATATTAGCTAGCTCAAAACTTTGGATACTGTCTTAACCCTGAACCTGCCCCAGTTAAAGAAGCTGTGCTGACTGGTGCCATATAAAACAACTACCTCTACTTGTCAACATGCAGTGTATAAAAGAAAACAACGACAGCCATTGATTAAATTCATTCTAGTTTTCTAAATAGGCCAGTTCATATTATTATTTGTTAATCAATAAGCATGGATGGGCTTGGGAGCTAACGTGGTACATTTCCTCTACTTGTACAACTGACACTCAATCCAGTACCTCACTGTCCTTGCAAGACTGTGTGCATGAAGTTCAGGACTCTCTCCCGCCCACATTTCCTGCTTTATACTCTCTTGTATCAGATTCTTGCCTCTAAGCCCATGTTCTTTCTCTTGTTCTTCAATCACAGTTCCTCTTTTTTTTTTCCCCCTAAAGTTATAGTTCCATTTCTCCATAGCTGGTATTGCAGACAAAGCAAAGTTGTGCAGAGTTTTCAGGCTGCAAAGGCCTGCTGATTGAGAAGGAAGACTGGCTGTGAGCTCTGAAAGTGCAAACTACTACTGAGATGGCCCTGTTGTTGGCAAGGCCAGAGCAAACATGTGGATAGCCAACCTGCAGCAGAAGATTCGCAGGCTTGTCAGTAGGCTGCTTGCTTCTTGTTGGAAGGCAACACTGTATGAGCGTTGAGCTTCTTAGGAGTCAATAGCTGGCAAAGCTAATTCGTTGCATAGTTAATATACAGGTGGAGATTGTTGGAATTTACAACTAACTAATGGTCAAAGTGTTTTATGTGACGTGTAAACATGTCCTACAGTGAATGGTTGCATGCCTCTTCACATGCATGCTGCGCCCAATGTACACGTCTCTCATTATAATGAAAATAACATCAATATGAGCAATGTCTCTGTGTATTTACTGTAGCAATGCAGTTCCAGTTCTTTCTCTTCTCTACATGGTATCAAGCGGTCAAACGATCCCGTGTGGCTATCCCTGTCTGCCCTGCAAGCACCATCAATCTCTTTGAGAGATTCTACACAGGAAGAAGCCCTATGGATGGTGATGGATCCGTCACTGGCCAAGAAGAAGGCGCATCATCCTCTGAGCCACATACAAGTTTTCGAGATCAGTAGAGGCACCCTCTGAGCCCCCAATCTGTCAAATTGGCCAAGATATCCAAGTGATATCCTCTGAGCCAAGTTCTGAAAATCTAATCTAAATGGGCGATCCCCAACCAGGCACTCCCATCCCTGGTGATCCCAAATTTGCCGAAATCATTGTCAACAAAGAGCGCCATACAATTCATGCAGTTGCCCACCTGGTCGCTGCATACCCTTTTTCATCAATCACTGCAGGTAAGAATTCCTTCACCCTGATCTATGTGCTCCCTTGCCTACCTGTCGGAGTGCACTGCCAGGTGATTCTCCATGGGCCGAAAGACATTTTCGGCATGAGGTTTTCTGGGTGCAAGAATGCCTTGGTAGCCGCTGGTGGACAGAGATTTTCAATTCACAAGCAACAAATGTTTGTAAAGCAGATAGTAGATATCCAAAGATGGACCACAGATCTGTACATGGTATGTCTGAAGAGGCTATTACATTTGATTCTTCGAATGTCCAAGACAGAAAGCAGTCCAGAGCTGTCCATGATCATCTAGGAGATGAACTGTTTGATGTTGTCGATGTTTTATATGCTGCAAATCAATTAAATTATCAAAGACCTCATAGTCTGGCTGTTCATGGAGCTGATGTAGATCAGAATGAAGATTCTGAAGTTCCATTTTGGATAGCAATTGGTTATCATGTTTCTTCAAACTCTTTGCAGGTTTATGTGAAGGCACACTCACCGTCTTAGTTGCTGCCTTTCTCTCGCTTGAGGGGGAGTTCATCATAATGAAAATAACATCAATCTGAGCAATGTCTCTGTGTATTTACTGCAGCAATGTAGTTCTCCTCTACAGAGATGTAGGCGTTTGCCAAAGGTTAGAATTGGAAGGCTGTCAAACTACACAGCATCACCAAATTGTTTTAATGAAATTTTGGCAACCTCTGAATCCAGCCTTCCTTGATGAAGAGTGTGGTGATCTAGCCAATTAGGTAGCAATTTACAACAAGCAATAATTTAACAAATAAAACATTCTGCTAATCATTAAGAGACAATCGACACTGCTCAGCACCTAAACTAGCAACCCTTGCAATGTTTTTCAAATGAGTATTCCAAGATACAACCAAGAGGATCATCGCCAGATCCTTGAGAAGATGGAAAGCCTTGCCACAAACCCAAGATATATGTCTTGGAGTTTCCAACTTCCTCTATTGATTGAGTGTGATCTCTTACAAAAGTCACACTCATACAAAATTTGAAATCTTTTGTTCTCCTAAATGACCAATAGCAATTATCCCTGCTTTGCCCTTTGATTTAGAGTACTTGGGGTATTGAATTAGGTGTACTTTAATTGCATGTAAGCCGCACTTGTTATGATGACAATTCTCTTCAGATCTGTTATAAATCTTCAACTTCATAGCAACAATACTTCATCATGTATCACTAAGATTCATGGGCACACATCCCTAGATAGTTGGTAAACCCTAATTTTTGCTAAAATTAGGTTTGTAACAATAGATTATGTAAGAGAGTGGGTAGGGGATATAAAAAGAGCAAATGACATATGTACAACATAATATTTTTTTTCATGATAATACAAATCTATCCTTTACCTCTCAGGCTTCTTCTTGACCTTTCATGGCTGCCAGCCATCTCTCTCCTTTCTTATGTTTCTCTCTCCATTTCTAGTCTTTCTCTCTCCTCGTCCAGACTTTCTCTCTACTTTGCATTCTTCTCTCTTTCTTACAATCTTCTCTCTCCTCTTTCACTCTCCTCTCAAGTCCCTTCATGACAAATGGCATCAGAGCATTGGTCTTTGATCTATTTTCTTCTCTTTTTTCTTCATATTCAAACCTAGTTTTCATCATAAAAACCTATTTTAGACAAGTATTGCAGGTACAAGACATGGATTGTGACTAATAGTGATTTGCAGGACATCTACAATTGGAAAAGGGATAGATATGGCGGTGGATGACTGAAATAGTAGCTCGTTGTCGTGCCGCTACGCGGATACAGAGTGAAAAACTCTAGAGTGCATCGACATTCAACTTTCTTATTGATCTAGAGAGTCAATGCCATATTAGTCATTAGTGTCAGTGTCTGTAGTGTGGATGGTTCAAAAATACTAGATTTTTGGATAAGTTTATCCTATTTTTGATATTTTTGATATTATTTATTGTAAATATCCAAAAGCTATAGACAACTTCTAGAATAGGATGACATGTAAAAAAAAAAAGCAAGTGGCTTTTAGCCATTTTTAGGGGATTTTATGCAAAAAGAAGGATTGGCGAAATCGTGCGTTGCGCGATTGCAATTTACAGACAGCAACAAGTAACACTCTGAATTGGGAGGAGGAGTGATCTGGGGGAATTCTGACAAGGTGTCTTAGTATTTTACCCCCCTTTCGGAGCCAATGGAAGCATCAGATTGGCGGTCTGAGCAGCAAAGATGAAGCTATTGTTTTATACACGTTTTTGGTCTACAAGGGATTTATCTTCTCAGGATGCAAAAATAAATTGGCAGGCTTCACCTCTATGAGTATTCTTCTACATCTTCTATTTTTTTAAACCCCTTCTCTTCCGTCTACTCCTCTCCTTGAATCTCCCTTCACTCTACTGTCTCTTATCCCCGTGGTAGATTTTCGGCCCCAAACGCTCCGACAGTGAATCCGACGTGAAAGTCGGTAGTAGCAGGTTTGTAAAGATTGGGGATTCTAGAGGTTTAAGTGGTAGTGATGCTTTACAACATATGATTGCTTTGTTGCAGCAACAACAACAACGGCAATTGTTACAATAGTAGATGTAAACTCGACATGAAGCATAAATAATTGATTCCTTAGCTGTGAATGCATTGTAGGCAGTGGAACATGAATTGAAGTATTTTAAGGGTCAAAATGTTTCGGCCTTCATCCGGTTGTATGAAAAAAAGATGTTGTTTCATGGGGTACTGCAATATGCGTGGAGTTGTATTTCTCCTGTTTGGCCATGCATGCATTAGATGATCAGATTGATGAGTTACATAGAAGAGATGTTGATTGGGCAGCTTTTAAGAAAGCTTCAAGAGAAGAGTTTTTCTTGGAAGATGCAAGAGTGGTAACTAAAAATACATTTACGGATTGGATTGAAAAGCCCAATAAAGGGTTGGTTGCTATAGCTTTGCTTCGTGAATTTGAAAGTTGGTATGGGCAGTTGGATACCAATGAGCAGCAATCATTGGAGAGTCAGAAAATTGATTTGTTTCTGAAGACTGCAGATCCTGTCTTGCAGGAAAAGCTTACTGATCATTTAGAAGATGCCTCTTCTGAAATTAGATGATTGGGCTACTATAACTAAGATAGTGCATATGTTGGTAAAGAGAGAGCAAATGAAATTAAGATGGGATACAGGCACCACACCTGCCAGTACTGAGAAGGGGTTGAAATTGTAGCCAAGACGTCTGTGGCTATGGTAGAATAACCGGCTATACTTATTGGTCCGGCTCTTAAAGGTGATGTTGTGGATGAATTAATCAAAGACATGCGTGATTTGAGGCTGAATTTGAAAGAAATCTATGCAAAGGTCGAAAAGTTGGATGTTAAAGTAGAAGAGAAGGGTCGGACACAGCCCAAACACCGTACAAAGAAGGATACAAGAGGAGATGCATTTGGTGTGATAGTTTACAGTATGAAAGCGAGACTGTTCAGCCTACCGTGAAGCGGAAGCGAAAATGTTAGTCTTTTGGAAAGATGGCAAAATACATGCAATAGAAACTGGTCTTTCAGTAGAGCTAAATTTTGAAAATGGTGGTATGCAAAAGATATTGGAAGAGATGGCAGCAAAGACAACATTTGTTGCCATAGATACAGCCAATATGGGTTGAGAATTGAAAGGACCGCAGAAGCTCGTAAAGGAGGCATGGTTGAAGCAAAATCTTGTGTTTGGATACAAGCATTAGATTGCATAGAAAAATGCAAAACAACAAAGTCTGAATTGACTGGTGCAAGTCAGAGTATATGAGGGAGAATAGAATGGAGTACACCAATGGATTCATTTTCAGCCTATGCTTATTTAACTGAAGTTCATAATCAAGAAGCTCTTGTGGAAGAAAAGAGAAGAAGAGACAAGGATAATGCTAATCCTTTCTCTTCAGGCCCATCTAAATGCATAATACGAAGTAAAATGGAGCAGCAAAAAGAGGCTGAAAAAGCCATACCTGAGCATGTTATGGAGGATGCATCTCAAGAGAAGAAACAAGAAGGAAAGAAAATGGGCAAGCAGCTTGGTGCCCGTTACAGGTTACAATCAGATCTTGAGACTGCCACAAACCTTAAAAAGGTCCTGGAAGATCACATACTTGGTAGTAGAGTGGAATTCACACTTGGCAAAGTTCTTGGAATCGCGAAGCGTGAATTTCATGATGCAATTATTGAATTACTGAAACGTTTGCAAGCATTGATGCAGACTGACAAAGACATAGAGAAACAATTTCAGAGGGATTACGATGATGCATGTAATGCTGATTTGGAGCGGGCTGATGTTGAAAATGGGTTAAATGGGAGTGTAGTTAGCAAGCTTGTGGCTGAAATTGGTCTTATGGGCAGCACTAAGCATAAAGAGAAGACTATGTATAATGGGAATGTCCATCAACAAGTACATAAAGAAGAATCATTTTATTCCAAGGAGTCATTATTCACGAACGCATTAGGCTTGTGCTACAATAGAGACGATTGTTAAAGTGGGAGAAAGAGAGACGCCTTGCATAGCTCTCTTAGATCATGGTTCCGAAATCAATGTTATGGCACGTAGCTTGTATGAGAATGGAGGTTGGCCGATTGATGTAGATCCCGGATGGCACATGCAGACAACAAATAATTCATCAGAGGATCTTTATGCAGCTTGTCCGAATGTACCCATGACTATTGGAGATGTTAGGGATGAATATCATTTTTTTGTGCACGATTCATGTAGTTATTCGGTGATTTTGGGGCAGCTCTATATTTCAGAATCAAGGCTGGAAACAAAAGCCTTGGATGATGGTTCTTCATATGCTTGGGTTCGGAGTAAAGACAATACAAAGGCGGTATAGTTTCTCAATGTTTGTGTGAATCATCCCCGCAATTGGGATAGATTGTGGCATAATCCTATGCCACCTAATGCACGAGAGTTTAAGGGTTTTTAGACAGCATTGCTGTAAGTGGAGGCTATGGCAGTGCCTCTAGGAAGGTAATTATACCTCCAAGAAAGGAAAAGACTGTGTTTGTGTCTGGATTGTAGGAATGGGTAGCATGTAGTCTTGACAGTTTTAAGAATATTTCAGCCATGTGTAGGGCTAAAAAGAAATATGTAGGATGGGCTAAAAAAGAGCTAAAAGACATATGGTTTGATGGCTGCAAATGAAGGTATTTCAGGTATGTTTTCAGGGCTAGTTGATATTGATACAGTGGCTGAAAATTCTGCAGCAATTAATGCTGAAAACAGGATAGAAAAAGAGGTTATTTATGTTGACACTTTAGAGATGTATGAAGTCATTCAAGGGTTTGCTAAGCATGAATGTTATGGGCTGCAAAACAGGGCTAAAGCAAGGGTAGATGCAAAGTACAAAACAAATGTAAAGAATGTTAAACCTGTGGCTTTGCCTTTACCGCCTATGGGTTGGTTGAAAAAGTGATTCAATAGCCTAGTTTACAGGATCCACATGGAGTAGGACATAAATTTACAACTAAAACTTTACAAGAGCTGAAAATTGGTGATACAAGCTTCCTTTTGCTTTGCAGAAAGAGCTTGTTTCTTGCAGATGTTGGCAAGGCATGGGAAAGCCTTTGTGTTTCAGCCAGATGAAATTGGATATGTTGATCCAACCATAGTTGCATATATGGTGATCTTTACAGTACCTCATGTGCCATGGAATTTAAAGCCTATTTTAGTGCTTCGGGCATATTTGCCTAAGTTGCTAGAGCTTTTGAACGAGAAGATTAGAATGTGGATTTTGGAGCCTTCTTCAGCTCCATATTCGAATCAGTGGTTTACTGTTCCAAACAAGAATGGTGCTTTGAGATTTATATATGATTTACAACCAGTTAATAAAGTGACCATATGGAATGTTGGATCAGGCCTGATAGTGGATGAATTTACAGAAGCATTTGCAAGCAAGGCAATTTACTCTATGGGACATTTATATTCAGGATATGATCAATTCCAGCTTGCATTGGAAAGCCAAGATACCACTACCATGAAGATACCACTTGGATTGGTTAGGATGTGTACGCTTCCACAGGGAGCAACCGATTCAGTGGCGTATATCATGAATGCTATGCATAAAGTTTTGAGGGAGTATATTCCTCAGTTGGACTTACCCTTTCTTGATGATGTGCTAATCAAAGGATGTGATATCTATGAGAAGAATGAAGAGTTGAATGAGTATGAATGTAGAAGATTTGTGGCTGATCATATTGTTGATTGTGATAAGATTTTGAGCCGTCTTGAAGAAGTGCATTTGACTCTGTCAAGAGAAAAGTCGGTTTTTGGACTCTGTCAAATTAATGCAAAATTTTTTACTAATTCCCCCAGCCAATGCGTGGTTGGAGGGAAGGGAATGGGAGAAGGAGATGATGTGTAGTAGTTGGTGTATGGGGGAAGAGTCATGCATGGCCACGTGGTGGCTTCCCTCCCCCCCCCCCCCCCCCTCCCCAAGCTTATATAAGAACACCCCTTAGTGGGGGATAGGGAGGAGGTGACGAACGGCTACTGCCATTGCCGTACTTAGGAGAGCATAGGCTACCATATTGACGACACCACCATGCTGGGAAGATGCCATTGCCGCCACGAACCCGGCTCCAGGCTACCGCTGCAACCGTTGCGCCCCCCCCTCCCCCCCCCCCCCCCCCCCCCCCCCCCCAAGTGATAAACCTGCACTCGTTACGCACTCAACACGGCACAGAAAAGTAACACGATATGAGCTCAAGGTATACTCTTGTATTATTCAATCCAAAAAGCGGGACAACATAGACACATCCCAGGACTACACCCTCGTGACGCCGCACATAAAAGGGTTCACCACTGGGCATAGGGAATCACACGTAGAGTGGAAACAAGGCAGGGCTTTGAGTCACTACTACTCCCTATATAGGTGCAATCGGTAGCAACGGCATGGTATAGCTACAAAGCCCTTACACTCACCCCCGCTTTACTGGATTGCTGACCTCAGCAATCTAAGGGTAGCGTTTGTTATTTGACTCATTCGGGGTCTTAACGCAGCTTTTCCTAGAAAGCTGGTCAGTGTCTGCCGGTCTAAGGGGACCGCGGGGTCTTAACACAGTCTATACTATCAGACTGGCTAGTGTCTACCGCACTAAGACGTTGGGGCTCTTTCGTTTGATGGAGTTATTTGTGATGATTGCTACCATGCGAGTCCACCCTCGACTCGATTCCATTTGAGGAGTGGAGGCACATTTGGGGTCTATGATTGAGAACCGCATTATTTGTTGGAGTGTTGGGGCGGCTCAAGGGTCGGTAGAAGGAGCAGGGGGGTTCTCCTCGAGCCAAAGGGCGAAGGCATCCTTTCCGCGTTCACGGGCCTCCACTTCTGAGATCCAAGTGGCCTCCTTGAATGGACGCCCACGCCACTTGGTGAGGTATTCGGGGAAGCCTCTTTGTTCCCGGCGTCAGAGGAATGCTTCTACTTCGAAGGGACCATTGGAATGGAGCATTGGTACGCACCGTCCCCATTGGTTGTCAGGATAGAACCTGCGCAGAAGACGAGCATGAAATGCATTATGAACACAAACACTGTTTGGCAAGTCCAGCTTGTAGGTGACTTCGTTCAGCACTTGAGTGATTCGGTAGGGTCCATAGTAGCGGTGATTGAACTTGGGGGCCATGTTTTTGGAAAGTGACATATTCTTAGAGCTCACTAGGACCATGTCTCCTTTGGCGAATAGTACAGCCTTTCTCTTCTTTTTTGCTTGCTCTGTCATGGTTATCTTGCTCTGCTCGAGACTTTGCTTAGCTGCTGCATTGCGATCTCTCCATTTCTTCAAGAATTCTTCTGCATCTTGATCCTCCGCTTTGGCCGCTCCGGATGCTAAGGCCAGTGGTGTAATGACTTCTTTTCCTGTGGCTAACTCAAAGGGAGTGTACCCCGTTGCCGAGTGGATGGAGCTATTATAGTGGAATTCCAAGACATCAAGGTACAAGGCCCAATCTTTCTGGTCCACTCGAGCATAGCTGCGGAGGTAATCTTCGATGCCTTGGTTGACTCGTTCTATTTGTCCATCTATCTCCGGGTGGAAGGATGATGAGAATCTTAGTTGGGTTTCCAGAGTCTTGAAGAGTTCCTTCCACATGTCACTCATGAATCTTCCATCTCTATCTGATACAATGGCCAGTGGTAAGCCATGCAGTTTGAATACATGTGTGAAGAAGAGGCGTGCTACCTCCTTGGCATTCAGTGGTGGCTTCGCCGGGATGAAGTGGGCCTGTTTGGAGAAATAGTCCACCACTACAAAGATGATTTGTACCCATGGGACTCCGATAGTTCCACAATGAAGTCCATGCTGATGACATCCCATGGGCGGTTAGGTACTGGTAATGGTTGTAGTAGTCCGACTGGTCTTGATCTTGGTGCTTTGACCATTTGGCAAGTGGGGCAAGTTTTGATGTAGTCTATCACTTCTTCCTTCATGTTCGGCCAAAAGAACTGCTTCCTAAGGGCCTCCAAGGTTTTGCTTTGCCCTTTGTGGCCTCCAATCTTGCCGTCGTGTATCTCATGCAGGATGAGTTTCTTTAATTCCACATTGTTAGGGATATACAATCTGTTGCCTAAAAATAGAATACCCTCTTCTAAGGTGTACATTCCATGTGGTGTCTTCTCTGCTTCCACATCTTTGATTATTTTGTGCATTTCTTGATCTTGTTCTAGGGCCTCTTTGACAAGTTCTATGAAGTTGCTGCTGACCACACTGACAGCTTTCAGGTCAGCTTTCCGGCTCAAGGCATCTGCTATCTTGTTAGTAGGGCCGGGCTTGTGCTTAATCTCCAGGTCAAATTCGGCTAGGAAGTCTAGCTAGCGGGCTTGCTTTGCTGACAACTTGGGTTGGGATTGGAAGTATTTGAGGGAGATATTGTCGGTGAAGACTATTGTATGCTTGTCTTGAACATAGTGCTTCCATTTTCTAAGGCAGTGGATGACTGCCAACATTTCCTTCTCATGTGTGCTCCACCTTGTTTCAGCATCGGTAAATTTCCTTGAGTCATACGCAATGGGGCGACCCTCCTGGACCAGTACACCCCCTATGCCATAGTCAGATGCATCTGTAGAGATTTCAAAGGGTTTGGTGAAGTTCGGCACCCTTAGGATGGGGGTTTGGCTCATGCACTTCTTCATCTACTCAAAGGCTTCCTGTTGCGCGTTCCCCCATGTAAAAGAGTGATCTTCTTTGGTGAGGTGGGAGAGGGAGGCAGTGATAAGGCTGTAATCTTTGATGAACCTTCGACAAAATACTGTGAAGCCGAGGAACTCCCGCACTTCTCTTACAGTTTTCAGTACAGGCCATCTTTGGACAGCTTCCACTTTCTTAGGGTCCACTTTGATTCCATCTGCTCCTACAATAAAGCCTAAGAACTCCAATTCTTTCACTGCGAACTCACATTTTTCCGGCTTGGCGTATAACTGATGCTGCCACAGTTTCTCAAAAACTCGGGGTAAGTGTTGCTTGTGCTCTTCTAAGGTCTTGCTGTAGACTAGGAGGTCATCTATGTAGATAATGACAAAGATATCTATCTCCGGTCTAAAAATTCCATCCATGAGGCCACAAAATGTGCCTCGCCCATTGCTTAGGCCGAACCCTAAGACTAACCACTCAAAACTACCATATCGGGTACGAAAGGCTGTTTTTGGGATATCTTCTTCGGCTATGCGGATTTGGTGGTATCTTGATCTAAGATCAATCCGACTGAAGTACTTGGCCCCATGCAGTCTATCTAAGAGGTCTTCCACTAGGGGCATAGGGTATTTGTTTTTTATGGTGATTTTGTTAAGAGCCCTATAATCTACACAGAGTCTAAGTCCCCCATCCTTCTTCTTTACAAACAACACTAGGGCACCAAAGGGGGATTTGCTAGGGCGGATGAATCCTTGTTCTTCTAGTTCATGTAGTTGCTTCTTCAATTCCATGAGTTCAGTGTGGTTCATGCAATAGGGAGCTTGAGCTGGTGGGGCAGACCCTGGGATCAGCTCAATCTTGTGATCCACATCTCGCCTGGGTGGTAGACCCTTGGGTAGCTCAGTTGGCATTACATCTTTGAATTCTTCAAGTATTTCTGCCACTTCTGTGTTCCTATTCGGTTGTTTGGGTTTCTTGCCATTTTCTTCTTCTTCAATTGGTCGGATCATACACAGATAGACCATATCTCCTTGCTTGACTGATTTTTCGACTTGCTTTGCACTGCATGTCATGATACGTGGCCTGATCACGGTCCCTTGGACCGGTGCTTTTTGGGTCTGGCCCTTTGGTTGGTTTGCAGTTGGTTTTACTGTTTGGCATGATACTCATGGCTTATTCTCCTTCATTTGCACCTTGATTGGGGTCCTGCCAGGTAGCTGCATTCTTTCGCATGGCACTCTGACGCCTTCTCCTTGCATATCTAGCATCATTTCATTCACACCCTTACCAAACATTGCAATGACATACTTGTCATAGAATTCTAAGCCCAATATCACTTCAAAATCATCCATGGGGATTACTAAGAAGTTGAGTTTCACTTTCCACTTATCGGCTTCCACTTGGACTGCAAAGACTTGTTTTACTTCCTTGGCTTCTCCTTGTGCGAATGTTACTATTAATCCTTCTGGGGCCTTTGATAGCTTCAATCCATGTTTTGCTGCACACTCTAGTGTCATGAAGTTGTGTGTTGCTCCTGTGTCCACCATGATAGGTTGGTTTCCTTAGCCCATTCTGCCTTTGATGTATAGATGGTGGACTGCCGCTACCCTGGCTGCCATGCATTGGGGTTGGGCACTAACTAACCCTACCCTTGGGTGGTCCATGCTTTCTTCACTCCCATTTGGAATTTCCTAGATACGTGGTGGTTGTAGTTCTTCTCCTCCATATGCACAAGTTGCATTCACCCTTGATCCACTCGATGAAGCTGTATCTTCTATTGGGCATTTGTTTTGGTAGTGTGGACCCCCGCATTTGAAGCATCTGATGCCAGTGGAAGGGCCTGGGGGTCTCCACCATGATGTATTTGATCCTACGGGCCCATATGATGTGCTAGGGGTTGGCATGTAGTGATTGTTTCCCCATCTTCCTGCTGCTCCTCTTGGTACTAATGCGGTTTGTGATACGGCCGTGGTGTTAGTGGTGTTTTGACTCCTTGTATCTGTGAATGCCCCTTTAGGAGCATTGGGCCTCTGGTTCCATGAGTTGTTGTTGAAGGTGTTGTTAAAGTTGTTGTTGCACCTCTGCGATCCATTTCTTCAGAACCAACCCATCTCTCTCTCCCTTGTACTTGGCGGGTTGGGGCATCTTGAATTTTCCATAATCATCTTCTGAACTACTGTTATCTTCCTCTTCTCTGCGATGGTGTTTCTTCTCCTTCTTCTTGTCTTTCTTTTTGCTTCCTAATTCTACTACTTTCTCCTTCTCCTTCCTTGTATCTTGCGCCCTCCTAGATGTCTTCTCTCTACCCGTTCTATCCATCTCCTCTTGCATTCGGTGTCTTTTCTCCTCTTCTTGTTGTTGAATCACCCATTCTCTATAGCCCTGCTCTACTTCTAGTTTTTTTCTCCTTTCTTCCTCCTCTTCTTTCATCTGCATGTTCCTCCATATTGATTCTAGCATGCCTGACATACCATCTAATTGTCTTTCTAGTCCGGCCACATTCTCCTCTTGGGCCACTCTCCATTCTTGCCCCCTACTCTTCTTCCTCTCCTCCAGAAAGGTAACACGATATGAGCTCAAGGTATATCTTGTATTATTCAATCCAAAAAGCGGGACAACATAGACACATCCCAGGACTACACCCTCGTGACGCCTCACATAAGAGGGTTCACCACTGGGCATAGGGAATCACACGTAGAGTGGAAACAAGGCAGGGCTTTGAGTCACTACTACTCCCTATATAGGTGCAATCGGTAGCAACGGCATGGTATAACTACAAACCCCTTACCCCCCAACCCTCCCTCTTCCACGTAAGCTCTGAAGCATAGAAGCTTCCATAAGGGGGCTTCCTTAAGGCCTGTTTCTGCATGGCCACCCCGAGTGTTTAAAAACCTTCTCGTAAAGCCTCCATTCCCATAAGCTTTTTCGAAAAGCTCCATTCCCGCAAGCTTTCTCGTAAAAGCCCCATTCCCACAAGCAAAGCTCCAACCCCACAAGCCCTCCCATAAGCCCAAATCCCACAAACCCCGGTATTTTCAAGGATTCGTATTTTGGTGAAGGGATCTCCTGCGTACGAGGGAGAAGGCACATCTTGAGGCTGTCCGGAGAACGCGTAGAAGTGAGGGTAATCCGCGGAGTTCAAGTCCTTAACGATGACTCCCAAGAAGTCGCAGGGTGCACCTCCAAGAGGTTCTTCCCCTAACATTCACGTGGACATCACCGTGGAGCCACAAACCCAGGTTCCACGAATTTATTTTTCCATAAATAAATGTTTAAACACTTATGCATGTTTCCAATTCACCTAGCATAGGATAATGCATTTCTCGCTTATCATTAGTTCAAGTAATAGTGATAAAAGTGCATTTGATAAATTATCTCTTTAAACGGTAGATAAGGAATGATGCATGTCACGCAATTGGATCATTTGCATTTCCAGAGTTGTTCGTCTTAAGAGATTAGCTGCATGTTGCTATTTTGGTGCATTTTCAAAGTAATGACTCTAAACGCCTATTACTTAGGCAAAGGAATGAAATTGATAAGTGCATTTTTTACTAGACATAGTAGGAATAAGCGTATGTCGCATTTTAGGCAACATTTTTCTTGTCTATGAGTATTGATAAAAAGTTAAGTGATTAGGTTTCTTGGATGAAAGCTGAGTTGGGCATAATATGTAATGTAAGAGACATTTAGCGAGTTGTTAACGTTAAGAACCCTTTATCCAGGCATAACCCCAGGTACAGATTCCCAGTCCGACCCCTTCACCAAGTACGGCCGTGATTCGGGAGAAGAAGTTTCTTCTCAAGCAGATCAAGCCGCCAGAATTTGACGGGAAAGGAAGGACTGTCCAAGCTGATGCTGAGATTTGGATCGAGTACATGGAAAATTACTTTAAAGCGGCTGGTACTACACCCGCCAACCAGGCAATGCTCGCCAAGCTGAAGCTCACCGGTGAAGTAGGCTTTGGTGGAAGCAATGGTGCAGAGACCAAGGGATCTTGGAAGGATCCGATACCTGGGAAAATCTGAAAGAAGCTGTGCAAGGAAGATACTTACTAGCTGCGTACCGCACACAGAAAATGAATGAGTTCTATGAGTTGAAACAGCTGGGTCCGACTCTGGATGCATACTACTCAAAGTTTGTCTCTCTTCTGAAGTATGCGCCACAAATGGATATGAAACAACAGGTGTCGAAATTTTGTGCCGGTTTAAACCCACCTGTAAAGTGATCAAGGGATGCACTTTCTCAACAAGGCAATTCAACATCTCCTATCCACATTCTTGATTATCCATCAGAAATCCAGACCCTACTACCCTCAAACAAGTGGTCAGGTAGAAGCTACAAAAAATATCCTCATTAATGTCTTGACAATTTTTTTTTTATCTTCACAATCTGATTGGGATCACAAACTCATGGCAACACTTTGGGCCTATCTCATGGCCTACAAGATTCCTACAAGTCTAACTCATTTTCACCTTATATACGATACTGATACCATTATGCCAGTAGAGTTCTTGATTCCCAACTTATACATTGCAATCCAGGAGTGATGGGAAGGCACCAGGACCTGGTAGCAATGCCTAGAAGAACTCAAACATTTGATAGAAACCCCACTCCTTGCAACTCATGCCTTGCTTATTAAGAAAGCCCGATGCAAATCCTAGTTTGATAAACATGTCAAACAAAGATCCTTTGATGTGGATGATCTTGTCTTCATATATTTGATTAAAGGCCATAAGCAGAAACTAAAATTACGAGGTCTTGGACCTTTCCATGTCTGTACGATTAACAAAACAAGGAACAATGAGCTAGAAAGCCTAGACAGCCAACCCATCGAACACTTTAATGGAAGCCATATCAAGAAATACTATCCATCTAGCCATCTATCACACGAACCACCCATGGAAAATATGAAGAGTCCTATATTTCATGTAGAACATATGTTCCATGAACACTTTGGGTAGTGCTAACACCTGACATTACAACCTTCCACTCCTCAATCCACCATCATGAATGTTAAGGATGTCACCATGAGCAACATAGAGCCTATTGATGACCCTCTGATCCCAGCCACATACGTTTACATTCACCTAACTTCCACCTAGTCAGTAATAGTTGATGCTCTCATTGATAAAGGATCAAACTATAATGCTCTACCATATTGCTATTGGAGCAAGCTAGGGCAACCATCGTTACAACCAACCAATGTGAAATTGAATCCCTATGGAGGACAACCATAGACATTGTTGTGTCTTTGTAATTTAATGATTAAAATCGAGACTGAAAGTATCTCACTTATCTTCTATGTTCTTTCGAGCATCGAAGGAGTCACTAAAATTCTGTGAGGGCACACCTTCAAGTACTTGACCAATTGTAATGTCAACTATGTTGACAAATGTATTCATCCTCACATAAGTGATGCCTATGTAATCACCACCTTTTCCCCAAGGGTGGCATGCCTTCTGCTTAGGCCAACTGCTCTCTTCAACCTAGCCAATCACCCCAAACCACTACCTTCTTGATCCAACTCCTTGAAGACCACAGGTGAAACCATGAACCTGTTAGCACACCCTCACAATGGCAATGGTGGCCTAAAACATCATTCTAAGCCTCAACATCTCACACATCACAAAAATACAAGCACGGGCCCTCACATTGACACTACAAGCCACATTTTGAGGGTTATTGAACCCTCTAGTTGCCCAAAGTACCTGTGCCTTTTGACCCCTTCCACTGTCTCTCCTAGTCCACATGCCGCACCACATGCATATCACTCAACATAGCTCCCCCTTGACCTTTCCTTTTCCTTCTTCTTCTCCATCTACTCTATCCCCTCACGAGGACCAAATGTGTTGGAATTTTTAGCACCCACCCTACCTACATACTTGACCTCTCATTTTTCTTCTCCTTCTCCACCTACTCTACCCCCTCAAGAGGACCAAACTTGTTATTCGTCAGGACTTGTTAGCATCCACCCTACCTACACACTTGGATAAGGATACACTACCTTCAAAAGAGGCTATTATTTTCGATCTTCATACATCTGTCCCATATCAAATTAGCAGGTATCAAGCCCCAACACCAGCCACCCTCAAGAGACCACACCAATACCAATAAAGCTACAAAATGCCTAAAGATTTATCAGTAATCTCCAACAAGGAAATTATAGATTGCAACTGCGTTCTATGGTCTATTAGAAAAAATATTTGATTAGAAATCTTATTCGAAGTCCCTATTGGACTATTCTTGTTGATCGATCTTACAAATCTTATAGTATCTTTCCATGATATTATTAGAAATATTGTTGATTCTTTCTAAGTTCTTATTATGACGATTTCTTATAAATAAGATTTTACTACACATCTTGTTTGCAATCCCTCATGGATTGTTCTAGTTCATGCTTGTTGATGTACACTCTTTGAAATTTTATGGATACTTTCTATGTTGGGGTTGGAAATCATTTTTTCAATGTTCTCATTGTTATAATTTATTAGGAATACAATGTTATTACAAATCCTATTGGAAATTCCTCGAGGATCATTATTGTTGATGCTTCTTATCGTAGGCTCTTAGAAATGTTAAGGCTTCTTTCTAAGTTCTTATTGTTATGGTTCTTAGAAATAATATTTTACTACACATCTTGTTTGCAAACCCTCATAGATTGTTCTAGTTCATGCTTGTTGATGTATGCTCTTTGAAATATTATGGCTACTTTCTATGTTGGGGTTGAAAATATGATGGCTTGTTTCAATGTTCGCATGGTAAAAACCTTCTTCAGATCTAGAATATCCAGAGTTTGCTTTTGCAATAGATTCAAAATATATTCATTGGAAAACAATTGACGGGCAGCAGGGATAGACTCCCCACGATATGGCAGACAAAGATCCTTGCCCAGACTCTTAGATGTCAGAAGAATAGTAGTACCATGGACAGAACCAGACCTCTTGCTGTAAGAGGCTATAAAGTCACAGAGGGTAGGATCATTTGGATTTGGAATTAGTGGTAAGAAAAGACCCACAAACTTGGATAAGCCCGCTTTAGCGACAAGGTCTGACTCCAATAATAACATAATAACCATAAATAAGAGATAAACTAGAATAAACACACACAGACGGGACTGACCAATTGACCACCCCAAGCAATCCACATCCTAGAAAAAATTCAGCATGACCTCTACACATATGCGACCAAAAGCTTCATGCGATGCAAGATAAACAAACACCCTGAAGCCCTGTATCAGGTAGAGAAGAAAACTACAGACCGTACATGTAATCGTGTCATAGCAACTAAACCATAATACAACAATCCACTCATAACATGACCAAAACTTCAGTAATCAATTACAACTCGAAAGACTGCATGTGCCCATCTTGCTTGCGAAGCGCATTTATTGAAAAGGAAAAAAGTGTAATGAGGGGAATTAGTTTAATGAATGGTTTGTTTTAAGAATTTATTTAAAAATGGGTGAAATTTTATTAGGTGTTAAACCTTAAAAAGAAAATGGTGGTTCCTTCTTAACATGTTAATTACAAATTATTTGGGTAAAACGATATGTTAAACGAGACCCGGACTCCATTATCCAAACTGAGGTCTCTAAATGCAAATTCATTGACTAAAAATTAATGGTGTGGTTAGCACTTTTTGTGTAGTTCGTGCACTTGTGATGGCGGGTTCATTTTTAAATAAACTTAGATGTGTCTGTAGCGCACGAAGCATATGCTAAGTGAACGGTGGGTTTATTTTATTTTATTAGAAAAATGTGTGTTTGACACGAGTACGCGTGGAAAAGGGGGTGATTAAAGTTTATTTTAATAATTAATTGTAGTTATGAGGTGACTAAAAATAAATAAAGCATGAAATATATAAAAATAAATACATGGCAGGGGGTGTATGTAAGAAACTGAATGTGCATGTATCAGTCCCAAGATGCAATGAGTCCAAAAAAAACAAAAGCCACTAATTCGAAAAAAAATGTGACACCTCATTAAAAAAAGAAATATCAACGCAAGGTTAGTATGGTCATATTTGGTTTGTTTGTTTGTTATTAGTGGTTGCGTATTGTTATTATCATTATTATTATCATTTGGATTTTTTATATTATTATTTTTCTAAAAAAAGAATATTAGAACGAGCGTTCTACAATAAACCCTGAGTGAGAATTGAACCATCAGGTTTCAACAATGTGTCTGTATTTTTCAGCATTTTTCAATTTATTTTTTAAGTTTAAAATGAAATTTCCTTGAATTTAGGTTAAAAAATTAGCATTTTGGCCTTAAAATAATATTTTATCCATTGATCACAGCATTTTCAGCATATGAAACATTCCAAAAATATGCAATATAGTTAATGTTATTTTTTGAATTATTTTTGAAATTATTTTTTAATTTTATGGATTTTTAATAATTTTAGTCAATTTGCAATGAATTTGAAAGGATTTTGGCAATTTTTAAATTTCTTACAATTAATTTTTTGTATTACAACCAAGAAAATAATCCAAAAAACTTTCCAATATGTTAAAGAAATTTTCAGTTATTTTTTGGTGTTTTATTGAATTTATATGAATTTTTAAGTGCTTTTAGGTGTCTTCTCGGGTTGGTTGGAAAATAATAATAAAAAAGGAGGTACCGGAGTCTGCATGTGAACAGCTACATGTGAACAGACGAGCATGCACCACTGCACAGACAAGACCAGACACATGTCCTCGCGTGTGAACACGTACACGCAACTCCCGAACATGACATGAGGACGCCCGCAAGCACGCACAACTGCGCGAACACCCGCAACCACTCGTAAGCCTAGTTGAGAGACACGATAGCAGTGGGGGGAAAAAGGGGTGGAATGGGGGCTTAAATAGGGGTGGGGGGAAAGGGTGGGAATGGGGGGCTTAGCAGGGGGGTGTAGGGAGGGGAGGAGGGCCAAGGAGGTGGCGATGGTGGAGGCAAACGGGGCAGCGGCGATAGGGTGGAAGAGGAAGAGGAGGGAGAAGAAGAAAGAGGAAGAGGAGGGGAGGAGGAGGAGGAGGAGGAGGAGGAGGAAGAGGAAGAAGGAGGGGAGGAGGACGAGAAGAAGAAGAAGAAGAAGAAGAAGAAGAAGAAGAAGAAGAAGAGGGAGAAGAATGAGGAGGAGAGGAAGAAGGATGAGGAGGAAGAGGAGTGGGGAGAAGAAGAAGAAGAAGAACGAGGAGGAAGAAGAAGAGGAGGAGCAAGAAGAAGAAGAAGAAGAAGAAAGAAGGAGAAGGAGGAGAAGCAGGAAGAGGAGAAGGAAGCGGGAGAAGAGGAAGAAGAAGAAGAAGGAAGAATAGAAGAGAGGGGGGGTCGGGGAGAGAGAAGAAGAAAGAGAGAGAGAAAGAAGAGGAGAGAGAAGAGGGAGGTAGTTATGAATGGGAGAGGGGGAGAGTAATTTAAAAAAATAAAAATAAAAACAAAAATGAAATTGATGTTTTTTGTTGAATTTTAAATAATAATAATAATAATAATAAGAGAGGAAAAAAACCCCCCGAAAAAAATTGCAGTGCCGAGAATGAGGGGCGACGGACCATGGCGCGAATGCATCACGTGTGTCGAAAGACGGAAATGAGGGCGTTCACGCGCAAACCTGCGTAACTTCGGAATGCAAAAATAAACAAAAATTAATTGAAAAAAATCCGTTAGTCGAAACAAAGTATGGAAAAAAGGGAAAATGGGTAGGATAATGTGGTGGACTGGCTAAATACTTCAAAAAGTGGTTCCGACTGGGATAGGGCCCGCTCACGTGGAAAACCCACAAAAATACACCCGAAACACGACACAAAATTGAATACAAAGGGATACATAAGTTGAAACCCGGCGAGATGAAAAGGAAAAAGGTCCACAGTGAGGTGTCAGACTTGATGGATATGGGAAAACACAATTCTGGGGGAGGTAAAGCACATTCGTATGGGAAAAACAATAAAAACACATCCGCCTACTGAATGGAAGATCCGTGCATCGGAACAGAGGGCAAGAAAAAGGAAAAATGCCAAGACAAGTGTGGATGAAAGGGGATTAGGTCAAAATGCATTTCCGAGGCATGAGGAGGCATTCACATGGAAAAATGATAAAACGGGGCCCGAAACCACATCTAAAAATTAATAACAAAAAATCCGAAGGTCGGAATAGGGCGGAGTAAGAAGGAATAATGGGCAAGAAGGTGTATCGGACAAAGCTATCAAATCAGAAGAAAGTTCCGAGGAGAATAGGGCAAGTTTGCATGGAAAAAGGATGAAAAGATACATGAAAAAGAAACGAAAACCTGCAAAAAGTAAGAACGGACAAACCATACCTCAGAATGACTAGTTGTAAAAATAAAAAATGTCATCTGGAAGGTATAGGGCAGGATTGTTACATCCATTCGTGGTTCTGAATAAAAAAGGATGCATTAACATGGGAAAATATCAAGGTAACGTGAAATTCTTCAAAAAGTAATAACTTGTAAACCGTTGATCAGAACAGGGGGCTGTAAAAAGAAAAATTGTACCATTCAAAGGGAAAAATAGGGCTATAAGGTTGGATATGGGTTCAGGTGAACGTAGGGTACATTCACATGGAAACTCATCAAATCAAGAGATAGTGATAAACATGGGAGGAACGTCCTCACAAGAGTGGGGTGAGAGAGGACGGGTAGGTGGGGAAGGGACCCCATCCGGCTGTGTCATAGATGAATGATCAGAATTGGGATATGCATGAGTAGATGCCTCGTAGATGCGCAAGGACGCGTCCCCACACTTAAGACTATAACGGGAAGGGTAAACCAAGCAACAGGGACCTAAGACTTGACATTCAACTAGACGGCGACGTCCCCATCCTTAAAACATGACCATCACTTGAAAACAGAAAAAAGAATAGGGTTAGAAACACTTGGCCCGATTTTTACAGATAGTTGACAGTGATTGTTGATGGCATGTGCGGGATCACAGTCGTCTGCAGAAGGTACCAAAGCGTCTTTATAGCACACGTCCAACATGGCAGGGACCACCCAGCAGCACCCAGGGAGATAGCTCTGTCGGTGAAGTGCGTTAGTGATAATGAAGGATTTAACATTCAACTCATTGTCACTCATGGAGGAGGATGAAAAAACAATTGCTCACCTCAACTCTCACATTGCTCAATGAATAATCATGGGAACCCATAACTCACACCCGATTTAGAACGGAATGAGGAGGAAGACTGAACTTCACTGTTTTGGCACAAGGATTATTTTCTTTTTGGACAAATGGTTCCTTCTTCTTGTCACGTGTGATGGCGGTAACCTCCAATTTCACCAAATTGGAGGCAGGCTCTTGGAGCTTGGACTGGTTTTATCAACAACACTATTCTTCATTGGAGCTGGGCTTGGACAGTCTTTTACAGTGTGACCTTCTCCTTGGCATCAACTACTTAAGGGTTTGTAATCCACAGAACTTCTAGGGTTTGGACAATTCAGTGAGATATGACCCTTTTCTCCACACATCTATAACACTACACCTTTGATCTCTAGCAACTTTGTGTTGAGAGTGGAAAAAGACTGAATTTTTGACTGATTTTTGTTGTTTTTGAGGCCTGAATGGTTGATTTTGATGGACTTTGAGTGATGTTTGGTTGTTTTTGGAAGTGTTTGAGAGTGTTTTGGATGATATTGATCATGTTTTGGAAGCTCATGATGATTCTTAATGGAAATATGAAGCTTTGTGATGTTCTGATATGTTCTGATTGGTTATGATACCTTCTGTTTAGCTTATGTTTTGTTCTAATTTTCTTCTGTATGAAGCACGGATTGATGATTAATGAAGGTGGAGGTCTTTTGAAAGCTTATTGAACACTTTTATATAGTTTGGAATAGTTTTAGTATGAGTTATGAGGATCTGCTGTTCTCTGACGACCTTCCATAACCCTATGTAGACCTTCTGTAGAGCCTCTATCTCTGCTCTGTTCTTGTTCTGTTCTGTTCTGTAGATCTTTTGTAAGTGTTATGTAGAATGTATGTGTGACTTTGGGAAAGTTTTCTAGCTTTTGGAAAGGATGAATCTAAGTTTAAGAGAGCTAAAACAAATGGAAGAAGCAGTTGCTGAAGACTGAAGAGCAGACTGAAGTGACAGTGACAGTAGTGAGCTATGAAGAGACACTGTAGTGGCTCTGGTGCCCTTTCATACCTCCCATACCTTTTGGGAGGTGCATCAACGACCTGAGAAGGATTATTAAGTGCCATTCTTGAGTATTGTAGTGAGGAGATGATGTACTATTGAGAGAGAGAGAGAGAGAGAGAGAGAGAGAGAGAGAGAGAGAGAGAGAGAGAGAGAGAGAGAGAGAGTCAATTCTATCAAAACAATGTGTCTGTCTATGAGAGATTGAGAGAGAAAGCTATGAAGACAATGAAGATGAATACTATGTGATTGATTTCCATTTAAAATTTGAGTATTACTTTGTATTCTTGCTTATTATGATGGATTTTGTGAGGATGTTGAATATTATGGTTGATTCTATCAAATCCATGGGAGAAATCTAGTATGATGCTACGTGAAGATTTGTTGTTTTCCTTGTTTTGGTCATCTAAAGAATGAAACAAAAGCTTGTTGATGTTACAAGATAGATTTTCTTGCAGTAGAAACCCCTTTTTCTTGGTGTCTCTCTTGGGGCTCCACTCTGCTCCAGATTATCATCCTCTGTCCCTAGGACCAAAATTAGGACCAAACCTCCTTGGAACAAAATTAGGACTAGACTCCCTAGGCTTTGGTCCAATGTCATGCGTTGTCATTTTGGATTCCAACAAGTTAAATCTTGTGTCTTCATCTTTCTTTCTTCTTTTGTGCATCTCTTTCAGAGAATAGATATCTTCTGTATAGTTCTTCCTCAAACGGTATGAACAGAAAGATCTAGGAATAGTTGGTTTTCGCGTACATTCAATGGCTAAATGTCCCGCTTGATGGCACTTTCCGCACCATATATTAGAATGCATCACATCTCTCCCACCTTCCGCAGGAGTGGATATATTGGTGGTATTTACCTTTAGCATCTATAGCTACTCTGTAATCACATCCATAAGCTCTTTCTTGATACTTCCAACTGAATTGGATAGGTAGTCCTTCAAATTTTCACCTCCTGAAGTACTTGAAGTAGGGTTTTGGGAAGCTTCTTTAATTACTGTATACACTAGTTAGGTTGATCCAAAGGGTCCTATGTTGGAGCCCCAAAGGAACACCAAGGAAAAGGGAATTCTCTTGCAAGAAAATCTATCTTGTAACATCAACAAGCTTATTTATCATGTTTCATATGATCACAATGAAGAAAAGAACACCAGGCACAACAAATCTTCATGCAGCATCATGTAGATCTCCCACGGATTTAATAGAATCAACCATATTCTTCAACATCTTCACAAAATCCCTCAATAGAACAAAGAAAGCAAAGAAGTACACCATCTTTGAATGGAAATACATCACATAGTATTCATCTTCAATATCTTCATAGTCTTTTCTCTCAATCTTTCATATACAATCACTCTGTTTCAGTAGAATTGGCTATCTCTGACTCTCTCTCTCTCTCTCTCCATCAATAATACATCATATCCTCACTACAATCTCTCAAAATCACTCTCAATAATCCCTCTTAGGTCGTGGATACCCCTCCCAAGAGGTATGTCTGATATGAAGAGTCACCAGAGCCACTACAGTGTCCTTTCATAGCTCACTACTGTCACTTCACTCTAGTCTTCACTTGAGTCTTCAGCAGCTACTTCTTCCACTTCTTTAAGCTCTTTTACACTTGTATTCACCTCTTTCCAAGGCTAGAAAACTTTCCCAAAGTCACACATACATTCCACAGAACACTTACAGAAGCATATAGAACAGTCTACAGAACAGTACCAGAACAGCTACAGTACAGAACAGAGACAGAAGCTCTACAGAAGACCTACAGAAGGTTACAGAAGGTCATCAAAACCTCATAACTCATTCTCAAATCATTCCAAACTTTCACAAACCATTCACAAAAAAGACTCCCAAAAACACATGTAAAAATTAATAATAAAAAATCCAGAAGTCGAAAAAGGGTGGAGGAAAAAGGAAAAAGGTGGGGGAAGGCACAGGGGACACAGCTGTCGGATTAAATTGGAAGTCCGATGCAAACAGGATAGGTTCACATGGAAAAGTGTCAAAAATACGCACGAAAAAGTCTTTAAAAAACCGAAAAATTAATAGTGGACAAACTGTGTATCGGAATGATACGCAGTAAGAAGGAAAAATATCAGGGGAAAAGTGGTTGGCAGGGCTAGGACGTCAGATCATAGTTTCGAAGCAAGAAAAGTGCGTTCACATGGGAAACCGGCTAAATTGCGCAAAATGCTTCACAAATTATTAACTCAAAAACCGTGCACCGGAATAAGGCTAGGTAAAAAGGAAAAATGATTAGTTCAAAGGGAGGAACAGGTCTATAAAGTTGGATTGGGACTTTGGTGAACGTAGGATGCATTCACATGGCAGGACCTCAAAAGTAGGGAATGAAGGAAAACTGCAAGGGAAGAGCCCCAAGGGTGGGTGAAACATAAACGGGTGGGTGGAAAGGGATCCCCATCAGGGTAACAGCAAGGCAAGGCATTCATGCATGAACATGTTAAGGCATATGCAGAAGATATACAATGTAGACACGCAGGGACGCGTCCCCACACTTAAAACCTTAACGGATAGGGTTAACCGAGCAACAGGGGCCTAGGACCACGCCACAGACCATCCACTAACGTCCCCACACTTAAAACATGACTAGCACTGAGAAACAAAAGTTGTAGGGTTAGAAAAACTTGGCCCATTTTGTTGAGGATCAAAGTAAGGGTGAGTGTCGATGGCATGTCCAGTGTTGTTGTCAGCGTCTGGAGGTACCAAGGCATCTTCTCGGCACATGTTCGTCATGGCAGGGACCACGCGGCAGTACCCAGGGAGGTAGCTGGTCGAAGGAATTGCAGGAAATTCGTCGATGATGAGGGATATTGCACTCAACTCACAATCACTCAATTGAAATGAAAGAACAGTCACTCGCCCCATGACTAATATCACTTGAGGAAAAAGGATTAAAAACCCATATCTCATACCCGGTTGAGGAATCGACAAGGGGGGAATGGCGTAGAAGGAGTATGCCAGGGTGCACAGTTGATGGTGCATTAGTGCGTCCAACCCGTCTGGCATAAGTGCAAGTAGGAAGGCAAGGGAGCCTTACAGTGCAGTGGACAGAACAGGGTAATGTGTCTTGTGATGACGGTAAAGACCCATCCCGTGGGTGCACAGGGAAAGTGGAACATACCTGACTCCAAGTGTCGTAACGTCCCTCAATCTCACCTCTCGGTAATTGATTGAAGAAACTCCTGTCACACTCAGCCCACCCTCTGTCTCACGCTCTGTTGATAAATACAGAAGGGCAGCCTTTTCCTGAAACCCATTGATGTAATCCTCTCAATCACTTGTGCAAAGGGTGTACGCCTTGTGCGCAGTTGATGGTGCATTAGTGCATCCCGCCCTGTGCCGGCATACGGTGCGAGAATGAAGGCCAGGGAGCCTTATGGTGCAGTGCACAGAAACAAATTGTGCTTTGTACATTGAGAGGCCCATCCCGTGCGTGCAACACTGCATTCACACTTCTCACCTCTCATTTGATTTGAAGGGAAAAGACTGGTCTCTCGACCCACCCTCTGTCTCACGCTCTATCGATAATTATAGAGGGCAACCATACTCACTTCCCCATCCGGTTAGGATGAAAGCTCACGTCACTTGATTGTTTGTCGATGAAGATCACGTCATCAGTTATTGAAGAGGCGTACCTAGGGAGGTAGCCATCAAATTGAACGTTGTGTTGGACAGGAACATGTCATCTCCTAGAGGACAGGTAGTCACTTTGCAGAGAGACCCAGGACACAGCGTACCAAGGGAGGCAGCTTCGGAATTGGATCCTGGGAATATCAATTAATGAATCCACTTTCTGGACTGCTGGGTGTTGCCACCTTTTCCACAGCCAGCTTCCCGCCCAAGGGTGTTTACCACCTTTTCCTGGAACGAGGCCTGCTATGACAGGGAATTGCTTCCTTTTCTCTCATAACAAATTTGTTTTTTTGTTTTTTTTTTGTCTTGTTTTCCCCTATTCCCGAGGGTGTTTCCACCTTTTCTCGAAGAATAGGTTGGCATGACAGGGACCTAAGTCCTTTTCTCCCATAACCGATATGTATATTTTTTTTTAATTTTTATTTTTTCGAATTGAGCAAGGGAATGGTAGAACTACCATGTGTCAAGACCAACTTCGCCACTGATGCTGGTGGAAAATAGAGGATAAGAGATCAAGGCTGGAAGATGGAGTTGAGGGGACAAAGGGTTACGTCCATTTCATCAGGAATGACTGAAGAACGGCTATCAGAAGTAGCATCATAAGAAGTACAGTGCCGCGCCAACAAGGGAAAGGATCAAGTGACCGTAATTGTCAAGATCCCCAAGGAGGGAAGTACTTCTTCAAGCGATACCCATTGATCAGAAAGGGATCATCAGAGGCATCAATGGTCTGCACTTGGACAGAACCATTAGGGTTGACTGCAAGTACCTTATAGGGGCCCATCCACCGCTGTTGGAGCTTGCCAGGAAACTTGCCAAAGCGTGAATCATAGGCTAGGACCAAATCACCTTCTTTGAACTCCTTATGCTTGATAAAGCTATCATGGTAAGCCTTGCGTCGAGCTTGCGTGGCTTCCATGCACTGTAGAGCCATCCTACGAATTTCGTCCAAACATTCCAAGTGCAGGAAACGACGTTGCAGTGAATCATCATCCCCCAAACGCTCTTTGATAGCCACTCTCAAAGAGGGTAGTTCCAGTTCAACAGGAAAAACTGCTTCTGTACCATACACCAACTGGAAAGGTGTCTGTCCCGTTGCTACTTTATGGGAGGTTCTATACGCCCAGAGGGCCTCTGTAAGTCGATCATCCCAATCACGACGATGTGCAGCAATTGTTCTTGTCAGAATCGAGCAGAGGATGCGATTCGTGACTTCGACTTGGCCGTTGGCTCTGGGGTAATAAGGAGTGGACTTGCGATGGCGGATCTTATACAACTCTGTCAACTCTTCCATGACTTTGTTGAGGAAATGAGTGCCTCTATCACTTACCAGCTCTAAGGGACTACCAAAATGGGTGATGATATTCTCGTACATGAACAGGGCCACGCTGTTACCATCGTCCCGCTTTAGGGCTTTAGCTTCACACCACTTTGTGACATAATCCGTACATACAAGGATGTATCGGTTCTGTTTCCTTCTGGTGGGAGGGTCAATTGGACCGACGAAGTCGATGCCCCACTTCTCAAACGGCTTCAAAGGAAGGATAGGTTGCAGTGGCATGGTACTTGTCTTGGTGGGTTTCCCCATTCTTTGACAAGCATCACATCTTTTACAGTAATCATAGGAATCTTTGTGAATGGTAGGCCACCAATATCCTACTAGTAGAGCCTTCCTGGCTGTAGCTTCTCCTGGAAAGTGACCTCCACATGGCTCGTCATGGCAAGCCTTCAGAACAATCCCAATCTCATCTCCTGCAATACATCTTCTGAGCACTTCATCTTTGCCTTTCTTGTACAGTGCACCGCCTAGCAGGGTGTAGGGGGCTGATTCTAGCATGAGCTTCTTCCTTTCCTGACTAGAAATACTAGGAGGGTACTGTTGGGTTGCCAACAGATTGGCAATGTCTGCATACCAAGGAGTGACAGTTTCTACCAAGAATAGGGAAGCATCAGGGAGGTCTGGATCATCCTGCTCCTTGTCTGCAGTTTGTGGGATACACGACAGATGATCAGCCAGAACATGGAAACGACCAGGCTTCGTAATCACCTCAAAGTCGAACTCCTGAAATAGAAGGAGCCATCTCATCATTCGTCCTTTCACATCTGCTTTGTTCATCAAGAAGGACAGGGCCTCATGATCCACAGAAAATTTAAAGTGGGTAGATAGGAGGTAATGGCGAAACTTTTCCAAGGCAAACACCATTGCCAAGCACTCCAGCTCTGAAATGACTTATTTTTTGGCTGATTTTTGTTGTTTTTGAGAGCTGAATGGTTGATTTTATGAGATGATTGATTAGTTTGGAAGTGGATTGAGAGTGTTTTGGATGATAATGATTGTGTTTTGGAAGTTCATGATGTTTGTTGGTGGTTCTGTGATGTTCTGATAGGTTCTGAATGGTTCTGTATACCTTCTGTTTTGGTCTGTTTTGGTCTGTTTTGTTCTGATTGTCTTCTGTAAGGAGGGATGGAGTATTGATTGATGAAGATTGAGATATTGAGAAAGTTTATTGAATGGTTTGTGAGAGTTTGGAGTGGTTTGAGAATGAGTTATGTGGTTTTGATGACCTTTTGTAACCTTCTGTAGGTCTTCTGTAGAGCTTCTGTCTCTGTTCTGTTCTGTTGTGTACTGTAGCTGTTCTGGTACTGTTCTGTAGACTGTTCTGTATGCTTCTGTAAGTGTTCTGTGGAATGTATGTGTGACTTTGGGAAAGTTTTCTAGCCTTGGAAAGAGGTGAATACAAGTGCAAAAGAGCTAAAAGAAGTGGAAGAAGTAGCTGCTGAAGACTCAAGTGAAGACTAGAGTGAAGTGACAATAGTGAGCTATGAAAGGACACTGTAGTGGCTCTGGTGACTCTTCATATTAGACATACCTTTTGGGAGGGGTATCCACAACCTAAGAAGGATTATTGAGTGTGATTTTGAGAGATTGTAGTGAGGATATGATGTATTATTGATGGAGAGAGAGAGAGAGAGAGTCAGAGATAGCCAATTCTATTGAAACAGAGTGATTGTATATGAAAGATTGAGATAAAAGACTAACTAAAAATCACAACAAATTTGTAAAGGATATAAAAGTTTTCTTCGTCTTCATCAGCATCAGCTTCAACTCTCCATCCACGACTCCATCACCACAATTCTCCAAAATGTAGCTCGTACACGAAAGCCAATAGGAAACCACCACGTTCGTTTGACAGAAATAAACTCACAACACAAACACTAATACACAACACAACCATTTGAATGACTCCTTCAAAAAGAGAGTTTTTCATTAGAAAGCTTCCACCATACATTGGAAAGGTATCAATGAAGATGATCCCTCTTAAAAGATTGATGTTGTCGGAAACGATCCATAGATAAGGATTCATCTACAAAGTTTTTAGGAGGATTTTGAAAAAATTGGAGACAGCACATCCTTTCCAACAGGACCAAGTATCTGCTAGGCAAACAGAGGGCATGAAAATACAATATGTCCAGTTGCTGGGAATCAATGCTTACATTGACATTCATGCACAACTTTGGAATAGGCTTGGAATCATTATGAGAGTGCCTATGCATATACGCCAGGTACCAAGCAAAGTGAGCAGTTAATCTCACTGAGGGATCGGCAGACTGTGAATACTGCTGGGCAAAATGAACATAGTTCTGATAAGCTTGACTGGAAGCTGTCCATTCTCCTGGAATTACTGGCCAATTAATTTGCGGTCCTGTAAGGCAATCATCCGAACTCCATCCTCTTCTTCTAGAAATCTGATTATCAAACCCGTCACAGTCACTAACCAACTGAGGTGGTTGAGATATGGAAGTGTTAGGAGAGGGTAATGGAATAAGGAAAAGTGGATGAAGGGAAGGATAGGAAAAATCATAAAAGGAAGAAAAGGTTAAAGAAGGAGTGGCAGAAATTTGAAGGGAATCACTAAGGAAAAGTGTTAACTGATAAATAGGAAATGTGGAGGGTACATTAATGGATGGAGAAGAACAGGGCGGAGAAGGGGAAAATACCCTATCCTCAATAAAGGAACAGTAAGTGAAAATGGGAATTTGAGGGAAAGATGAAGGTTGGAAAAGAAGGGGTAAAATAATTGTGGAATTAGATTGACAAAGGGAAAGATATATAGCATAGCGGTGAGCCAATTGTTGGTAATAGAGGAGGGTAGGAACAGAAGGTCCCAAGAGAGATCGTCTATGATAGGCATCAACGAAGGGAGCATCAAATGGATTATGTCTTGAAAGATAGGCTAAGAGATCCATCCTCAGTTGATTAGTACTCTGGGCAGAGGTAGGAGCTGTGTTTTGTCTTTGATTTAGGACCACCGAATCAATCATGGGATGCCACGAATTATCATGACAATCAGCCACTTTGGAGGAATAACTCTGGAACATGTCAGCTACGCACAACTCCAAATGATTGACATACAAAACAGCCTGTAATACCACATCCCCCACATACCATGCCATATCTACCTCATCTGGAATTAACAAATCTCCTTGTAGATACATGTATGACATCAACATGGTATCTGGTGTGACAGAATCTTCAAAGACCATTCTGACTACCTCTGTCAACAACTCAGCAGACCAAGCCCCACTCCAGCCATCCTCTGGAAAAGGTAAATCCATCGTGGAAAGCTTCATGTAGAAGACCAACTTCTGTAAGTGGTAGTGGACAAAGAAAGAATGGTCTGGTAAGGCACATTCCTGAAACTGCTCAAAGGTAGACCATAATAAGTCCATTCTGGACTGCAACCTTTCCACTTTATCTTGAAATAGAGGGCACAAAGTAGCCTGTCTCTGAAGAGCAGCCAAGTCCTGCTGTGAAAGAGAAGGAATCAATGGAACATTAGGGCTTGGAGGAACAGAGTGGGACTTTGCAAGTTGATCTTGCAACTGCTGGATTTGGGAGGCTTGGTTGGCCACTGTGTCATTAGCAATCTGTAAAGCTGAAAGTTTGTCATCTAAGATAGCTTGGAACTCCTTCGCTTCTCTGGACATCCTCTCCTTCTCCTCTGAAAGGCTAGTAACCTGGGATTGAGCCTCTAGTAACTGGATCTTCAAAGAAGAGATCTCATCACTTTGGGTGGCAACCAGTTGGGTTTGCTGTTCCATTTGCTTAAATAAATCTGCTAGGGTATCCTTAGCAGAAGCTAACTCAGATGTTGCCTTATGCAACTGGTCCTTAGACTGCATGAGCTCTTCATAAAAAAACGCATACAGCTGTTGAACACAGGCTGTCACTGACAACTCAATGGAGCTCTAAATATCTTTACAAAGAAAAGGAATTGCATCTCCTGAGACTAGACTGTTCAGGGAGGGAACTGAGATGTCCAAGGATCCTTCGCGATGTGCTCTGAACAGGTTATTACAAGTGAGATACCCAGGGAGGTCACTGCCAGAGGTAGCAGGGATAGGCACTGAAGGAAGTACAGAAGGAGCTTTATCCGCTACCCGCTTCAAGCGTTTGCGCTGGATGACCAGGGGAGGCGGAGAATCATCATCCTCTATGTCAATGGGTTCTGACTCTTCTGAATGTGGAGGAGGAGGTACTGGATCTGATGGAGGAGGTGGAGGCATAGTCTTCTGTAAACCTGAATAGGTCAAGAAGGCAGACAAATATGATCCATACGTGACATTGGTAACATTACCCCTGGTGACTTTAACAAAATGCTGATCCATTTTAGTAAGGAGGTAAGTGCTCCAATCAATAGCAACTACTTTCAACACCATCCTGGAAGCTGTAAAAAGCTCTTTGGACAAATAGTGGGATGGCGTTTTGGCACGCATAAACCTGTCTTGAAGAAACTGACAGATCGTCTTCCATACGGGATCAGTGATCATAGAAAAGGAAACTCCTGAAGAGTTTATCACCTTCTTAACATCGAGGATTTCCCTTGTTTGCTTTTGCAACAGCTTCAGAATCTCTTCATTAGAGAAAAGCTGACGAGTGGTCACAAAAGGTTCACCTTTGAAGGGTAGAGACAGAGCCTTTCCTAAGCCTCGAGATGTCAAAGTCATAGACATTCCTTGGACTATGCCTGTCTTCTTGCTGTAAGAGGCCAGGAACTCATCACATAACGACGGATCCTCTGGAAGCAGGGGAAAAGAAGTAGCCACAAAAGCAGCGAGGCCCGCCTTCGTGAGGGGCTCAAAAGTAAGTAGGGAAGAGTAATCCCTACTAACTAATGGGACGTACTGGATAGGGGGAGGAGCATGAGAAGGCGCCATTCAGATGGTTACACACACACCACAAACACAGACAATCAAGGAGAATGCCTGCAAAGCAACAGACAAAAACCAAGGATAAGAGAATAACCAAACAAGAAAACGTGACTCGACCAACTAACCCCAAGCAAACCACATCCTAGGAGAAATTTGACATGACCTTGAGACAAATGTGACCGAAAGCTTCATGCGATGTATCAGACAAACACCCTGAACCCCCGTATTAGGCAATTTAAAAAAAAACTGCATACCGTACCCGTAACCGTTATAAAGACAGTAAACCAAAACAATACCATATCCGACACATATCAAGACTACATCGGTGATAAACCAAGACTGGACCAGGAAAACAACGCTAATGACTGCGCATACCCTAGCCCACGAAACGATTCATTAAAAAGGGGAAGTAAGTGCAGTGAGGGGGGATTAATTTAATGAAGGGTTGATTTTAAGAAATTATTAAAAATGGGTGAATTTTTATTAGGTGATAAACCTTAGCAAGAAAACGGCGGTTCCTTATTATAAATTAAATTACCAATTATTAGGTTAAAACGGTGCTTTAAGTCGAATCCCGGACTGTGATACCTGACTGGGTCTCTAAATGCAAATTCATTGATTACAAATTAAGGTGATGTGGAGCGCTTTTTTGCCAGCGCGTGCTCATGTGACGGCTGGTTCATTTTAATTAAAATTTAAAGTGCCTCTGTAGCGTACGTAGCGCGTGCTAAGTGAACGACGGGTTTATTTTAATTAAAAAGTATGTGTGTGTTGAGCGCGAATGCGCGTGGAAACTGTGGAAGAATAAAGAGTTCATTTTAACAATTAATTTGTGATTAAGGGGGAAAATGAAAATAAAGAAAACACATAAAATAAATACCTGGAAGGGGTGTGTATGTAATGCAAAAATGCGCACGGAAGAGTCTCCCAAAAGAAGTGAATCCAGTAAAGAAAAAGTAAAGACCACTGATGAAACAACAATGACAACATCTTAGCGGATGTGTGGATTTGGTTTGTGTTGGGTTTTTATTTTTATTTTTTTATTTTTATTTTTATTTTTTATTTTTTCGGTGTTAAGTTGTGATTATTTATGGTTGAATAAATGGAAAATGATCAAGGAAGGTGAGGGATGAGGGAATTTTTTTAGAATTTTTTTAAAGAATTGTTTACTATTTTTAAATGAATTTTCTACATTTATTGGCAAGTTGGGGGATTAATTAGAAAATATTTAATTTTCAAAAATTTTAGGGTGGGTAATTTCCAGCGGACAAACTCCCAAAAATTGGCAAAAAGCAAAGGGAGTTTTTAGAAATTTTTCTGAATTTTTTTATGGAAAAATGAAGTTAAAAATTAATTAAATCACATAAATCATGTTAATCAGATAAGTCAGTTAGAAATAAGTCAAGTAAGTCTGGTTAGTGTGGGTAAGTCATGTAAGTCACAGGAAGTCAAGTCAAGTTAGGTTAGTCAGGTTGGATAAGTCAGTTAAGTCCAGTTAGTAGAAACTAACCTAAAGGGGGTTAAGTAACCTAAGGTGGGTTAGGGTTAGTGGGATCCTAGTTAGGGTTAGGGTTAGGGTTAGGGTTCCTAGTTAGGGTTAGGGTTAGTGTTAGGGTTAGTGTTAGGGTTAGGGTTAGTGTTAGTGGGATAGGTTAGGTTAGTTAACCTAACTAAGGTTGGTGGGAACTAACTAGGGTTAGTAGAACCAAGCTAACTAGGGTTAGTAACCAACTAACTGGGGTTAGTAGAACCAAGCTAACTAGGGTTAGTAACCAACTAACTGGGGTTAGTAGAACCAAGCTAACTAGGGTTAGTTAGGTAACCAGATTAGGGTTAATGTGAGTTAACTAGATTAGAGTTAATTTTTAACTTGAGTTAAGTTAGTTGTGAACCTAACTGAACTTAGGTTAGTATGAACTAAACCAAGGTTAGTAACTAACCTAGGTGTAATTAGAGGAGGAGGAGGTGGTTGGAGGTGGAGGAGGCAGGAGATAGGTGGTGGGGGAGGAGGAGAGGGCGGAAGAGAGATGGTGGCGGGCGGCGTCACAGCCGGGGAGCGGCGGCACGGGTGGCAATCCTGCGCGGCGGCGACGCAGGCCAGAGGCGACGGCGGCGGCGGCCGGTCCACAGCAACGGCAGGCGGCAGACGGGCGTTTCGAGACGGGCGGGCGGCCGGGGCAGTCGCAGACGGGGCAGCCGGCGACGGAGGCGGCCGAGGCGAGTGAGCGGTCGGACGGGGCGGCTTGCGACGAAGGCGGCGACGAGGACGGTGTCCGCAGGCGGCGGCGGGGAAGGAATCCACAGGCGGCGGCGAGGAAGGGAGGGAGGAAGAGTAGGGAGGAGGAGAAGATGGAGGGGAGAAGGAAGCAGCGGGGGGGGGGGGAGAAAATGGAGGAGGAGGAAAGGGAGGAAGAAAAGGAAGAAGCAGGGGAAGGAGGAGGAGCAGGGGAGGAGGAGGAGGGGAGGAGGAAGAGGTATGGAGGAGGTGGAGGAGGGAGGAGGGAGAGGGAGGAGAAGGGAAAGGAGGATGGGGAGGGAGAGGGAGGAGAAGGGAAAGGAGGTGAAGAGGGAGGTGGAGATGGAGGGAGGGGAAGAATGCAAAGGGAGAGGGAGACGGTTGGGGGACGGGGAGAGAGAAAGGAGGGTAGGGGGGAGATAGGGGAGGGTGGACATGGGGGGAGGATGGGCAGGGACAAGGGGGGTGGGCAGGGTGGTTGGGCAGGGTCAAGGGGTTGGGTGGGCAGGGTGGTTGGGCAGGGTCAAGGGGTTGGGTAGGGTCAAGAGGGGGCGTATCCCCGTCCCGCGCACGTGCGCGGGGCGGGGTAAAAAAATTTGCCGTGACGGGATTGAAATGGCACCGGGATGACGAGATAGGTCATGCGGACACGACCGGGGCGCGTGGAGACGCGTAAAATTAAAAAAAAAGGCGCGTTCACATGCAAAACGGGCGCACGAATACACACAAAAAAATAAAGAAAATTTAATAACTCCCAATTTGGACGTCGAAACGAAATAGCGTAAAAACAAAAAGTGGGCAGGACGACAGGGGGAAAACAAGGAAAATACGGGACAGAGGTTCCCGGGGGGGGGAAGGGCGGTCACATGCAAAAAAATCCAAAAAACAAACCAAAAAACGCAATTAAAAATTAATATCGAAAAATCTGTGCATCGGAATGAGGTGCAGAAAAAAGGAAAACTGTGCAGAAAGATATGACCGACAATCCTATCACATCAAAACATAATTACGACGGAGATAAGACACGTTCACATGGGAAAAACCCAAAAAAAAACCTGAAAATGGGATCGGAAATTAATATCGAACGAACCGTTCACCGAAATGACATGTAGTAAGAAGGAACAATGTCTGCGTGAAGGAGTGGCATAGGGTTATCACATTAAAACACAGTTTCGGTGGAAATAGGAGGGGTTCACATGTGAAAAACACCAAAAAGACTCCCGAAAACACATGTAAAAATTAATAATAAAAAATCCAGAAGTCAAAAAAGGGTGGAGAAAAAAGGAAAAAGGTGGGGGAAGGCACAGGGGACACAGTTGTCAAATTAAATTGGAAGTCCGATGCAAACAGGGCAGGTTCACATGGAAAAAATGTCAAAAATACGCATGAAAAAGTCGTGAAAACCCGAAAAATTAATAATGGACAAACCGTGTATCGGAATGATGCGGAATAAAAAGGAAAAATATCAAGGAAAAAGTGATTGGCAGGGCTATGATGTCAGATCATGGTTCCAAAGCAAGAAAAGAGCATTCACATGGAAAACCGGCTAAAGTACGCAAAATGCTTCAAAAATTAATAACTCAAAAACCGTGCACTGAAACAGGGGTAGCTAAAAAGAAAAAATGGTCAGTTCAATGGGAGGAACAGGGCTATAAGGTTGGATTTGGACTTCGGTGAACGTAGGATGCATTCACATGGCAGGACCTCAAAAGCAGGGAATGAAGGAAAACTGCAAGGGAAGAGCCCCAAGGGTGGGTGAAACATAAACGGGTGGGTGGAAAGGGATCCCCATCTGGGTAACAGCAAGGCAAGGCATTCATGCATGAACAGGTTAAGGCATATGCATAAGATATACAATGTAGACGCGCAGGGACGTGTCCCCACACTTAAAACCTTAACGGATAGGGTTAACCGAGCAACAGGGACCTAGGACCATGCCACAGACCATCCACTAACGTCCCCACACTTAAAACATGACTAGCACTGAGAAACAAAAGTTGTAGGGTTAGAAAAACTTGGCCCATTTTGTTGAGGATCAAAGTAAGGGTGAGTGTCGATTGCATGTCCAGTGTTGTTGTCGGCATCTGGAGGTACCAAGGCATCTTCTCGGCACACGTTCGTCATGGCAGGGACCACGCGGCAGTACCCAGGGAGGTAGCTGGTCGAAGGAATCGCAGGAAATTCGTCGATGATGAGGGATATTGCACTCAACTCACAATCACTCAATTGAAATGAAAGAACAGTCACTCACCCCATGACTAATATCACTTGAGGAAAAAGGATTAAAAACCCATATCTCATACCCGGTTGAGGAATCGACAAGGGGAGAATGGCGCAGAAGGAGTATGCCAGGGTGCACAGTTGATGGTGCATTAGTGCATCCAACCCGTCTGGCATAAGTGCAAGCAGGAAGGCAAGGGAGCCTTACAGTGCAGTGGACAGAATAGGGTAATGTATCTTGTGATGACGGTAAAGACCCATCCCGTGGGTGCACAGGGAAAGTGGAACATACCTGACTCCAAGTGTCGTAACGTCCCTCAATCTCACCTCTCGGTAATTGATTGAAGAAACTCCAGTCACACTCATCCCACCCTCTGTCTCCCTCTCTGTTGATAGATATAAGAGGACAGCCTTTTCCTGAAACCCATTGATGTAATCCTCACAGTCACTTGTGCAAAGATTGTATGCCTTGTGCGCATTTGATGGTGCAACAGTGCATCCCTCCCTGTGCCGGCATACGGTGCGAGAAGGAAGGCCAGGGAGCCTTATGGTGCAGTGCACAGAAACAAATTGTGCTTTGTGCATTGAGAGGCCCATCCCGTGCGTGCAACACTGCATTCACACTTCTCACCTCTCATTTGATTTGAAGGGAAAAGACTGGTCTCTCGACCCACCCTCTGTCTCACGCTCTATCGATAATTATAGAGGGCAACCATACTCACTTCCCCATCCGGTTAGGATGAAAGCTCACGTCACTTGATTGTTTGTCGATGAAGATCACGTCATCAGTTATTGAAGAGGCGTACCCAAGGAGGTAGCCATCAAATTGAACGTTGTGTTGGACAGGAACATGTCATCTCCTAGAGGACAGGTAGTCACTTTGCAGAGAGACCCAGGACACAGCGTATCAAGGGAGGCAGCTTTGGAATTGGATCCTGGGAATATCAATTAATGAATCCACTTTCTGGACTGCTGGGTGTTACCACCTTTTCCACATCCAGCTTCTCGCCCAAGGGTGTTTACCACCTTTTCTTGGCACGAGGCCTGCTATGACAGGGAATTGCTTCATTTTCTCTCATAACAGATTTGTTTTGTTTGTTTTTTCTTCTTTTTTTTTTCTTTTTCTTATTTTCCCCTATTCCTGAGGGTGTTTCCACCTTTTCCCGAAGAATAGGTCGGCATGACAGGGACCTAAGTCCTTTTCTCCCATGACCGATATGTTTTGTTTTTTTTTTCTTTTGTTTTTTTCAATATTGAGCAAGGGAATGATAGAAAGACCATTAGTCAGAACCCACCTCGCCACTGTCGCTGGTGGAAAATAGAGGATAAGAGATCAAGGCTGAAAGGGGGTTTGGAGGGGACAGAGGGTTGCGTCCACCTCATCAGAAGTGGCTGAAGAACAGCTATCAGAAGTAGCATCATAACAAGTACAGTGCCGTGCCAACGAGGGAAAAGATCAAGTGACCGTAATTGTCAAGATCCCCAAGGAGAGAAGTACTTCTTCAGGCGATATCCATTGATCAGAAAGGGATCATCAGAGGCATCAATGGTCTGCACTTGGACAGAATCATTAGGGTTGACTGCAAGTACCTTACAGGGGCCCATCCACCGCTGTTGGAGCTTGCCAGAAAACTTGCCAAAGCGTGAATCATAGGCTAGGACCAAATCACCTTCTTTGAACTCCTTATGCTTGATAAAGCTATCATGGTAAGCCTTGCGTCGAGCTTACGTGGCTTCCATGCACTGTAGAGCCATCCTACTAATTTCGTCCAAACATTCCAAGTGCAGGAGACGACGTTGCAGTGAATCATCATCCCCCAAACGCTCTTTGATAGCCACTCTCAAAGAGGGTAGTTCCAGTTCAACAGGAAAAACTGCTTCTGTACCATACACCAACTAGAAAGATGTCTGTCCTGTTGCTGCTTTATGGGAGGTTCTATACGCCCAGAGGGCCTCTGTAAGTCGATCGTCCCAATCACGAGGATGTGCGGCAATTGTTCTTGTCAGAATCGAGCAGAGGATGCAATTCGTGACTTCGACTTGGCCGTTGGCTTTGGGGTAATAAGGAGTGGACTTGCGATGGCGGATCTTATACAACTCTGTCAACTCTTCCATGACTTTGTTGAGGAAATGAGTGCCTCTATCACTTACAAGCTCTAAGGGACTGCCAAAATGGGTGATGATATTCTCGTACATGAACAGGGCCACGCTGTTACCATCGTCCCGCTTTAGGGCTTTAGCTTCACACCACTTTGTGACATAATCCGTACATACGAGGATATATCGATTCTGTTTCCTTCTGGTAGGAGGATCGATCGGACCTACGAAGTCAATGCCCCACTTCTCAAACGGCTTCAAAGGAAGGATAGGTTGCAGTGGCATGGCACTTGTCTTCGTGGGTTTCCCCATTCTTTGACAAGCATCATATCTTTTACAGTAGTCATAGGAATCTTTGTGAATTGTAGGCCACCAATATCCTGCTAGCAGAGCCTTCCTGGCTGTAGCTTCTCCTGCAAAGTGACCTCCACATGGCTCGTCATGGCAAGCCTTCAGAACAATCCCAATCTCATCTCCTGCAATACATCTTCTGAGCACTTCATCTTTGCCTTTCTTGTACAGTGCACCGCCTAGCAGGGTGTAGGGGGCTGATTCTAGCATGAGCTTCTTCCTTTCCTGACTAGAAATACTAGGAGGGTACTGTTGGGTTGCCAACAGATTGGCAATGTCTGCATACCAAGGAGTGACAGTTTCTACCAAGAATAGGGAAGCATCAGGGAGGTCTGGATCATCCTGCTCTTCATCTGCAGTTTGTGGGATACGCGACAGATGATCAGCCAGAACATGGGAACGACCAGGCTTAGTAATCACCTCAAAGTCGAACTCCTGGAATAGAAGAAGCCATCTCATCATTCGTCCTTTCACATCCGCTTTGTTCATCAAGAAGGATAGGGCCTCATGATCCACATAAAATTTAAAGTGGGTGGATAGGAGGTAATGGCGAAACTTCTCTAGGGCAAATACCATTGCCAAGCACTCCAGCTCTGTCACTGTATAGTTCCATTCCCTATCAGTGACTTTGCGGCTTGCGTAATAGATCGGTTGATCCAACTTCGAGGAGCCCTTCTGGCAGAGGACAGCACCTAAACCTTCAATTGATGCATCAGTGTGTACATGGAACTCTTTCGTCCAATCAGGAGGTTGCAGAATGGGTGCCTCAATCAGACACTGCTTCAGAGTGTGGAAGGCTTTGTCACATTCGTCCGTCTAAGTAAACTCTGCATCTTTGTTGAGTGTTGAAATGACTTGTTTTTTGGCTGATTTTTGTTGTTTTTGAGAGCTGAATGGTTGATTTTATGGGATGATTGGTTGATTTGGAAGTGGTTTGAGAGTGTTTTGGATGATATTGATTGTGTTTTGAAAGTTCATGATGTTTGTTGATGGTTCTGTGATATTCTGATAGGTTCTGAATGGTTCTGTATACCTTCTGTTTTGTTCTGTTTTGGTCTGTTTTGTTCTGATTGTCTTCTGTAAGGAGGGATGGAGTATTGATTAATGAAGAATGAGATATTGTGAAAGTTTATTGAATGTTTTGTGAGAGTTTGGAATGGGTTGAGAATGAGTTATGTAGTTTTGATGACCTTCTGTAACCTTCTGTAGGTCTTCTGTAGAGCTTCTGCTTCTGTTCTGTCTCTGTTCTGTTCTGTACTGTTTCTGTTCTGGTACTGTTCTGTATGCTTCTGTAAGTGTTCTGTGGAATGTATGTGTGACTTTGGGGAAAGTTTTCTAGCTTTGGAAAGAGGTGAATACAAGTGCAAAAGAGCTGAAAGAAGTGGAAGAAGTAGCTGTTGAAGACTCAAGAGAAGACTAGAGTGAAGTGACAGTAGTGAGCTGTGAAGAGACACTGTAGTGGCTCTGGTGACCCTTCATATCAGATATACCTCTTGGGAGGGGTATCCACGACCTAAGAGTGATTATTGAGAGTAATTTTTGAGAGATTGTAGTGAGGATATGATGTATTATTGATGGAGTGAGAGAGAGAGAGTCAGAGATAGCCAATTCTACTGAAACAGAGTGATTGTATATGAGAGATTGAGAGAGAAGACTATGAAGATATTGAAGATGAATACTATGTGATGTATTTTCATTCAAAGATGGTGTACTTCTTTGCTTTATTTGTTCTATTGATGGATTTTGTGAAGATGTTGAAGAATATGGTTGATTCTATTAAAAACCGTGGGAGATTTACATGATGCTGCATGAAGATTTGTTGTGCCTGGTGTTCTTTTCTTCATTGTGATCATATGAAACATGATAAACAAGCTTGTTGATGTTACAAGATAGATTTTCTTGCAAGATAATTCCATTTTCCTTGGTGTTCCTCTCGGGGCTCCATGTTTTTGGTGCGCAGCCGGAGAAACTTGCCATCAACAAGCACCAGAAGAGGCTGAAAATGAAGGAAATGGCATTGCCAAGAAGAGAAGAATTCAATGGATGTTTGTAAAGTTCCTACTTCCACTGAAGAGTTGGAATTCCTCATAATCAAAGCCACTTTCCACAAGAAGTTCATCCCACGATGGCGGAAACACATCACTATCATGATGCATGCTCTATGTGGTGGACAGTTTCCTCTTCCTGTTGAAGCAACAGAAACTTGCATCTTGGTAGCAAACTGTTTGGGAACAAATTGAAGAGCAGAAACAGAGAGAATGACCATCCATGGAAGAGTTGACATTCATTGAAAAGTTTCCAGACAACATCAAGTGGGAGATTGTGAAGAAGCTACAGGAGTCTTGGTCTGTAGAGGTTCACAGGGACAAAAAGGAAAAGAGTTGGAATTTGTTCGTGGATGCTCAACAGCAAGATACATGGGATGCTTGGTGTACTGATAATCTTCTGTTTGTTCAATTAGCAACCCACTGGAAGTTGGTAGATAGAGTGTTTTTCACAACATACACTGTTGAAACCATCAGAAGCTGGCATTACTATGATGATGGCACTACCACAATGCTCAGACGTATGCATTTTGACACCTTCAGAACCGAATACCTTCCCCTGTGTAGTGGCATGAAAGCAGAATTCAGGGACGTTGAAAAGAAAGAAGTAGAAGAAATGTTGGCAAGAGAGTCCTCAAGAGACTGAAGCCTTCTGTTAACCCTCTGTGGAGCACTAACAACATAGTGGAGCCAACCCCCTGATGAATGACGCAATAAAAAGGCAAGCGTTAGAACGAGTCCAGAGGTACGTGAGAAGAGAGAAAGCAAAAATCAAGGCTGAGAACGAGCTCGCAGCGGAAGCTGCCTTTGACGCCCTTGCGGAACTATTTACAGAAGTCCCAATGGCACATCAAGCCCTTCCTCCTCCTGCTGGAGGCCCACTTCCAAGCCAGATCCGTCCTGGAAATATTGATGACAGACCAGCGAATGTAGTCCCATTGCCAGTTTTTAAGGGAGAGTACAATGAAGACCCCGATCTTCATGTAGCAGAGTTTATGGTAGCATGTGTGGCTAACAATGCCAGAACCCCTGAGCATTGATTAGCAATATTCCCCGCCACTTTCAAGGGCGCGGCGTTTCAGTGGTATGAGAGACAAGCAGCAGGACCTTTTGGCACATGGGACGACCTAAAGTTGGCCTTCCTCACTAAATTCACGCGTGAAGGTTTTGAAGAGCGGATGAGAGAGGAATTTATGAACCTAAGTCAGTCCTCTGGAGAAAGAGTAGAAGCCTATGTCTCACGAATGGAATCCATCCTAAAGAGATGGACTAACCATAATCTAGATGATGGCATTCAGAAGGGAGTGTTTCTCAGAGGATTACAACCAGAAGTTCGTAAGTTTGTGGAGCTACAAAGACCAGCCACCCTGCAAGCTGCAACAGAAGGTGCAAGACTGTACGATGAAGTGGAAGCTAGATTAGCAATGAATACAGGAAGAGGAGTCCTACCTCCTCTGGTGCCAGGAATGATGTACCCACCAAATGCAGTCCCAGGGACTGTTCCCTACCCCTACCAACAGATGCCCCCGGTATCACAGTACAGTGCACCAAATCCACAGTGGCCACAATCCATGCCTCAAATGATGGTTCCACGACAACAACCATGGTCTCAACCAATTTCCTCAATGCCAAATCAACAGCAACAGTGGAACCCTACCAACTGGAGTCAACAGCCAACAATTCAAACAGGAGCTCTGAATCAGAACCAGAACAGAGACCCCTCTGTACCAGCCCAACCAGTTTATGCAGTGATTACAGAGACTCCTCAAAACCCTCCTACCAGTACATCCGGAGGAGAAAGCTTGAAGGATTATTTATCCAACTCAGTTGCAAACATAAAAAAGGAGTTGATGGATATGATTACATAGCAACTACAGACGTTGAAACTGAATACCGCTAGCATATCCAACGTTGCAGGAGCAGGAAGAGATGTGATGCGGTCAAACACTTGGTGTGGTAAGTGTCATCAAGCAGGTCATTTAGCCACTGAATGTACACGGAAACCAACCATCCCTGGAGCCTTCTGTTCCTACTGTTTGCGGAAGAACCATACAGAGGACATTTGCTCTCTGAAGGAGATGCATGATAGGAGAAGAAAGGAAGAAGACGCAAGATTTAATTTGCTAGAATCCAAAATGACAACACAAGATATTGGACCCAAGCCTAGAGAGTTTGGTCCTAATTTCGGACCCAGAAGATTTCCTTCTCAAAGTTACAGAGGAAGACAGTCTGGCGGTGGTCAGAGATCAGAAGTGGAATGTTACAGATGTGGAGAAAAGGGGCACATCTCACTAAATTGTCCAAATCCTCGAAGGTCAGTGGATTACAAGCCCTTATGCAGTCGATGCAAAGGAGAAGGCCACACTGCAAAAGACTGTCCAAGCCCAGCCCCAGTGAAAAACAGTGCTACTGATAGTCCGTCCAAGGCCCAAGAGCCTACCTCCAATTTGGTAGAATTGGAAGTTGCTGCCATCACGCGTGCAAAGCAGAAGGACCCACCTATCCAGAAAGAAAATAACCCTCCTGCCAGAACAGTGAAGTTCAATCTTCCACTAGAAGAACAGAACAGAACAGAGCCTAACAGTGCCGTACAGAGCCCTATAGTGCCACAGAGAGTTACAGAGACAGTTACAGAGGCAGGACCAGAGGTCCAGGATACAGAAGAGGAGGAGGTGCCACAAGCGGTAGAAGAAGCTCATGTAATTCCTCTGTTGGAAGAAAGAGGGAAAATGAAAATGGGTGTTGCCCCATTTCCTAATCGATTAGAAAAGCCAGTGGATCCTATTAAGGAATACGATCTGGTCAGAGATCTAGATACCTTTAGACCAAACCTTACATTCCGACAATTATTGATGTTGTCTCCCAGTTGCCGGAAAAGGTTCAAAAGTATACTGACAAAAAGACGTGGTTTAAGGATTGCTCCCTCAACAGTAACAAAGCCCAACAAGGCTCTAGAGCCTGTAAAAGAAGTGGATGTGGCTAACGCTTTCCTAGATCCGGGTACTCCAGAGACTGGCGTATGGATAGAAGGTTGCTTCATCGCAAATGCACTGATTGATGGTGGTTCATCAGTGAACATTATGACGGATGTGACAATGAAGGATCTAGGCCTACAAGGTGTGCAACCAACCCAATGGCTCATCAGACTGGCGGATCAGAGTAGAATCAAGCCTTTGGGCATTCTTCCATATGTGAAGACTACTGTGGCTGGAAAAGATTATTGGCTAACCTATCTGGTGGTGAAGCCAAACTCTTATGGTACATCCTATCCTCTGTTACTAGGCAGACCATGGCTTTTTGAAGCCCGAGCAAGGACGGATTGCTTTAAAGGAACCTTGACCTTGGGTAGAGGACCCAACAAAGTGGTGCTAAAACTGTATGGTTCTCAAAAAGGACATGGATCCACCTCCTTGGAATTATCTTCTGACTCCCGTAACGAGGCTACGGATGGAACATCAACAGATGAAGATGCTGTCAAACAGATCCTTCCCAAGAAAATAGTGGCACATTCCTTAACAGTGGATACTGTAAGCCGACTTCCAAAAGATGCAAAGCCATTATCAATGGGTGAATACTTTCTGCCTGAACCAGGAATGACTTCTGAAATCACTTCTGACAGTGAGATAGAAGCATGGATGTACTGCTCTCCCTGTTACATGGTCACAGCAGAAGCAGAAGCAGAGACAGGGGCAGGAGAGGAAACAAAGAATCTGTTCTTCTGTTACAGAGCTCCTACAGAAGAAGAAGCAGAGATAGAAGCAGAAGCAGAGACAGGGGCAGGAGAGGAAACATAGAATCTGTTCTTCTGTTACAGAGCTCCTACAGAAGCAGAAGCAGAGACAGAAGCAGAAGCAGAGACAGAGACAGAAGAGGATGGATATGATATGGACGAAGAGAATGATGGAAGTGAGCCAGAAGAATCTATCCCACCTGAAGAGGATACATTTGAGGAAGAAGTTCCAGAAGCATCAGAAGCCGATGAGCTCATGCTATGGGACAGAATGGCAATGGTACCATTTGGTCTGGTAAATGGATCTTCTCATATGCAAAACCATTATAAGAAATGGATTAAGAAGAGCAAGCCGTCTTTTAAGTGTGGCTCATGCCGTCCTAACCCATCCTTGCCAAAGAAAGATGATGATGATGCACCGTGCCAACAAGCACCAGTCCCACCAACCCAACAAGCATCAGAGGGTCCCTGTTATGTGACGTTCCTGGATGTGTCATTATCAGAAGATGAGTCTTCAAGCCAAGAGGTAATTAATTTTGAAACCAAATCCGAAACGGCGCTTATCCCATTCCAACGTCTTAAGGAGCAACCTAAGTCTCCACCAAAAGAAGAAGTTGGTTCTAGTGGGACATCAGAAGAGGACACCACTCCCTTGAAGGAGTCGGATCTGTATCCAGAAGCAGTCCGCGGGACCTTCATTCGTGAAGTAGAAGGTGAAAGGCAGTTAACCTTTGTGGATTCAGAAGGCACTGAACGCCACTTGAAGGTGGGTAGCAGTCTCCCAGAAGAGGAGTTGTCAACCTTGTACAATTTGTTGAAAGAAAATTTGGACGTGTTTGCATGATCCTACAAAGACCTAAAGGGGATTGATCCCACAATATGTCAACATCATATTGACTTGGAGCCTGATGCCAAGCCAGTACGGCAACGACAGAGGCGAATGAACCCGAATTATTCCACATTGGTGAAAGCGGAGTTGCTGAAGCTTCTGGAAGCCGAGTTCATCTATCCAGTGGCAAATAGTGAATGGGTTTCACCCATCGTGGTTGTACCCAAGAAGAATGGCAAATTGCGAATATGTGTGGATTTTCGAAAGCTTAATTCCAAGACAAAGAAGGATCACTTTCCAATCCCTTTCACAGACCAACTGTTGGACACAGTGGCAGGACATGAGCTTTATTCCCTTCTGGATGGATTCAGTGGATACAACCAAGTCCAAATCGCAGAAGAAGACCAATCCAAAACAACCTTCACCACAGAATGGGGGACCTACGCTTACCGAGTGATGCCATTTGGGCTCTGCAATGCCCCTGCTACTTTCCAACGAGTCATGATGGCTGCATTTCAGAATCATCTGCATGACTTTATCGAGGTATATTTGGATGACTTCTGTGTCTATAGTTTGATCAGTGAACATTGGGAACACCTGGAACAATGCTTTGACCGATGCTGGGAGTATGGGATTTCTCTCAACCCCGACAAATGCATCTTTGGGGTCTCTTCTGGAGTTCTGTTGGGCCACATTGTCTCTGCACAAGGGATATCAACAGACCCTGCAAAGATCGAAAAGATTGCAGCTCTGGCAGCACCCACCAACCTCAAACAGTTGAGGGGATTCCTAGGCCATGTGGGTTACTACAGAAGGTTCATAGCCCATTTTGCAACAAAGGCAACTTCCTTGCACAAGCTCCTGAGGAAAGATGCAGAGTTTACTTGGACAGAAGAATGTGACAAAGCCTTTCACACTCTGAAGCAGTGTCTGATTGAGGCACCCATTCTGCAACCTCCTGATTGGACGAAAGAGTTCCACGTACACACTGATGCATCAATTGAAGGTTTAGGTGCTGTCCTCTGCCAAAAGGGCCCCTCGAAGCTGGATCAACCAATCTATTATGCAAGCCGAAAAGTCACTGATAGGGAACGAAACTATACAGTGACCGAGCTGGAGTGCTTGGCAATGGTGTTTGCCCTGGAGAAGTTCCGCCATTACCTCCTATCTACCCACTTTAAATTTTATGTGGATCATGAGGCCCTGTCCTTCTTGATGAACAAAGCAGATGTGAAAGGACGAATGATGAGATGGCTCCTTTTATTCCAGGAGTTCGACTTTGAGGTGATTACTAAGCCTGGTCGTTCTCATGTTCTGGCTGATCATCTGTCGCGTATCCCACAAACTGCAGACGAGGAGCAAGATGATCCAGACCTCCCTGATGCTTCCCTATTCTTGGTAGAGACTGTCACTCCCTGGTATGCGGACATTGCCAATCTGCTGGCAACCCAACAGTACCCTCCTGGTATTTCTAGTCGGGAAAGAAAGAAGCTCATGCTAGAATCAGCCCCCTACACCCTGCTCGGCGGTGCACTGTACAAGAAGGGCAAAGATGAAGTGCTCCGAAGATGTGTTGCCGGGGATGAGATTGGGATTGTTCTGAAGGCTTGCCACGACGAGCCATGTGGAGGTCACTTTGCAGGAGAAGCTACAGCCAGGAAGGCTCTGCTAGCAGGATATTGGTGGCCTACCATTCACAAAGATTCCTATGATTACTGTAAAAGATGTGATGCTTGTCAAAGAATGGGGAAACCTACCAAGACAAGTGCCATGCCATTGCAACCTATCCTTCCATTGAAGCCGTTTAAGAAGTGGGGCATTGACTTCATAGGTCCAATCGATCCTCCCACTAGAAGGAAATAGAACCGATACATCCTCGTATGTACAGATTATGTCACAAAGTGGTGTGAAGCTAAAGCCCTAAAGCGGGACGATGGTAACAGCGTGGCCCTGTTTATGTACGAGAATATCATCACCCGTTTTGGCAGTCCCTTAGAGCTGGTAAGTGACAGAGGCACTCATTTCCTTAACAAAGTCATGGAAGAGTTGACAGAGTTGTATAAGATCCGCCATCGCAAGTCCACTCCTTATTACCCCAGAGCCAACGGCCAAGTCGAAGTCACCAATCGCATCCTCTGCTCGATTCTGACAAGAACAATTGCCGCACATCCTCGTGATTGGGACGATCGACTTACAGAGGCCCTCTGGGCGTACAGAACTTCCCATAAAGCAGCCATAGGACAAACACCCTTCCAGTTGGTGTATGGTACAGAAGCAGTTTTTCCTGTTGAACTGGAACTACCCTCTTTGAGAGTGGCGATCAAAGAGCATTTGGGGGATGACGATTCACTGCAACGCCGTCTCCTGCACTTGGAATCTTTGGACGAAATTCGTAGGATGGCTCTACAGTGCATGGAAGCCACGCAAGCTCGACGTAAGGCTTACCATGACAGTTTCATCAAGCACAAGGAGTTCAAAGAAGGTGATTTGGTCCTAGCCTATGATTCACGCTTTGGCAAGTTTCCTGGCAAGCTTCAACAACAGTGGATGGGCCCCTATAAGGCACTTGCCGTCAACCCGAATGGTTCTGTCCAAGTACAGACCGTTGATGCCTTTGATGATCCTTTTCTGATCAATGGATATCGCCTGAAGAAGTACTTCCCTCCTTGGGGATCTTGACAATTACGGACACTTGATCTTTTCCCTCGTTGGCGCGGCACTGTACTTCTTATGATGCTACTTCTGATAGCCGTTCTTCAATCACTCCTGCTGAAGTGGATGCAACCCTCTGTTCCCTCAAAACCTCCTTTCAGCCTTGATCTCTTATCCTCTATTTTCCACCAGCGACAGTGGCGAGGTGGGTTCTGACAAATGGTTTTTCTACCATTCCCTTGCTCATTTTGCAGAAAGAAAGAAAAAGAAAAAAAAAGAAAAAAAAACATATCGGTCATGGGAGAAAAGGACTTAGGTCCCTGTCATGCCGACCTATTCTTCGAGAAAAGGTGGAAACACCCTCAGGAATAGGGGAAAATAAGAAAAAGAAAAGAAAAACAAAGAAGAAAGAAAAAAAAACAAACAAATAAACAAATCTGTTATGAGAGAAAAGGAAGCAATTCCCTGTCATAGCGGGCCTCGTTCCAAGAAAAGGTGGTAAACACCCTTGGGCGAGAAGCTGGCTGTGGAAAATGTGGTAACACCCAGCAGTCCAGAAAGCGGATTCATTAATTGATATCCCTAGGATCCAATTCCGAAGCTGCCTCCCTTGGTACGCTGTGTCCTGGGTCTCTTTGCAAAGTGACTAACTGTCCTCTAGCAAATGACATGTCCTATTCAACACAATATTCGATTTGATGGCTACCTCCCTGGGTACGCCTCTTCAACAACTGATGACGCGATCTTCATCGACAACCCCTTGAGTGATGTGAGCTTTCATCCTAACCGGATGGGGAAGTGAGTATGGTTGCCCTCTGTATCTATCAACAACGAGTGAGACAGAGGGTGGGGCGAGAGACCAGTCTTTTCCCTTCAAATCGAATGAGAGGTGAGAAGTGTGAATGAAGTGTTGCACGCACGGGATGGGCCTCTCAATGCACAAAGCACAATTTGTTTCTGTGCACTGCACCATAAGGCTCCCTGGCCTTCATTCTCGCACCGTATGCCGGCACAGGGCGGGATGCACTAATGCACCATCAACTGCGCACAAGGCGTACACCCTTTGCACAAGTGATTGAGAGGATTACATCAATGGGTTTCAGGAAAAGGCTGCCCTTCTGTATTTATCAACAGAGCGTGAGACAGAGGGTGGGCTGAGTGTGACAGGAGTTTCTTCAATCAATTACCGAGAGGTGAGATTGAGGGACGTTACGACACTTGGAGTCAGGTATGTTCCCATTTCCCTGTGCACCCACGGGATGGGTTTTTACCATCATCACAAGACACATCACCCTGTTCTGTACACTGCACTGTAAGGCCCCCTTGCCTTCCTCCTTGCACTTATGCCAGACGGGTTAGACGCACTAATGCACCATCAACTGTGCACCCTGGCATACTCCTCTCTGCACCATTCCCCCTTGACGATTCCTCAACCGGGTATGAGATATGGGTTTTTAATCATTCTTCCGCGAGTGATAATTAGTCATGGGGCGAGTGACTGTTCTTTCATTCCAATTGAGTGACTGTAAGTTGAGTGCAATATCCCTCATCATCGATGAATTTCCTGCGATTCCTTCCATCAGCTACCTCCCTGGGTGCTGCGGCGTGGTCCCTGCCATGACGAACGTGTGCCAAGAAGATGCCTTGGTCCCTCCAGCGCCGACAACAACACTGGACGTGCCGTCGACACTCAACCTTGATTCTTGACGAAACGGGCCAAGTTTATCTAACCCTACACTTTGGTTTCTTGGTGCCGGTCATGTTTTAAGTGTGGGGAAGTTAGTGGATGGTCTGTGGCGTGGTTCGGTTAACCCTATCCGTTAAGGTCTTAAGTGTGGGGACGCGTCCCTGCGCGTCTACATTGCATACCCTTTTGCATATGCCTTATTCTGCTCATGCATGTATGCCATGACTTGCTTTTACCCTAATGGGATCCCTTCCCACCCACCCGGTTATGTTTCACCCACCCTTGGGGCTATTTCCTTGCGATTCTCCTTCATTCCCTGATTTTGAGGTCCTGCCATGTGAATGCATCCTACGTTCACTGAAGTCCAAATCCAACTTTATAGCCCTGTTCCTCTCTTTGAACTGATCATTTTTCCTTTTTACCTACCCCTGTTCCGGTGCACGGTTTTTGAGTTATTAATTTTTGAAACATTTTGTACAATTTAGTCGATTTTCCATGTGAACGCACTTTTCTTGCTTCCGAATCATGCTCTGACGTCATAGCCCTGACCAACACTTTTTCCCTGACATTTTTCCTTTTTATTCCGCATCATTCCGATACACGGTTTGTCCGTTATTAATTTTCCGGTTTTTTAAGACTTTTCGTGTGTATTTTTGACATCTTTCCATGTGAACCTGCCCTATTTGCATCGGAATTCCAATTTGATTTGACAGCCGTGTCCCTTGTGCCTTCCCCTACCTTTTTCTTTTTTCCTCCACCCTTTTTCAACTTCTGGATTTTTACTTATTAATTTTTTAATGACTTTTCGGGAGTATTTTTGGAGTTTTTCGCATGTGAACCCCTCCTACTTCCGCCGGAACTGCGGTTTAACGTAATAACCCTGTGCCACTCCTTTCTGCGGACATTTTTCCTTCTTACTGCACGTCATTCCGGTGAACGGTTTGTCAGATATTAATTTTTGATCCCACTTTCAGGTTTGTTTTTTGGGTTTTTCCCATGTGAACGTGTCTTACCTCAGTCGGAATTATGTTTTGACGTGATAGAATTGTCGGGCACATCTTTTTGCACAGTTTTCCTTTTTCCTGCACTTCATTCCGATGCACGGATCTTTCGGTATTAATTTTTAAATTGCGTTTTTGGTTTGTTTTTTGTGTTTTTGCACGTAAACGCCCTTTACCCCTCCCGGAACCCCCGTCCCGTATTTTTCTTGTTTCCCCCCTGTCGTCCTGCCCACTTTTCGTTTTTACGATATTTCGTTTTGACGTCCGGATTGGGAGTTATTAATTTTTCTTTATTTTTCCGTTTTTTCTCGCGCTCGTTTTGCGCGTGAACGCGCCCTTTTTCGATTTTACGAATCTCCACGCGCCTCGGTCGTGTCCCCGAAACCCGTACCGTCTTCCCGGTGCCATTTCAATCCCGTCACGGCAAATTTTTTTACCCCGTCCCGCGCATGTGCGCGGGACAGGGGTACCTACCCTTGTCCCCACCCTGCCCAAACCTGTCCCTACCCTTCCCTACCCTTCCCCCCACCTGCCCACCCCATGGGCCACCCCATGGGCCCCCCCCCACCCCTTCCCCCCCAACTGCCCATCCCTTCCCCCCAACCGCCCTTCCCCCACTCGTTCTCTCTCCCTTTCTTTCCCTTCTTCTCCCTCCACTCCTTCTCCTCCCCCCACTCCCCCGTCCTGCCTCCCCCCACAGCCCTTCTTCTCCCTCCCATTCCTTCTCCTCCCCCCACTCCTTCTTCCTCCTTCCTCTCCCTTCTCTCCTGCCGACTTCCTCCCCTCCTCCTCCCTCCTCTTCGCCTCCCTCCGCTGCCTTCTTCTTCACCCCCCAGCCCCCCCAGCGCCCCGCCCGCCGGATTCTTCCCTACCCCCGCCCGCCAGCACCTTTCCCTCCCGCCATTTCCTCGCGCCCCCCCTGGCGACGTGCTCCTCCGCCGCCCCCCAACGCGTCCTCCCTCGCCTCCTCCTCCCTTCTCCACACCTCCGCCGCCCCCCAGCGCGTCCTCCCTCGCCTCCTCCCTTCTCCACACCTCCGCCGCCCCCCAGCGCGTCCTCCCTCGCCTCCTCCTCCCTTCTCCACACCCTCGCCGCCCGCCCTTCTTCCTTGCCCTCTTCCTCCACCTCTCATTCTTCTTCCCTGTCCCGCCGCTGAACGCGCCTCGCTGTTGACGTTGCCCCTGTCGCGCCGCCGCCGGATCGCCAGCCGCCGCCGTCGCAGTCGCCGCCACCGCCGACATCGCTGCCGCCACTCGGCCCTCCTTGCCACCTCTCCCACTGGCCGTGCCGCCACCCCCCTCTTCCTCCTCCTCCTAACTAACCCTCAGGTTAGTTCAACTAACTTGAATTAAGATCATTAACCTAATTAGTAGTTAGTCTAATCCTAACTTAGTTACTAACCCTATCCCTTAGTTAATTAACCCCACCACCTACCTCACTAACCCTAGTTAGGTTAAAACTAAACCTAACCTACCTCACTAACCCTAGTTAGGTTAAAACTAAACCTAACCTACCTCACTAACCCTAGTTAGGTTAAAACTAAACCTAACCTACCTCACTAACCCTAGTTAGGTTATAAACTAACCCTAACCCCACCCCCTAACCCTAACTTACCCATAGTTAGGTTAGTGTTACCCTAACTATAGTCTACCTAGACTAACCTAATCCTAATCTAACTTAATTAACTAACCCCAACTTAGTTAATTTAACTTAGTTAACTAACCTAACCTTAGTTCGGTTGACTGACCTACCCTGACTAACCTAATCAACATTGACTAACTTAACTAGACTTAGGTAGACTTACCTGACTTATCCCACTAACCTGACTTAATTGACTTACGTGACTTATGTGATTAATGTGATTTAGGTGACTTAATTAATCACTACATTACTTTTTCCATTACAAAATTTCAGAAAAATTTCTAAAAATTCCTTTTGCCAGTTGTCAATTTTTGGAACTTTGTCTGCTGGAAATTGCCTACCCTATAATTTCTGAAAATTCCACATTTCCTAAATTTCCCCCTAAATTGCAAAACAATGTAGCAAATTCATTTAAAAATTTGTAAAAAATCCTCAAAATTTTTAAAAACATTCTAAAAAATTCCCCTCACCTCCCTTGCTCATTTTCCATTTATTCAACCATAAATAATCACAACTAAGAATAAAATAAAATAAATAAAAATACCAAACCAACACAAACCAAATCAACACATCTGCTAAGGTGTTGTTATTGTTGTTTCCTCAGTGCTCTTTACTTTTCCTTTACTGGAACTCTTCCGTGCGCATTCCTGCATTACATACACACCCCTTCCAGGTATTTATTTTATGTGCTTTATTTATTTATTTTCCCCCTTAATCACAAATTAATTGTTAAAATGAATTCTTTAATTCACCCACAGTTTCCACGCGCATTCGCGCTAAAACACACATTTTTTTTAAATTAAAATGAACCAGCCGTTCACTTAGCACGCGCTACGTGCGCTAAAGAGGCACTTTAAAATTTTAAATTAAAATGAACCAGCCGTCACATGAGCACGCGCTGGCAAAAAAGCGCTCCACATCACCTTAATTTATAATCAATAAATTGCATTTAGAGACCCAGTCGGGAATCGAAGTCCGGGAATCGAATAACTGCACCGTTTAACCTAATAATTGGTAATTAAATTTATAATAAGGAACCGCCGTTTTCTTGTTAAGGTTTATCACCTAATAAAAATTCACCCATTTTTAAAAATTTATTAAAATCAACCCTTCATTAAATTAATTCCCCCCTCACTGCACTTAATTCCCCTTTTTAATGAAGCGTTTCGTGGGATGGGTATACGCAGTTCTTAGTGTTATTTTCCATGGTCCAGTCTTGGGTTTATCATAGATGTCGTATTGATATGTGTTGGATATGGTAAGGTTTTGGTTTCCTGTTTTAGTTACGGTTACGAGTACGGTATGCAATTTTTTTTCTTTTATTGCCTGATACGGGGTTCAGGGTGTTTGTCTGATGCATCGCATGAAGCTTTCGGTCGCATTTGTCTCAAGGTCATGTCAAATTTTTTCTAGGATGTGGTTTGCTTGGGGTTAGTAGGTCGTGTCACGTTTTGATTGGTAATTCTCTTATCCTTGGTTTTTTGTTTGTTGCTTTGCAGGCATTCTCTTTGATTGTCTGTGTTTGTGGTGTGTGTGTAACCATCTGAATGGCGCCTTCTCATGCTCCTCCCCCTATCCAGTACGTCCCATTAGTTAGTAGGGATTACTTGTCCCTACTTACTTTTGAGCCCCTCACGAAGGCAGGACTTGCTGCTTTTGTGGCCACTCCTTTTCCATTACTTCCAGAGGATCCGTCCTTATGTGATGAGTTCCTGGCCTCTTACAGCAAGAAGACAGGAGTAGTCCAAGGCATGTCTATGACATTGACGTCTCGAGGCTTAGGGAAGGCTCTGTCTTTACCCTTCAAAGGAGAACCTTTTGTGACCACTCGTCAGCTCTTCTCTAATGAAGAGATTCTCAAGCTGTTGCAAAAGCAGACAAGGGAAGTCCTTGATGTTAAGAAGGTGATAAACTCTTCAGGAGTTTCTTTTTCTATGATTACTGATCCCGTATGGAAGACAATGTGTCAGTTCCTTCAGGACAGGTTTATGCCTGCCAAAACGCCATCCCACTATTTGTCCAAAGAGCTTTTCACAGCTTCCAGGATGGTGCTAAAAGGAGTTGCCATTGATTGGAGCACATACATCCTTACTAAAATGGATCAGCATTTTGTTAAAGTCACCAGGGGTAATGTTACCAACGTTACATACGGATCATATTTGTCTGCCTTCTTGACCTATTCAGGTTTACAGAAGACTGTACCTCCACCTCCTCCATCAGATCCAGTACCTCCTCCTCCACCTTCAGAAGAGTCAGCACCTATTGACATTGAGGATGATGATTCTCCGCCTCCCCTGGTCATACAGCGCAAACGCTTGAAGAGGGTAGCGGACAAAGCCCCTGCTGTACTTCCCTCAGTGTCTATCCCTGCTACTTCTGGCAGTGAACTCCCTGGGTATCTCACTTGCAATAATCTGTTCCGAGCACATCGAGAAGGATCCTTGGAGATATCAGTTCCCTCCCTGAACAGTCTCGTCTCAGGAGATGCCATTCCTTTCCTCTGCAAGGATATTCAAAGTTCCATTGAGTTGTGACAGCCTGTGTTCAACAGCTGTACGCATCTTTCTATGAAGAGCTCATGCAGTCCAAAGACCAGTTGCATAAGGCAACATCTGAGTTAGCTTCTGCTAAGGATACCCTAGCAAATCTATTTAAGCAAATGGAACAGCAAACCCAACTGGTGGCAACCCAAAGTGATGAGATTTCTTCATTGAAGACCCAGTTACTCGAGGCTCAGTCACAGGTTACTAGCCTTTCAGCAGAGAAGGAGAGGATGTCCAGCGAAGCGAAAGAATTCCAAGTTCTCTTAGATGACAAGCTTTCAGCTTTACAGACTGCTAATGACATAGTGGCCAACCAAGCCTCCCAAATCCAGCAGTTGCAAGATCAGCTTGCAAAGTCCCGCTCTGTTCCTCCAAGCCCTCCTGTTCCATTAATTCCTTCTCTTTCACAGCAGGATTTGGCTGCCCTACAGAGACAGGCTACTTTGTGCCCTCTATTCCAAGACAAAGTGGAAAGATTGCAGTCCCGAATGGACTTGTTATGGTCTACCTTTGAGCAGTTTCAGGACTGTGTCTTACCAGACCATTCTTTCTTTGTCCACTACCACTTGCAGAAGTTGGTCTTCTATATGAAGCTTTCCACGATGGATTTACCTTTTCCAGAGGATGGCTGGAGTGGGGCTTGGTCTGCTGAGTTGTTGACAGAGGTAGTTAGAATGGTCTTTGAAGATTCTGTCACGCCAGACACCATGTTGCTGTCATACATGTATCTCCGAGGAGATTTGTTAATTCCAGATGAAGTAGATATGGCATGGTATGTGGGGGATGTGGTCTTACAGGCTGTTCTATATGTCAATCATTTGGAGTTGCGCATAGCTGATATGTTCCAGAGTTATTCCTCCAAAGTGGCTGATTGTCAGGATAATTCGTGGCATCCCATGATTGATTCGGTGGTCCTAAATCAAAGACAAAACACAGCTCCTACCTTTGTCCAGAGTACTAACCAACTGAGGCTGGATCTCTTAACCTATCTTTCCAAACATAATCCGTTTGATGCTACTTTCTTTGATGCCTATCATAGACGATCTCTCTTAGGACCTTCTGTTCCTACCCTCCTTTATTACCAACAATTGGCTCACCGCTATGCTATATATATTTCCCTTTGTCAAACAAATTCCACAGTAATTTTACCCCTTCTTTTCCAACCTTCCAATTTCCCTCAAATTCCTATTTTCACTTACTGTTCCTTTATTGAGGATAGGGTATTTTCCCCTTCTCCACCCTGTCCTTCACCCCTTATAAATGTACCCTCTACATTTCCTATTTATCAGTTAACACCGTTCCTTAGTGATTCCTTACAAATTTCTGCCACTCCTTCTTTAACCTTTTCTTCCTTTTATGATTTTTCCTATCCTTCCCTACATCCACTTTCCCTTATTCCATTACCCTCTCCTAACACTTCCATATCTCAACCACCTCAGTTGGTTAGTGACTGTGACGGTTTTGATACTCAGATTTCCAGATGAAGGGGATGGAGTTCGGATGATTGCCTTACAGGACCGCAGATTAATTGGCCAGTAATTCCAGGGGAATGGACAGCTTCAAGTCAAGCTTATCAAAACTATGTTCATTTTGCCCAACAATATTCACAGTCTGCAGATCCCTCAGTGAGATTAACTGCTCACTTTGCTTGGTACCTGGCGTATATGCATAGGCACTCTCATACTGATTCAAAGCCTATTCCAAAGTTGTGCATGAATGTCAATGTTAGCATTGATTCCCAACAGCTGGAGATACTGTATTTTCATGCCCTCTGTTTGCCTAGCAGATACTTGGTCCTGTTAGAAAGGATGTGCTGTCTCCAATTTTTCCAAAATCCTCCTAAAAACTTTGTAGATGAATCCTTATCTATGGATCGATTCCGACAACATCAATCTTTTAAGAGGGATCATCTTCATTGATACCTTTCCCATGTATACTGAAAGCTTTTTATGAACACCTCTCTTTTTGAAGAAGTCATTCAGATGGTTGTGTTGTGTATTAGTGTTTGTGTTGTGAGTTCATTTATGTCAAACGAACGTGGTGGTTTCCTATTGGATTTTGTGTACGAGCTATATTTTGGAGATTTGTAAAGATGGGGTCGTGGTTGGAGAGTTGAAGCTGATGCTGATGAAGAAGAAGCAAACTCTTATATCCTTTACAAATTTGTGGTGATTTTTAGTTTGATAAGAGGTGTTAATTTTTTAAAAAAAATTCATTTCTTTGTATTTTTATATCAGAAACAGGTTATAAGATGGGGTCGTGGTGGATGGATTCTTTGTGAAAAGATATTGAAGATCAAAGTTGAGCTTTTCTATGCACTTGTATTCCCTTTTTCCTGGGTCGCGAGGACGCTTCCTTATTAAGTGTGGGGATATGTTGAGTGTTGAAATGACTTGTTTTTTGGCTGATTTTTGTTGTTTTTGAGAGCTGAATGGTTGATTTTATGGGATGATTGGTTGATTTGGAAGTGGTTTGAGAGTGTTTTGGATTATATTGATTGTGTTTTGGAAGTTCATGATGTTTGTTGATGGTTCTGTGATATTCTGATAGGTTCTGAATGGTTCTGTATACCTTCTGTTTTGTTCTGTTTTGGTCTGTTTTGTTCTGATTGTCTTCTGTAAGGAGGGATGGAGTATTGATTAATAAAGAATGAGATATTGTGAAAGTTTATTGAATGTTTTGTGAGAGTTTGGAATGGGTTGAGAATGAGTTATGTAGTTTTGATAACCTTCTGTAACCTTCTGTAGGTCTTCTGTAGAGCTTCTGCTTCTGTTCTGTCTCTGTTCTGTTCTGTACTGTTTCTGTTCTGGTACAGTTCTGTAGACTGTTCTGTATGCTTCTGTAAGTGTTCTGTGGAATGTATGTGTGACTTTGGGGAAAGTTTTCTAGCTTTGGAAAGAGGTGAATACAAGTGCAAAAGAGCTGAAAGAAGTGGAAGAAGTAGCTGTTGAAGACTCAAGAGAAGACTAGAGTGAAGTGACAGTAGTGAGTTGTGAAGAGACACTGTAGTGGCTCTGGTGACCCTTCATATCAGACATACCTCTTGGGAGGGGTATCCACGACCTAAGAGTGATTATTGAGAGTAATTTTTGAGAGATTGTAGTGAGGATATGATGTATTATTGATGGAGTGTGTGAGAGAGAGTCAGAGATAGCCAATTCTACTGAAACAGAGTGATTGTATATGAGAGATTGAGAGAGAAGACTATGAAGATATTGAAGATGAATACTATGTGATGTATTTTCATTCAAAGATGGTGTACTTCTTTGCTTTATTTGTTCTATTGATAGATTTTGTGAAGATGTTGAAGAATATGGTTGATTCTATTAAAAACCGTGGGAGATTTACATGATGCTGCATGAAGATTTGTTGTGCCTGGTGTTCTTTTCTTCATTGTGATCATATGAAACATGATAAACAAGCTTGTTGATGTTACAAGATAGATTTTCTTGCAAGAGAATTCCCTTTTCCTTGGTGTTCCTCTCGGGGCTCCAATCTTTCCTCAGAAGCTTGTGCCAGGAAGTTGCCTTTGTCGCAAAATGGGCTATAAACCTTCTGTAGTAACCCACATGGCCTAGGAATCCCCTCAATTGTTTGAGGTTGGTGGGTGCTATCAGAGTTTCGATCTTTTCAATCTTTGTGGGGTCTGTTGATATCCCTTGTGCAGAGACAATGTGGCCCAACAGAACTCCAGAAGAGACCCCAAAGATGCATTTGTCGGGGTTGAGGGAAATCCCATACTCCCAGCATCGGTCAAAGCATTGTTCCAGGTGTTCCCAGTGTTCATGGATAGAACTATAGACACAGAAGTCATCCAAATATACCTCAATAAAGTCGTGCAAATGATTTTGGAAGGCGGCCATCATGACTCGTTGGAAAGTAGCAGGGGCATTGCAGAGCCCAAACGGCATCACTCGATAAGCGTAGGTCCCCCATTCTGTGGTGAAGGTTGTCTTGGATTGGTCTTCTTCCGCGATTTGGACTTGGTTATATCCGCTGAATCCATCTAGAAGAGAATAAAGCTCATGTCCTACCACTGTGTCCAACAGTTGGTCTGTGAAAGGGATAGGAAAGTGATCCTTCTTCGTCTTGGAATTAAGCTTTCGAAAATCCACACATATTCGCAATTTGCCATTCTTCTTGGGTACAACCACGATGGGTGAAACCCATTCACTATTTGCCACTGGATAGATGAACTCGGCTTCCAGAAGCTTCAGCAGCTCCGCTTTCACCAATGTGGAATAATTCGGATTCATTCGCCTCTGTCGTTGCCGTACTGGCTTGGCATCAGGCTCCAAGTCAATATGATGTTGACATATTGTGGGATCAATCCCCTTTAGGTCTTTGTAAGACCATGCAAACACGTCCAAATTTTCTTTCAACAAGTTGTACAAGGTTGACAACTCCTCTTCTGGGAGACTTCTACCCACCTTCAAGTGGCGTTCAGTGCCTTCTGCATCCACAAAGGTTAACTGCCTTTCACCTTCTACTTCACGGATGAAGGTCTCGCGGACCGCTTCTGGATACAGATCTGACTCCTTCAAGGGGGTGGTGTCCTCTTCTGATGTCCCACTAGAACCAACTTCTTCTTTTGGTGGAGACTTAGGTTGCTCCTTAAGACGTTGGAATGGGATTAGAGCTGTTTCGGGTTTGGTTTCAAGATTAATTACATCTTGGCTTGAAGACTCATCTTCTGAAGATGACACATCCAGGAACGTCACATAACAGGGACCCTCTAATGCCTGTTGGGTTTGTCGGACTGGTGCTTGTTGGCACGGTGCATCATCATCATCTTTCTTTGGCAAAAATGGGTTAGGACGGCATGAGCCACTACTAAAAGACGGCTTGTTCTTCTTAATCCATTTCTTATAAAGGTTTTGCATATGAGAAGATCCATTTACCAGACCAAATGGTACCATCACCATTCTGTCCCATAGCATGAGCTCATCGGCTTCTGATGCTTCTGGAACTTCTTCCTCAAATGTATCCTCTTCAGGTGGGATAGACTCTTCCGTTTCACTTTCATAATCTTCTTCGTCCATATCATATCCATCCTCTTCTGTCTCTGTCTCTGCTTCTGCTTCTGCTTCTGCTTCTGTCTCTGTCTTTGCTTCTGTCTCTGTAGGAGCTCTGTAACAGAAGAATAGATTCTCTGTTTCCTTTTTTGCCTCTGTCTCTGCTTCTGCTTCTGCTGTGGCCATGTAACAGGGAGAGCAGTACATCCATGCTTCTATCTCACTGTCAGAAGTGATTTCAGAAGTCATGCCTGGTTCAGGCAGGAAGTATTTACCCATTGATAATGGCTTTGCATCTTTTGGAAGTCGGCTTACAGTATCCACTGTTAAGGAATGTGCCACTGTTTTCTTGGGAAGGATCTGTTTGGCAGCATCTTCGTCTGCTGATGTTTCATCTGTAGCCTCATTAGGGGAGTCAGAAGATAATTCCAAGGAGGTGGATCCATGTCCTTTTTGAGAACCATACAGTTTCAGCACCACTTTGTTGGGTCCTCTACCCAAGGTCAAAGTTCCTTTGAACCAATCCGTCCTTGCTCGGGCTTCAAAAAGCCATGGTCTGCCCAGTAACAGAGGATAGGATGTACCATAAGAGTTTGGCTTCACCACCAGATAGGTTAGCCAATAATCTTTTCCAACCACTGTAGTCTTTACATATGGGAGAATGCCCAAAGGCTTGATTCTACTCTGATCCGCCAGTCTGATGAGCCATTGGGTGGGTTGCACACCTTGTAGGCCTAAATGCTTCATTGTAACATCCGTCATAATGTTTACTGATGAACCACCATCAATCAGTGCATTTGAAATAAAGCAACCTTCTATCCATACGCCAGTCTCTGGAGTACCCGGATCTAGGAAACCATTAGCCACATCCACTTCTTTTACAGGCTCTGGAGCCTTGTTGGGCTTTGTTGCTATTGAGGGAGCAATCCTTAAACCACGTCTTCTTGTCAGTATACTTTTGAACCTTTTCCGGCAACTGGGAGACAACATCAATAATTGTCGAAATGTGAGGTTTGGTTTAAAGGTATCTAGATCTCTAACTAGATCGTATTCCTTAATAGGATCCACTGGCTTCTCTAACCGAGTAGGGAATGGGGCAACACCCATTTTCATTTTCCCTCTTTCTTCCAAAAGGGGAATCATGGGAACTTCTTCTGCCACCTGTGGCACTTCCTCCTCTTCTGTCTCCTGGACCTCTGGTCCTGTCTCTGTAACTGTCTCTGTAACTCTCTGTGGCACTGTAGTGCTCTGTACGGCACTGTTAGGCTCTGTTCTGTTCTGTTCTTCTGGTGGAAGACTGAACTTCACTATTCTGGCAGGAGGGTTATTTTCTTTCTGGATAGGTGGTTCCTTCTGCTTTGCACGCGTGATGGCAGCAACTTCCAATTCAACCAAATTGGAGGTAGGCTCTTGGGCCTTGGCTGGACTATTAGTAGCACTGTTTTTCACTAGGGCTGGGCTTGGACAGTCTTTTGCAGTGTGGCCTTCTCCTTTACATCGACTGCATAAGGGCTTATAATCCACTGACCTTCAAGGATTTGGACAATTTGGTGAAATGTGTCCCTTTTCTCCGCATCTGTAACACTCCACTTCTGATCTCTGACCACCGCCAGACTGTCTTCCTCTGTAACTTTGAGAGGGAAATCTTCTGGGTCCGAAATTAGGACCAAAATCTCTAGGCTTGGGTCCAATATCCTGTGTTGTCATTTTGGATTCCAGCAGGTTGAATCTTGCGTCTTCTTCTTTCCTTCTCCTATCATGCATCTCCTTTAGAGAGCAAATGTCCTCTGTATGGTTCTTCCGCAAACAGTAGGAATAGAAGGCTCCAGGGATGGTTGGTTTTCGTGTACATTCAGTGGCTAAATGGCCTGCTTGATGATACTTACCACACCAAGTGTTTGACCACATCACATCTCTTCCTGCTCCTGCAACATTGGATATGCTAGCGGTATTCACTTTCAACGTGTGTAGTTGTTCTGTAATCACATCCATCAACTCCTTTTTGATGTTTGCAACTGAGTTGGATAAATAATCCTTCAAGCTTTCTCCTCCGGACATACTGGCAGGAGGGTTTTGAGGAGTCTCTATAATCACTGCATAAACGGGTTGGGTTGGTACAGAGGGGTCTCTGTTCTGGTTCTGATTCTGAGCTCCTGTTTGAACTGTTGGCTGTTGGCTCCAGTTGGTAGGATTCCACTGTTGCTGCTGATTTGGCATTGAGGAAATTGGTTGGGACCATTGTTGTTGTGGTTGAACCATCATTTGAGGCATGGATTGTGGCCACTGTGGATTTGGTGCACTGTACTGTGATACTGGGGGCATCTGTTGGTAAGGGTAGGGAACAGTCCCTGGAACTGCATTTGGTGGGTACATCATTCCTGGCATCAGAGGAGGTAGGACTCCTCTTCCTGTATTCATTGCTAATCGAGCTTCCACTTCATCGTACAGTCTTGCACCTTCTGTTGCAGCTTGCAGTGTAGCTGGTCTTTGCAGCTCCACAAACTTACAGACTTCTGGTTGTAATCCTCTGAGAAACACCCCCTTTTGAATGCCATCATCTAGATTATGGTTAGTCCATCTCTTCAGGATGGATTCCATTCGTGAGACATAAGCTTCCACTCTTTCTCCAGAGGACTGACTTAGGTTCATGAATTCCTCTCGCATCCGCTCTTCAAAACCTTCACGCCTGAATTTAGTGAGGAAGGCCAACTTCAGGTCGTCCCATGTGCCAAAAGTTCCTGCTTCTTGTCTCTCATACCACTGAAACGCCGCGCCCTTGAAAGTGGCGGGGAATATTGCTAACCAATGCTCAGGGGTTCTAGCATTGTTAGCCACACATGCTACCATAAATTCTGCTACATGAAGATCGGGGTCTTCATTGTACTCTCCCTTAAAAACTGGCAATGGGACTACATTCGCTGACCTGTCATCAATATTTCCAGGACGGATCTGGCTTAGAAGTGGACCTCCAGCAGGAGGAGGAAGGGCTTGATGTGCCATTGGGACTTCTGTAAAGAGTTCTCCAAGGGCATCAAAGGCGGCTTCTGCTGCGAGCTTGCTCTCGGCTCTGATTCTTGCTTTCTCTCTTCTCACGTACCTCTGGACTCGTTCTAACGCTTGCCTCTTTATTGCGTCATTCATCAAGGGTGTGGCTCCACTATATTGTTAGTGCTCCACAGAGGGTTAACAGAAGGCTTCAGTCTCTGGAGAACTCTCTTGCCAACATTTCTTCTACTTCTTTCTTTTCAACGTCCCTGAATTCTGCTTTCATGCCACTGCACAGAGGAAGGTATTCGGTTCTGAAGGTGTCAAAATGCATACGTCTGAGCATTGTGGTGGTGCCATCATCATAGTAATGCCAGCTTCTGATGGTTTCAACAGTGTATGTTGTGAAAAACACTCTGTCTACCAACTTCCAGTGGGTTGCTAATTGAACAAACAGAAGATTATCAGTGCACCAAGCATCCCATGTATCTTGCTGTTGAGCGTCCACAAACAAATTCCAACTCTTTTCCTTCTTGTCCATGTGAACCTCTACAGACCAAGACTCCTGAAGCTTCTTCACAATCTCCCACTTGATGCTGTCTGGAAACTTCTCAATGAATGCCAAATCTTCCATGGATGGTCATTCTCTCTGTTTCTGCTCTTCAGTTTATTCCCAAACAGTTTGCCACCAAGGTGCAAGTTTCTGCTGCTTCAACAGGAAGAGGAAACTGTCCACCACATAGAGCATGCATCATGATGGTGATGTGTTTCCGCCATTGTGGGATGAACTTCTTGTGGAAAGTGGCTTTGATTATGAGAAATTCCAACTCTTCAGTGGAAGAAGGAACTTTACAAACATCCATTGAATTCTTCTCTTCTTGGCAATGCCATTTCCTTCATTTTCAGCCTCTTCTGGTGCTTGTTGATGGCAAGTTTCCCCGGCTGCGCACCAAAAACATGGAGCCCCAAGAGGAACACCAAGGAAAAGGGAATTCTCTTGCAAGAAAATCTATCTTGTAACATCAACAAGCTTATTTATCATGTTTCATATGATCACAATGAAGAAAAGAACACCAGGCACAACAAATCTTCATGCAGCATCATGTAGATCTCCCACGGATTTGATAGAATCAACCATATTCTTCAACATCTTCACAAAATCCATCAATAGAACAAAGAAAGCAAAGAAGTACACCATCTTTGAATGGAAATACATCACATAGTATTCATCTTCAATATCTTCATAGTCTTTTCTCTCAATCTTTCATATACAATCACTCTGTTTCAGTAGAATTGGCTATCTCTGACTCTCTCTCTCTCTCTCTTCATCAATAATACATCATATCCTCACTACAATCTCTCAAAATCACTCTCAATAATCTCTCTTAGGTCGTGGATACCCCTCCCAAGAGGTATGTCTGATATGAAGAGTCACCAGAGCCACTACAGTGTCCTTTCATAGCTCACTACTATCACTTCACTCTAGTCTTCACTTGAGTCTTTAGCAGCTACTTCTTCCACTTCTTTCAACTCTTTTGCACTTGTATTCACCTCTTTTCAAGGCTAGAAAACTTTTCCAAAGTCACACATACATTCCACAGAACACTTACAGAAGCATACAGAACAGTCTACAGAATAGTACCAGAACAGCTACAGTACAGAACAGAACAGAACAGAGACATAAGCTCTACAGAAGACCTACAGAAGGTTACAGAAAGTCATCAAAACCTCATAACTCATTCTCAAATCATTCCAAACTTTCACAAACCATTCAATAAACTTTCACAAGATCTCAATCTTCATCAATCAATACTCTATTCCTCCTTACAGAAGACAATCAGAACAAAACAGACCAAAACAGAATAAAACAGAAGGTATACAGAACCATTCAGAACCTATCAGAACATCACAGAACCACCAACAAACATCATGAACTTCCAAAACACCATCATTACCATCCAAAACACTCTCAAACCACTTCCAAACCAATCAATCATCTCATAAAATCAACCATTCAGCTCTCAAAAACAACAAAAATCAGCCAAAAAACAAGTCATTTCAACACTCAACATATGTTCTAATTTTGATTTAGAACTCTTGTTGAGACCTGGGGTTGTTGATTCCAGTTGGTAGAGTTCCACTGTTGTTGAGTCGCCATTGGAGGAATTGTTTGAGGCCAATGTTGTTGTGGTTGAACCATCATTTGAGGCACTGTCATTTGCAGCCATTGTGGATTAGGTGCATTGTACTATGACACTGTTTACATCTGGGGGTAGGGAACTGTCCCTAGAAATGCATTTGGTGGGTATACCATTCCTAGCATGGAAGGAGATAAGACTCCTCTTCCTAAGGTCATTGACATCCTTGCTTCAACTTCATCATACAATCTTGCACTTTTCACTGTAGCTTGTAGATTGACTGGTCTTCTCAATGTCACGAACTTGCAAACTTCTGGTTGTAGGTCTCTGAGGAATACTCCTTTTCTCGATGCCTTCATCTAAATGATGATTGGTCTATCTCTTCAGTATAGATTCCATTCGCGAGACATAAGATTTTACTCTTTCTCTAGAGGACTGACTTAGGTTCATGAAATCCTCTTGCATCTGCTCTTCAAAAGCTTCACGCCTAAATTTGGTGAGGAAGGACAACTTCAAGTCATCCCATGTGCCAAAAAGTTCCTATTGCTTGTCTCTTATACCACTGAAATGCCACGCCTTTGAAAGTGGCGGGGAATATTTCTAACCAATGCTCAAGGGTTCTGGCATTGATAGCCACACATGCTATCATAAACTCTGCTACATGAAGATCAGGGTCTTCATTGTACTCTCCTTTAAAAATTGGCAATGGGACTACATTTGTTGCCCTACCATCAATATTTGCAGGACGAATTTAACTAGGAATGGGACATTGAGTCACCATGGGGACTTCTATAAAAAGTGCTTTTAAGGCGTCAAAGGAGGCTTTTGCTATGCAAGCTCATTCTCAGCCTTGATTCTTGCCTTCTCTCTTTTCACATATCTCTAGATCGTTCTAATGCTTGCCTTTTGATTGCATCATTCATCGGGGGGTTGGCTACAACTAATTGGTCTGTGCTCAATAGAATAGGATCAAAGGGGCTTCAGTCTCTGACTGGCCAACATCTCTTCTATTTCCTTCTTTTCTATGTCTCTAAATTCAACCTTCAAACCACTACAGAGAGGGAGGTATTCCATTCTGAAGGTATCAAAACTCATTCTTCTGAGGATCATTATTGTTCCATCATCATAATAATGCGAGATTTTAATGGTTTCAATAGTGTATGTTGTCAATAATACTCTATCCACCAACTTCCGGTGGGTTGCTAATTGAACAAACAGGAGATTGTTAGTACACCATGCATCCCACGTGTCCTGCTATTGGGCATCTATGAACAAATTCCAAATCTTTTCTTTCTTGTTTTTGCGAACCTCCACTGACCACGATTCCTGAAGCTTCTTCACGATCTCCCACTTGATAATGTCTAGAAACTTCTCAATGAATGCCAAATCTTCCATGGATGGTCATTCTCTTTGTTTTTGCACTTCAGTTTGTTCCCAAACAATTTGCTACCAAGATGCAAGTTTCTGTTGCTTCAATAGGAAAAGAAAATAGTCCACCACATAGAGCCTACATCATGATGGTACTATGTTTCCGCCATTGTGGGATGAACTTCTTGTGGAAAGTGGCTTTGGTAGTAATGAGAGTCTCCAACTCTTCAGTGGAAGAATGAACTTTGCAAACATCCATTGAATTCTTCTCAACATGGAGCCCCAAGAGAGACACCAAGGAAAAGAGGTTTCTACTGCAAGAAAATCTATCTTCTAACATTAACAACCATCTCTTTCATCTTTTATGTGATCACAACAAAGAAAAGAATACCACTAACAAGAAATTGTAATATTTCCATGCAATAAAAGTTGGTTAGTTCAAAAGTTAATTAGTTAATTAATAAGTTAGTAAGGTTACTAAGTAAAGTAAAAAAATTAACTAACGTTAATAACTAACTAACATTAAAAATAAATAAATAAATAAAATCGAGAGTTGTAATCTGACATTTTTCTCGATTTGACAAGGACCGTAGCTACCCTTCACGAAACTTACAATGTGAAGAAGAGTTATGAGCTATATTAATCACTAGTGTTAAGGTGTATAGTAGGAATGGTCTACAAATATTAGATTTTTGGACAAGTCTAGTATATTTTGGATATTATTTATTGTAAATTTCCTAAAGAGATATGAAAATTTCTAGAACTGGACATCATGTTAAAAAGAAGACAAGCGATTTTTTAGCAAGATTTGAAAATTTAATGAAAAAGAAAGGATTGGTGAAATCGCTCACGTCCCAATCATAGTCTACAGACAGAAAACAACACTTCAAATAGAGAGAAGAAGAATGAGCGATTTGAAAGCTTTCTAGCAAGTGTCTTGGAGTTTTACCCCCCCTTTCGGAGCCAATGGAACCAACAAATTTATGATTTGAGAATTCGATAGGCTGATTTTTCCAAGATCCCCTCCACAAAGAGCTCTTCTTCTCACATCCACAACCCTTCTTCTCTAATTCACTATAAATAAGAGGCATGGGGAGCAGTTAGGTGGACACAAGGAGACCCCGAGAGGCTATGAGAGAGAGGTAGAGAGAGAGGCAGAAGGATACCCCTCCAAGAGGCTGCGAGAAATAACTTGAGAGAGAGAGAGAGAGAGAGAGAGAGAGAGAGAGAGAGAGAGAGAGAGAGAGAGAGAGAGAGAGAGAGAGAGAGAGAGAGGGAGGGAGGGAGCTCAAATCCCCTGTCTCGGTCTTCAACTAAGCCATCTTCTCTTATGCTCTCTCATCTCGAATCTATTTCACCCTCCCTTTCTCTTGAATCACTTGTGAACGATGGCTCCAAAGTGATGAAGTGGAAAGACCATGGGAACCACCGCAACCGATCAAGCAACGGGTATTGCCAGAGATACAGGAGTACTTGAGGTTGCCAGACTTTCCACTACCAACAGAACATAGGGTGTGGCTAATGCAAGCGTGAGCAAAGATGAAATTCCCAATGCAATCATGCTGCCAAACCAGGTTATTCATTACTAGATTATTATTTTTCTATATAAAGTAATTACATAAAAATATTAGCTTCCATATTTTTCACTTACACAAATTGATAACTCATCTAGAAAGCATTAGTACAAGCATAAACCATTAATCGTTATGAATTGTAGCTAGATTAATTGAGATTCTAAATCGTAGAATCATGTTAGAAATAATTGCCGAAGGTTATTGTACATATGTCTTTATGTGCATTCATTATAGTTATGGTCAAATGCGACAAGGTTAAGAGTTGACTAACACTTGTTATAAAAACGAAATGTCTATTTAAGAGTCCTATAAGTCATCTCATTGAGTTATTGGCACAATATAATTCTTTAAGAAATTTTGCTTATGTTGGGTAAGATAGCCCGAACGGGAAATTCATGCCTTTTTTAACATGTTGTAAGAGATGTTCTCAACACTTCTTTATGGGGAGGAGAATCCTCATTAGAATGTAAGGTTACCTTAGGATAAGGTCTATCTTGGCTATGTGAAGCTGTGAATTGCATGATGGTGTGATTGTCATTGCATCATTCGATATGCATTTGAAAGGACTATTTGTGTTTGCTAGAATCTAGATCTCTAATTGAAATTATTGAAAAACATAATAAAAGGAAGGATCACGGTAGACTACCCCCAAGTTAGCAGCGAGAGTCTACTCCAAGGGGGTCATGGTTATCGCTTCGAGAGGCTTAGACCGGCCCCGTTAGCGAAAGGCCTGTTAATAGGGATAGTCTCAAGCAGTAGGAAATGTAGGTGCTAGATGGGGCTCTAACTGTAAATCCTGCATTGTTCCTAGAATCTGACGAGCCCCTTTGTGACCCAGGATGCGATCCTAGAACCCTAAATACTAGTTACAAGGGTGGAATCTTGGTGGGCAGAATACCCTCATGGAATTCTGTGTATCTTTAGTAGGGTCAAAAAGATGGGAATTGTAAGAAGCTTCCAATATAATAAAGAAGTTTGCTTTATTCAAGGACTATTTGAATTGTATGCATGTCTGTGAGATAAATTACATGAAGGAACATGTGATTTAACGAACTAATTAAGGAAGTTGGTTGTATATGTTCCAATAAATGTGATGTAGGTAATTAAAAAACGAAAGATGATCCTGTCATGAAAGGAAAGTGGGTGACCCCCAATGGGTCCATCCAATGGTAGGGTTTAGCTGGGAGCTTTTGTCTGTGAGATAAATTACGTGAAGGAACATGTGATTTAACGAACTAATTAAGGAAGTTGGTTGTATATGTTCCAATAAATGTGATGTAGGTAATTAAAAAATGAAAGATGATCCTGTCATGAGAGGAAAGTGGGTGACCCCCAATGGGTCCATCCAATGGTAGGGTTTAGCTGGGAGCTTTTCTAAATTGGTAATAGAAATTGGAAGATGATAAATTGAACAACTAGTCATTAGGTAGAACCGAATTGCATTGTTTTAGGGGGCCAGAATGGGATTTTGCCTATGGGTAGGAGGGTTGATGTATCGCACTCCCCTCCGTCTCCCATTCTCTTTGAACCAAGTGCAATAGTAAGTCCACTTCAGATCGAGTAATCCTGTAAAAGTGGGAACTTGAAATTACAGATGCTAGCTAGCCTCTAGGAGACCCATCTGATTTTAGGAACTCAAAAATTTAGGTCGATCCTAGTGAGTTTAGCTGGAACTCTCCCGTTGCGAAGTAGACTCGATAGGGCCTAAGTGACAAACCTCGTGATGCTCCAAGGGAGTGTCGGGCGGCATCATTTTTGGGAAACCTATTGATGGACTACTAAAAGGTGTGCCATGGATTGAGACTAGTGGGCACCTCATACTTAGCATCAGAGCACATGTTAGTATAGAATACAACGTAAGCTTAAGAAAAATATTTTTTTAAAGCATAGCCTAGGATATGCTTTCTTCTCTTTATTAATGTATGTTTTTGAATTATGGAAGAGTAACGAATCTTGGAAATGATTCTTGATCTTCCGCATAGTAATGTTTATGTCAACTATGCATTCATCCAGTTTTGCTTGGAGAATTAAGATGATGCAGGTACTAGATTAGTTGTACAACCCCTCTCCTCTATTTCGTGAAAGATGGTGGATGATTAGCGGAGGATATTGCTATACCGATACAAGCCGTCTAGCTTATCTTCAGAATAATTTGAAAACGGTAAAATGGATGGAAGATCTTAAAGTTGTCAAGATCTATCTATTTCATGAGGCCAGTGTAAACTCAACCCTGTATACTAGAGGCAAGAAGATCAAACTAAACCGGTATATCTATGAGAAAGTTACGAAGATCCTTCCAGTTGACAAAATAAAAGTTGTAGGTCACTCTAGCCACCGCAACTACAAAAAGGACAGATTTCCTGAACTCCCTAAAAAATATACATTCCTAGATATCTACTCTCCGAATCCAAGTTACTTCATAAAGAATGTATCAAAGTGTGACGCTTAGATTGTAGTAGGAAATTCTTTTCTGGAAGAAAATAAGATGAGCCTCCAAGCTATCTGAATAATGTATTTCTTTTCATATGATTACCTTGTACATTTGTTGTAATAAAGATTGATTGATATTCTATCAATCAGAGAAATAATGCAACCTTATGTTCCCTTGAAACCTCTAAAATTGCAGTTTAACATTAGTAACGGGAAGAGAGTTTTATTTGAAAATTGTTTCAATAAACTAAGCGAGAAATAATTTGAGTATTGAATTCTAATATTGACTCTATATAAATTTCATAAAATTTAACTCACGAATTGTTGAAAATTTCCCAGAATCTTGTACCCACAATAATTCCCAACGAAGCTCAAGAGAAAAGGAATCTATTGAAGCAAGTCAAACCTCCAAAATTTAACAAAAAAGGTAAGACTGTGGAAGTCGATGCAGAGATTTGGATTGAATCCATGGAATATTATTTTACTGATGTTGGAACTATCCTAGCCAACCAAGCCATGATAGCTAAGCTAAAATTAATTGGCAAAGCTCGACTCTGGTGGAAGTAGTGGTGCCAAGATCAAGGTGTCCCTGAAAATACCATTACTTGGGATTTGTTGAAAGAAGCTGTAAGAGGAAGATATTTACCTCTAGCTTATTGCACCTAGAAGATGAATGAGTTCTTTAATTTGAAGCAAATGGGACTGACCTTGGAAGCATATTACTCCAAGTTTGTTTCTCTTCTTAAATATGCACCCCCCATGGATACTACTCAACAAGTATCCAAGTTCTGAAATGGGCTAAATTATCCTTTGGACACTCATTTGGAATCAATGCGCCCAATAGACCTCTAGGATGCTTTGATTCAAGCTGCTCCTATTGTGTGGGAAGTACAATCAAAGCCTAACAATAATAAGTTTTGAAGCTACAATAAGTAGAACAAAGGAGGATTCAAAGGACAATAAAAAATAACCCAAGACCGATTTTACCAAGGTCAGAAGAAAAATGAAAAATCCGATGTAGTTGGAAATTTTGTTCCTACCCAGGGAAATAGGGATGGTCTTAGGTGCTTTCACTATAACGAGACATTACATTTTCAGGAGATTTTGTCCAAAGCTTGGTGGAAACCATCGCCAAGGACAATTTCAAGGTCAAGGCAAAACTTCCCAAGGCCATGGTCAAGTAACTATGGCAAGAGGAAGAATGTCAAATATTACCCTAAAAGAGACTAATAGGGAGGAAGAACCTACTATGGAAGAAGATATTGAAAGAGCAATTATTCATGCTGCATTCCATAGGAAAGGTCCAAATTGTCAATATTTGGTAATACAGACACCAACTAGTCATCGAGATAAATCATTTAAAGTTTTAATTGACTATGGAAGTATACAGCCAATTATTTCACCCAAGTGTGCTAAGAAGTTAGAAATAGATACAATAAATGCATCAAAACTGCTTGTGGAATTAGCAAATGGAAAGAAAGTACTTTCTACACAGCAAACTGCCAAGGTAGAGTTTAACCTAGGAGAAAACATTTCAAGTATAAGGTTCAAAGTAATGAACTTAGGAGCTTTTGAATGTTTACTGGGAATGGATTGTTGGTGATTCCCAATCATGCTCATATCCATTGTGGAAAAGGTCAAGTCACATTTCATTATTTGAATGGTGAAATAGCAACTACACAAGGTGAAACACGGAAATCTAAAGTTCAATTAGCAAAATCTTCTCGAATTATGAAAGGCTTGAAGAAGGGATTACCTATTTACTTGATCAAGCTTAACAAGATAAATCAAGATGGTCAGACAAAAGAAGAACCATCCTGGTTAAAAGAGTACATCGACAAATTTCCTGAAGAGCTAACTGAGTTACCTCCGAAAAGAGAAGTTGATCATGAGATCAAACTTGTTCCAGTAACTACTCCAGTAGCAAAGAGACCTTACAAAATGTCTATTCCTAAAGCCATCAAACTAAAAGAGCAACTCAAGCAATTGCTAGAACAAGGGTATATTCGGTCAAGTAGTTCACCATAGGGAGCCCCAGTATTATTCCAAAAGAAGAAAGATGGAACTCTCTGTCTTTGTATTGACTATCGACCATGTAACAGTAAAGAATAAGTACCCAATCCTAAGGATAGACAAGCTTCTTGGTCGTCTACAAGGAGCAAGGATGTTTTCTAAGATTGATCTCCGATCGGGATATTATCAGATTAGAGTCAAGAATGAAGATATTCCAAAGACCGCCTTCAACAACACAAGATACTGTCATTTTGAATTCATCGTGATGTCATTTGGGTTGACAAATGCTCCAACTACCTTCAATAGGTTAATGCATGACATTTTCAAACCTCATCTTGATGATTTTGTTCTTATATTCTTTGATGTCATCCTAACTTATTCTAAGGAGGAAGAAGATCATGAACCACATCTTTGCATTGTCCTAGAGACAATGAGAGCACACAAGTTGTATGCCAAGAAGAAGAAGTGTACCTTCTTCAAAAGGAAGATTGAGTACTTGGGATTAATAGTGTCTGAAGGTATATCAATAGACCCTACCAAGGTCAAAGATGTTCAAGATTGGCCATCTCCAACCACTATCAAGGAAGTGAGAAGTTTTCTTACAAACCTACTCAAAAAGCAAGTTACCATTAACTGGACGCCAAGTGAACAATCTAGCTTTTAGCAACTAAAGCATAGTTTGGTAACTGCTCCTATTTTAAGGCTACTTGACTTAAGCAAGAAATTTGAAGTTGTCATAGATGCCAGCTCTCTTGCATTGGGATGTGTACAAATGTAGGAAGGTCATCCTGTAGCTTACTCTTCAAGAAAATTGAAAACCCATGAAAAGAGATATGCTACTCGTGACCTGGAGTTGTTAGCTGTGATTCATGCTCTCAAATTATGGAGATATTACTTGCTTGGAAATAAGTTTTCCTTAGTCACATATCATAAAAGTCTTAAGCGGATTTTTACTAAGCCTAATCTTAATATGAGGCAACAACGTTGGATCAAAATTTTGCAGGAGTATGACTTTGAAATTAAGTTCAAACTTGGTAAAGAAAATGTAGTAGCAGATGACCTTAGTCATAAAACCTTCCTTATTGCACTTCTGGGAGCTCTCGCTCAACCGCCAAGACCCATGGACCGCTTATTACTTCAAGCGTGTGTTCCAAGCCAAGCACTAATGGCTACCTCTCACATAGCCAACGTGCCATCCATATCTACGGGTGTAGTGAGCTTACCTCCATGCCGATCAAGTTACCTCCTCTCTCGCACACTCTAGTAACTCCACGATCCAAGTGCAAGCTTCAAGCAAGCTCTATCCTCAAGCTCCACGCTCCAAGCTCCATTGCCACGAGCAAGAGAAGAGAAGAGAAGAGAAGAGAACAAGAGAGGAGAAGATGGAGAGCTTCTCCTCCCCGGTCCCTCACTCTCACACAATCACTCCCTCACACTCTCACACTCCCTCTCTCAAGCACAAGCTCAAGCAAGCGAGAAGAAGAAGAATAAGAAAAAGAAGAAGAAGAAGAAGAAGAGAGCCACTTTTGGCCACACACTCATTCACTTTTCAACTTTATATACAAAACCCTAAATCCCTTTTGGGTGGTCATCCCCTTATCCCCTTTTTTACATGGCCGACCATGGCGGCCTAGGCCCTTTTCCCCCTTGTCCTCCTATCTTCCTAGCTTCCTTTCCACTACCCGTCTACATTTATAAATTGCACGGGTGAGATCGGCACTCTTAAAATAAATCATGGTGCGCCTTGCACTTTTTTAAAATAGTATAGACTCGCACTTTTTCTCATGCACCTTTTTCTTTGATTTAGGACTTTTCTGCACTTCTTGTGTTTCCAAATTCTTCTTGGCGCACCTTCGTCTTCTATTTCACTTTTGCCTTGGCCTTGTCTTCTACTTTAGATTTTCTAGCTTTTTCACCTTGTTCGTTTGAGGGTTAACATTACCCCCCTCCTAGATGAGTGCCAGTCCCATGGCACTCACAGTCATAGATGTAAAATATTACACGGCGCAGCGAACAGAATCTGAGAAAGAGATAGAGAGTACACAACAGATAAGAGGAGAATCAGTAAATTCTTTAACTTCAAACAACTGATACAAAGATGGCTCTGTCCACCCGTGCACTTCCACTGTGTGAAGCTTAGATGGTGATCTAGACAGAAGATAAGTGAAGAGCTTAAGGCTAGCTGGAACAACAACTCTGACTAGGTGAAAGATGAGTGTATGATGGCTGCGAAGGGGTTTAGCTTTTATAGCCTACGAAGATCGTTAGGTCGGCCTGCTGACCGCCGACCTACCATATGAGCCTCCACTAGTCGGCCAGGGAATATTCCCTTTACCATCGGGCCGGGGACGCTGCCCCCAGACCCCCGCCAGGGGGGCCGCTGGCCCCCCTGGGACCCCTCAGCCAAGGGCTGCTTCCGCAGCCCCCGAACCCCACAATAGGGGCCCCTTTTAACTCCCTTACCACGCAGCTCAATGCAATGTGCCTCGAGTTGCTACCAACTTAACCTCTCCATCTAACCCAAAGATTAGATCCACACTGGTCACCTTTTTTCCATCTGGTCACATAGACCTCATCTGATATACAAGTCAGGACTCCGCCAATGTCCGGGCTCACACTTGGCTTCTCCTCATAATGGGGGTCTACAACTTTGAGCACCATGGATCATTGGTAGCACCTAATGAGGGTGGGGCATTGATCATATCTAACACCCCCCCTCAATGTCCACCCATAGGTGAACAATCTCCTCGGCCCAATGCCGAGTCTCTGAAGATGAACTTGAAGCAGATCCTTCGTAAGTGCTTTGGTGAAGATATCTGCTCCATTCTCCTTTGTTGGACAGTAGACCAGTTCCATTATCCCATCCTCTATCAAATCACGCACATAGTGATACTGGATCTCTATATGTTTGGTGCATGCATGAAACACTGGATTTTTGGCAATGGCGATGCAACTCTGATTGTCACATCTCAGCACAGTTGGTTCTTCATCCTGCACTCCCATATGCCATAGAATCCTTCTCAACCATATGGCCTCACATGCAACAAAACAAGCTGCCTTGTACTCTGCTTCGATAGAAGACAATGCCACTGTTGGTTGCTTCTTACTAATCCAAGAGAAAATTCCTGAACCCAAAGAGAAACAATAACCAGAAACTGACTTCCTGGAATCAATGTCTCCTGCCCAATCTGAGTCAAAGTTCCCCACAAAAGAAGTTCTGAAACTGTATGTGATACCATAGTCAAGAGTTTTCTTCAAGTATATGAGCACCCGCATCCCAGCCTTCCAATGATTCTCATGAGGTTTGTTTGAGAACCTGCTCAAAACACCAACAGCAAAACTGATATCTGGTCTGGTGTTACACAACTAGATCAGACTGCCGACCAACACCCTATACCTCCCAATGTCTGCTAGTGCTGATGTATCCTCGACGGATAACTTTGCATTCACCTCCATAGGTGTAGCTATCTCCTTGCACTCGGTCATGCCAAATGCCTTCAAGATCTCGCATGCATACTTCTTCTGAGAGATAAAGATCTTTCCTGGCTCTTGCCAGACTTCAATCCCCAAACAATAGTGCAGCAAGCCCAAGTCTGTCATTTCAAACTCAGAACTCAAAGCCTTTCGAGTTTGGTTGATCATATCTTCATAGTCACCTGTAATAAGAAGGTCATCCACATATAGGACAATCACTACAGACTTTTTACCATCCCTATAAACATACAAGTTAACATCTGAGGCACATCTTTTGAAGTTTAGGTTTAAAAAGAACCTATCTATCCATTGGTACCATGCTCTGGGGCTTGTTTCAGCCCATACAATGCCTTCTTCATCTTACACACTTTGTTCTCAGAATGGGGGGCCTCAAACCCTGGTGGCTGAGCCACGTACACCTCCTCCTTGAGGTCACCATTTAAGAATGCTAACTTAACATCCATTTGGTACACTGGCCACTTCTTGTGGGCAGCCACTGCAAGTACCGTGTGAATAGTGGTCATTTTGGCAGTTGGGGCAAATGACTCTTGAAAATCAAACCCTTCAACTTGTGAAAATCCTTGGGCAACCAGTCTAGCTTTGTACTTTTCTAAGGTACCATCAGCCTTGTACTTTACCTTCCAGATCCACTTGGTGCCAATAACCTTTCGCTTTGCTGGTCGATCCAATAGCTCCCAAGTGTCATTCTTCATTATGATGTCATACTCCGCCTGCATAGCAGCCTTCCATGATGGATCTGCAAGTGCTTCTTCTAAGTCAGTTGGCTCCTTTACTTCTCTCATAATCTCAACCATCAAGGCCATATTGACTATGTGAGCAGAAGCCCTCCTTTGCTCCTCTATTCTCTGAGACCTCCTTGGTCCGTCTGCCTTCTCCTCAATAGATGCAGGCATAGGATTATTGTGGTCATAGAGCTGCTTCACCCAGCGCGGCAATGGCTTTTCCGGTGGGGTGATGTCAGGTTGGTGAACTTTTTCCTCATCATCTGAAGATGATGCTTCCTCCTCCTTAAGGATAGGGATAGCTCTCGGGACAGGTTCATAGTGGACTACTTCTTCGCTTGATGATAAAGTGGAAGAACTTGCCTTCTCCTCCTCCACTGTATGTGGCTCCTCCTTGAACACCACATCACGACTCGTGATGATCTTCTTTGCCTCTTGGTCATATAACTTGTAAGCCTTTTGCTCATCACTATAACCCAAGAAGATACATTTTATGCTTTTTGGTTGTAACTTGTTTCTCTTCTCATCTGGAACATGTGCATAACATTCACATCCAAAAATTTTGAAATGTGAGACAGATGGTTTCTTACCAGTGTAAGCCTCATGAGGTGTTTTTCCCTTGAGAGCCTTTGTATAGCTCCAATTCAGAATGTAGACTGCAGTATTAACAGCTTCAGCCCAAAAATGGTTAGGCAATCCCTTGCCCTTTAGCATGCATCTTGCCATCTCCATAATGGTGCGATTCGTGCGTTCCACAACACCATTCTGTTGAGGTGTGTGAGGCGTCGTCAATTGACGCTTGATCCCTTTGCTCTTGCAAAAGCCTTCAAACTCCTTTGAGTTGAACTCACCACCACCATTTGTTCTAAATTTCTTCACACTTTTCCATGTTTCATTCTCAACAAGTATTAGCCATTCTTTAAACTTACCAAAAGCTTGAGCCATATCACGAAGGAAGTACACCCACATCTTCCTACTGTAGTCGTCGACAATCAACATAAAATAAGAAGATCCCCCCAAGACCTATGTAGGCATCTTACCACACAAGTCAGTATGCACCAACTCTAGAGGAGCCTGTGCTCTATTCTTGCTTTCTTGTGGAAATGCCTTTTTCTGTTGCTTGCCCATCATACAAGCTTCACATGGTTCCTTCAATTCAGTTATTGTAGGTAGGTGAGCAACCATACCTTGCTTTTGCATCTCCTTCAATACTGCAAATCCGATGTGTCCAAACCTTTCATGCCAAAGCTTACTTGTGCTCACTCCAGCGGTGGCTGTAAGAGCACTTAGCTCATACAGGTTGTTCCTTCTTTCTCCTTTGCCAACAATTGTGCCAGCACTATCAATAATTTCTGCACCTGTCTTCTTGAACCTCACTTCATGACCAAGATCAGTTATGGCAGCAACTGATAAGAGATTTCTCCTGATTTCGGGAACATATAACACATTTGAAAGCTTTTTGACTTCACCATTTGCAACAACAAAAGAAATAGTACCTGTGCCCGCAGTAGGGCATTTAGCATCATTTCCAACCGTCACAGTGATGGATTCTTGTAGAGGCTGCATAGAACTGTATAGACCTTTCTTGGTGGTCATGTGATGGGAGGCCCCACTATCCAACACCCATGAGTCAGTGGTAGATTCTTCTTGCGCCGAGGAGCACACTTCCTCAGTGGTCGCCATGAATAATTCCAACTCTGCTTCAGCCGTATTGGCTGTCTGTTTCCCTTTACTTTTAAAGGTACCATTCTTTTCATCTGCCTTCTTGACACAACAATCTGCAATTGCATGTCCTTTCTTCTTGCAGTAGAAGCACTCTCCTTGAAACTTCTTCTTGCCGCCCTTCTTCTTTTTGTCACCATCATTTTTGGTGGAGAAAACACCTTTGCCTTTTGCATTGGCAGAGAATGCAGCATCTCCATTGTTGCTTCCTTCTCGGGCTATCAACCTCAACTCCTCCTCCATTAATAATGCACAAAACTCCTCAAAAGTCAAAGCTTGAGGCCTCACCTGAGTATTAAGGGCAGTTACTAGTCCATCAAACTTTTGTGGACAAATCCGAAGACACCTCCGAGCTAAAGCTTCGCTAGTCTTTTGTATCCCAACGCTAGCCATCTGGTCATGCAAATTCTTAATCCGAGTGATGAATGCTTCAACCATCTCTCCTTTAGCAAACTTCTCCGCTGCTAGTTGATTCTCCAAGTTTTGAATCCTTGTTTGGTTTCGTGTTTCATACTGACTCCTTAGTACATTCCAAGCCTTTGACGCTTTGGTTGTATGCTGAATCAAAGTCAAAACCCTATCAGAATAGCTTGTAACTAAGGCACACAATGCATCTGCATTCCTTCGTTTCCAAGCTCGTAGAAGATCTGCATTCGGAGGAATCATCACACTAGGATTTGATGGGTCGGGGGTAGGCTGTGGTTCTACGTCAGTCCCCAGCACAGTCTCTAGAAGCTCATAAGAATCAAGGATAGTTGTAATTTTGAACTTCCACAAGGTGTAGTTTGTACCATCTAACTTGCCTTCACTAAAGGTTGGTGGACGAATCCTCAGTGTTTGAATAGCCGGTACAGCAACACCACCTCCTGCACCGCTTCCGAAAGTCGACATAGTTTCTCTTTGCTGTTGAAGCCTTTGCCTCTTGCATGCTCTCCGATCTCTAGAGCCCCCTGGGCTCTGATACCATGTAAAATATTACACGGCGCAGTGAACAGAATCTGAGAAAGAGATAGAGAGTACACAACAGATAAGAGGAGAATCAGTAAATTCTTTAACTTCAAAAAACTGATACAAAGATGGCTCTGTCCACCCGTGCGCTTCCACTGTGTGAAGCTTAGATGGCGATCTAGACAGAAGATAGGTGAAGAGCTTGAGGCTAGCTGGAACAACAACTCTGACTAGGTGAAAGATGAGTGTGTGATGGCTGCGAAGGGGTTTAGCTTTTATAGCCTACGAAGGTCGTTAGGTCGGCCTGCTGACCTGCTGACCGACCTACCATATGAGCCTCCACTAGTCGGCCAGGGAATATTCCAAGGAATATTCCCTTTACTAACTCCCTTACCACGTAACTCAATGCAATGTGCCTCGAGTTGCTACCAACTTAACCTCTCCATCTAACCCAAAGATTAGATCCACACTGGTCACCTTTTTGCCATATGGTCACATAGACCTCATCTGATATACAAGTCAGGACTCCGCCAATGTCCGGGCTCACACTTGGCTTCTCCTCATAATGGGGGCCTTACAACTTTGAGCACCATGGATCATTGGTAGCACCTAATGAGGGTGGGGCATTGATCATATCTAACAATAGGTAGCACACTTTAGCATGCACCGAAGACATGGGTGGCAAGGACATCTGTGGTTGCCTTAGAGGATTTCTGGTGGTGGGCAGATAAAGGTTGTTGGGGCCACATTGTTGGTGTGGGTGGCTAGTGGTAGGGTTGTTCATTGTTGGGAATTGCGCTGGGCTGGCACATGTATTGGTTTTTGGGGATTCTGCATATGACGATTCTTAGGGGGCTTGCAAGATGATAGATGATAAGAATTCAGAGTTGAGTATCGATGAAGAGTGAATGACACTTTCGTTGGAGTATTCAATACCTGCAATCGAAAACCTCTCATATGTGGTCTCTCCCTCAGGGTAGTGCTAGTCTTCTTTATTATGCACAAGACGTAGTTCAATTAGTTTGGGAGATAGGTCAAACTCTAAGCAAGCTGAGAGTATTGTCCAGCACTTGAGGACCCAAACTGTGTATATATTTTGGTACAGATGTTATGTAAGTGCTTGTACATACTTAGATATTACATAGTTACAAAACCTCTCACATGTGGTCTCTCCCTCAGGGTAGTGCTAGTCTTCTTTATTGTGCACAAGACGTAGTTCAATTAGTTTGGGAGACAGGTCAAACTCTAAGCAAGCTGAGAGTATTGTCCGGCACTTGAGGACCCAAACTGTGTATATATTTTGGTACAAATGTTATGTGAGTGCTTGTACATACTTAGATATTACGTAGTTAGAAGACAGTGGGCTAGCTCCTCGTAACAACATGTGGATGAAGCAAAGTTGTCCATGTTGAGAAGAAGTACATATGAAGGTGTATGAGACATCCTTTGTGTTATGACAGCATGATGTAGCATAATCAAACACATTGACACCAAACTTTCGATAGCTGGTAGCTACTATTGGGCTTGCTCGACGAGTATGGTGTAATTTTCATGGCCATTCGTACGTGCTTACCATGATCGATTGCAATGATACTAAGGCGGAGTGCAAAAAGGAATCATGCAAATGGGTCAAGGTGATAGGTCTAACCATAGGCGAGACAAGCTCCCTAGGTATGTCCTACCCTTGATGTGCCCTAAACAATTGTGGGGGATGTGTAGAGGGCTAGGGGACTAGGGCTGGAGCCAGCCGACCAACGTCACTGGGTGTACCTAATTTGAGGACCCCTAGGTGTCGTGCTGTAATTGTGAGTGCTTTTTTCTTTTCTTTTCTTTTCTTCTTTTTCTTTTTTTTCTTCTTTCCTTTTCTTTCCCACACTTCTTTTTTTTAAAAGAATAACATGAGTACAACCATTGCAATACGTTGAGGCCACAGCCTTTCAATTGGATCGGGAAATGCCGAGATTCAAAGGCTGCGAAACTGGATATTACAACGATGATTGTGTCCCAGCCTCGTTGCTAGAGGAATAGTTGTTGAGATGGGGAGATACACTGGAGATTTTGCAAAACCTCTTTGTAACGTGCAATGTTGGTACAATTGAGGTAACAGCTGCCGTGAGTGTTAGGTGTAGAGTTTGACCCAGAAAGAGAAAGTGGCCCCCACTGATCATGCTTTGGGCCATGCGATGTGGGCGATCAGCAAGGTGATTTTGCTTTCAGCGGTGTGGCTTTGTCATGGCTCTTTGTGAGGTTGGTGGTCTTGCGGTGACTTGGGTATTGAACACTTTTGTACAAAGACCTGTGTCGTCCTACATCTACTTGACACTTCATGAGAGTATATGCAAAAGTCACATGCATCAATTATAATGAACATATGCAACACAAAAAGATATTACTTTATCAAAATCCTATGGTGCTGACTGCGATGCATACCCTCGATACTTGTTAAAGACGTGACATATATTAATAGTAGGTAAGGGAGGTTGATACAGTTGGGGAGCCTGCCCCTTTAACCACTTAAGGACAAAAAGTCATGACAAAATGGCATTTGGCAAGCAACTTATATACATAGGGCCTATTCTATTTGTATGAGGCGTGGTGAATTTGGGTGATCAGACGACTGGGGCTGTGCCAATGGTGGGCTCCTATTAGGCTAGACGGAGAAGATATCGGCCGAGACCCGAATGGTGTAGTCCCTGGCTGTAGTTGTTTCAAGAATGCTTTTAAAAAATTCATCAAATTCCCACTTGTCTCTAGCTGCCTTCTCCTCTTTCGAGCACTTCGTGCCCAAGCATCTGGTGGGGGCCTGCATGGTCGGTGTTGCCACACTCTGGGTGCTCCCTTGAGCCTTTGTCCTCTTGGCTTGGGGAGTTTTCAGCCTGCATCCTGGGCAGTGTCTCTTGGGGCCTCTTTTTGATGCGTACCTCTTTAGAGTAGGCACATAGTGTTCTAGTGGGGGTGCTAGTGCCTTATGCTTCCTTCTACGAATGAGAGCTTCCTTGCATGCCAGTTGTATTGTGTGCTCCATGACGGCGATTGTGGAAAAATTTGCAAAATTTGAACCAAGGTTAGGCTTTGAGGCAGGATATAATTATTTGCATAAAAGGGATTAAACAGTGGATTATCAAGCGCATATGAGGAGGAGTGCGGTGAGGTGAGGCATGCAGTGTTTGTTGTAGAGGGATGGCCCCCGTGATGATATTCGTCCTACTTAGACTGCGGAGCGTACTCCAGCTATAGCAGATCTTGGCTTATGCTAAGTTGCGTGGATTGGTTATCATGGAGTGGAGCAGGGCTCGTCCCCCCGGAAGGATAGACCAGATTGGGAAAAGGTGTATAGAAGGGGACGGCTCCCCATCTACACCATCAGAGGTGTTGGTTAGGGCTTCCTATGGCAATAATGAGGGTTGCATGCCCTCCACCTAGAGGCAGGAATGGTCACCCGACTTCTAGACATGTGGTGAGAGGAGGACCTGAGGAGCTCAGCCTGTTAAACCCAATTCTTCTCCCTGTGCTTGACTATCATTGCTTGTGTGTGTTGATATTATCTATACAGGGTCACAAAACTCATTGTTTATTTATATACATATTTACGAATCCACATCACTTCGTGAGGATAAAAACCAAGTGTAGAACTGTACTGGAGTGTGGCACACACATCCAGTACTCATGGCAGCTTACTCAATAACAATAGATATTTTGCAACATTGAGTAGTATGGTACCTTGTCCAAGTCTACTGGCAACATGTAACTCCTCCTTAGTGAGAACCTTATCAGTCAAAGAGTTCTCTTGGCTAGTTCCAGCTAAGTCCATACCCCAAATGGAAGTTAGTACTCGAAAAGAAGTTGATCCAGCATAGATTGGGTCTCTTTGAGATTGCCATTTGGCCAATCTCTCCTCTGAGACTGTCATATTTTGGGCTCCCATTTTGGCCATTGTAATGTGGTTTTCAAACCAACATTTTTCGAATTGACTTTGACCCTCTGATTGTCGCTTTAGTTTCTCTATCTCCAAGAGATTTGGTTGGCATAGCACATCATTGAATGTCACAGTTAAGTGTAGTTCGTCAGCTTCCTCGTTAGAGATGAGTCGCATGTGTTCATGCAGGAGCCTATCATAGTGCTGGTCAAGATATTCTTGCTCTTCCCAAGATAGGGGAAATGGCAAGTATTCCCCAAGCTGCATCTTGGGGAATGCACCCATGTCCGCAAGGATGTAGACACATGCGAATACTTTGAGTTTAGCATCCAATTTAGTTAAGCATTCTGTGACACTTCTATGTTCAACGAGGACTTGCTCGGTTGCTATCTCATGCAAGGTTCTAGGAGTTTCCCTAGGCTTTAGCATAACTGGGGGCTCAGGCCTAGATGAGCAAGATTGGTCAATGGTAGGATTGCTTATGCTCTCGAGGTTTCCATGTTTCTCATGAGACCTTACTGTTATTGTGTCATGGTTTTCCTTGGATGTGACTGGTATAGCAGGTCATCTTGTTGTGACAGTATTGGATCCACTCTTGATTGGTCAATGCGAGTTCTGTTGTCGGTAGATTGAGTGTTGCAAGCAACCGTTGATGGTAATGGTTGCTTTGATTTTTCAAGGCACATGGATGTGTCTGAGGTTTCACCATTGTTAGGAGATATGGTAGTGGATTCATTCGTGGGTGGACTCGATGCTTTATTCCTTAGCTCTTCGGCACTCTTGATCTCAATCTTCTTGGGGTCTACAACCGCTTGCAACTGCCATTGTTGTTTTCATATTTTCTCTTCTCTTTCTTAGGCAATCGAGGTGTATCCCTAGAAGACTTAGGAACTAGGTCAATTGTTGATATGCTCGGTTGGGCCTCAGCATTCTCTTTCTCTAGTGTGTCCTCATGGGACATAGCTGCGGCCTGCTGAACAGCCCTGCTAGGTTGTGAGGGTACAACTGCCTCTCTTTTTGGAGAGTCTAGCTCTTCAGCTAATTCCCCTTTGTTTAGCTCCTCAAGCCTAGGATTTAGGTGCTTTGGAAGTGCTAGAGTTGTCAAGGATGTTGGTGTGACACCTCCTCCACAGGTGAATGGCTAAGGACACGTTCCGCAAGGGGCAACTGTCACGGCCAAGGGCTGTGACAATGACTGTTGTGATCCCCGATTGGAAGTAGTAGCAGCTAGTTCAGTGGACTGGCTATTATTGGTGGATTGTGGTGTCAAGTCCTTAGGCCGATCAGAAGTGGTCCTGTCTTTTGTTGCCCTTTGAGCATTCACTTGTGTAGATTGAGCATTAGTTGATCTAGTCACATTAGGTTGCACATGCATATCCTTGGGCCGAGAGCTACAAGTGGTGTCATGTCCCACCTCTTGGACATCTGGAAGCTTAGATGGAGATAGAGGTTGGGATTGAGCAGCTACACTTGACGGCTGCTGTTGTGCTTCCTATGTTTGTTTAGGGAAAGAGGGTGTAGGAGATCTGGGACTCTTAGGTGGACTTGGCACTGGCTGAAATATTTGCTCGCGGCTATTAGACGATTGTGCCATTTGCTTTGTTAAGCAATCAGCCTTCTTATGAGCAGCATTGTACATGTGGTGCTCATAAGCCTCTTGGGAAGTCAAAAGCTCCTTGAGCACTAGTGGTCTTTGTGCACGCTCAATGGTTACATCTGACATCTGCTTATTAAGTATGCTAAGCTCTTCCTTTCTAATACTCGTGTTTGGTTTCTTGCCACGAGACCTAGATTTTCTCTTAGATTTTCTCCTATGCTTCTTTGCTTTTGATGCAATCTGGCCTTCAGCTGATAGAAGTGGTTTAACAGGGGGTTTTGGTACCCAAATCCATCAGTTACCTGTATAATACCCTTAAGCATGTAGCGATGCTTTGGATATCCATCGCAGTGTTGTGCTAGCTCTCCATCGGTACTTGGCACCCCTACCTTAAACCGTAAAGCACACATCCTCACACTTTCACTAGGACTTGGTTCACTTCCACTAACCCTAAAAATTCACTCCCACTAATCTTAATTTTATTTCCACTAGGAAAATCCATATGTCCACTTCCACTAAGGAACCTCTCCACTTCCACTAGGCACCTCCACTTTCACTAACACTAACTACTTCCACTTTAACTAACACTAGTCACTTCCACTTCCATTAACCTCTGCTTCCACTAGGCCACTAAGGAACCACTTCCACTTCCACTAAGCACTTCCACTTTCAGTAAAGAACCTTACATCACCTTCACTTACACACATCCTCACATCTCTACTTACACACATCTCCTTCATATGCATATCCTACTTACACACATCTTCCTTGTGCACATTCATTTAGACATGTGTCCACTTACACACTAACACTTCCACACAACACTTTTCTTGTTCATGTACCTTTGATTTTGAACAAAAGAAAAGTTTGATTTACTCAACAACCTTTTGCATGTTTTTGAGATCAATGTATCTTTGAGAACTTGTTTATTTTAAATTCATCACTGGAAGGAATACTGTAAGTGCCTTAGGCATTCAACACAACACTAGCACGATTGAAGGCAAGTAGCCCTTGGACCACCCTAACTGCTAGGTTGCAAGATCCGCCTTCTTCTATTATTGTATGTGCTTACAAAATGACAATTTGAAGGATAGGAACTCCAAGACAAAATTTTGAGAGATGAAAGAAGAAAGGACAAGCCTAGAGAATTGAAAAAGAGCACACACACAAGAAACCACATAAGAACATGACTTAGCAAGAAGAGATAAAGAGTTTTCCATTTGCCTATTAAGAGTATGACACTCTATTGACATGCTACATAGTGGACTCAGCAGGACTTGATGAGTCAACACAAACAAGCAAATGTTCCCATCCATCTATTCATGGACAATATGATTGAGCTAGTGAGATAAGAGCTTAGGCCTTAGCTAGTGGACTGGATGGAGACCAATACACATCAAGAGACTACCTAAGATGCATTGAGTGCAGTATCACTCACATGTATCATGATTGTCAAACCCATAAGGTGTCTAGTAGTACCCTAACACGGTTTACTCAGCCTAACATCCAAAAGGTCAAAGCCACAAATACTAAAGAACTAATACCTCTAGCCTATCTTAGGGTCAAAGCTAACTGCCAAACAAGAGCTCCTCATTGGTGCTCTCAATGGTGAAGGTTTAGATTACAATATCTTGACTTACAATGTATGGAATGACCTTGGACAACCTAAACTCATTCCCACAAATGTAGCCATTGAGCCATATGGAGGATCACCATATTCTCCAGAAATATGCAAATTTCTCTTAACTATTGAGACCGAAAGCTTGCCCATTATTTTCTACGTGCTCCCAAACCAAGAGGACATGGTGAAGAAAGTCTTTCTTGGAAGACCTTTCAAGTGTGCAACCAACTGCATTGTGGACTATGAAGCACATAGAATACACCTAAGCTTACCAGAAGTTAAGATTGTCACTACTTTCAACAAAGGGGGTCTTGTCTCTTCTCTAAGGAAGGGCAAGAAACATGTCTTAGAGCTAGATGAAAAACCTAGTGTGGATGACAAAAGAGTTCTGAAAGAGATACTCAAGGCACATAAGGTAAAGAGAAAAACCACTTAGTGTGAATCCCCTTGGCACCAAAGTAAAGCCCAAGGTGCCTAGGACCACTGCAACAACTTCTCAAGCTATTAGGAAGAGAAATTCATCTTTAAAAAATAGGAGACCTAGGGCATTTAATGGGAAGCATATCTAGAGAGCTAGCACAAAGTTGCAATGGGTTCCCAAAGTGTTGCTATGTCCTCAAGGGTTTTATGTGGTAAATTGTTGGATTTGGTTGCCAAATCCACCTGCAAAGCCACCTCCACTGACCATAGTCCAAGATCCATCAAAAATCCAAGAGAAAGAGAAAGCGATACAAATGCAAATCTAGATCCCAGACCAAGATACTTCCAGAGACACAAACTAACAAACTAGTGACTGAACATCTAGTTCTTGAGATGCCCATATCCATAATTTTCGAAGTGCAACAAGCTGAAGCAACTGCTAATCTACAAGAGGAACTAGCAATGACCGAGCAGTCATTGCACTAAGTCAAAACGGACACAAAGTAGTCACTACCTGGTACTATTGCTCATGCTGAAATAGAAAGTCCAAGGAAACTGACTATAGATCCCTCTAGTGTTGACAAGCAACAATCCATAGAAGTTGCTAATCCTTCAAAATAGCTAATGTCTCCCAAAAACAAAGAAACTTTGTCACCCAAGTCAAAATAGAACATCTAGCAACAAAAGCCTAGTGCAGGTACTCACTCAACTAAAAAGGATACACAAGGGATAGCTAAGTAAACATTATGTGATCGACGACCTCCCTCTGAGAGTGTTGTCAAGACCAAATCTAGAAATTTGAAGACCAAGTCCACCTCCCATAAGTCCGAGAATCCTAGTGTTCTATCATCTTTGACTGACATCATTGACCAATCCACTACCTCTAAAGTTACTGTTTCCACTTCCAAGGTGGAATCCACATGGTCTCAACCCTTGGCTACAATCAAACATGTCATTTTAGCTAAGGAATAAGCCTCTAGTATTTTAGTCTCACAACAAATACTAACTCTAGCCCAAAGAGCACAATGAATCTAATGATTCACAAGTCTTACTTCTCATCCAAAAGCTCTAGTGCATTTAAACCCAATTAAGCGATCTCTAATGGAGGCTTTAGAAAAAATGGAGCAACAAAAGGATCAATTCAAGGTTATGAGTTCTAGCAAACTAAACGAAATACTATTGACTTCACTCACTTGTGCACATGTTCATGCTGACATTGGAATTTAGTCTTTTGAGGATGAGAAGCTCTTAGAAGGGCCTCTCACATGGTCAGAGCAATCACAAATTTTTTGGTGTTATCCAACAATTGTAGAAGAAATCATGAAGAAAATGACCAAGTGTAATGAATGAAGCTGAGAGGAGAGAGAAGAGGAGCTGAAGAGAGAGAAAGAGAGCAAGAAGAAGAGGAAAGAAGACTAGAAGAGGAGAGGGAAAGACAGAAAAGAGGGGAGAAGGGAGGAGGAAGCCATGGAAGCTGAAGATGAAGGTTAGTTGTCCTAGTCTCGGACTCTTACACCTTATATACCCTAGTTAGTGTGACTGGGTGTCTAACCCCTAGTTTGTATGTATCCCGATTGTTACAATCCATCCCCACCATAAAGGTTTTTGCCCTCAAAAACAAGGAGAATTGGGGGGGAGTGATGGGTGGGTTAAGGGAGGGTTGCAGAGTACCACTCTGAGCCATTTTACAATGAAAAATGGGTGGCTAAAGACTAGGGACAACATGATGGACCGACGACCTGCTGAGGTAAACGGGTCATAACTTTTGATAGGCTGCTTGAAATGGGGCATACCACATGTCAAAACGGAGCTTATGACAAGTACTTAGCCTATGTAGGATGCACATGCTTGAGATTTGGATAAGTACAAAACTATTCTATAATAGTGTGCAATCTGTAGGCAGAGGGTGGTCAAATGGGGCATAAGCAGCTAGTCTTTAGTCTGTTGGGCCTCTTAGAGGTGGGAAAATTCATTGACAATGGTTTTTGGGTGCCAAGAGGCTTCTTCCAAGGGTATGCCTTGCCATTTGATGAGGTATTGTTTAATGGATTGAGACCTTAAGTGCTTATCTCGTTGCTCAATGATTGCCTCAGGGATATATTGAGTGATGTCTTCTTCATTTATGGGGGGAAGTTCTTTCACATAGTCCATTAAGATGCCCATGAAGGGTTTGAGCTGGCTAACATGAAACACATTGTGGATTTTGGTGGTAGAGGGAAGTTCTAATCAGTAGGCCAAGTCACCAACTCTCTTTAGAATTCGATATGGACCATAGAAGCGGTGAGCCAACTTGTTACTACTACCCTCTTTGAGAGTGGAGTAGCAGGACTTAGGTACTTTCAAGAGGACCGATTCCCCTTCTTGGAATTCCAAATGCCTCCTTTTCTCATCAGCATAGAGTTTCATGTGCGTTTGTGCCTTTTGAAAATTCACTTTACATTGATGAAGTAAGGCTTACATGCTATCCTACTTAGCCTATTGACTCTGTCACAAGACAAGCTAGGGGGGTTAATGTTAGGAACAATTGATGAGCAATAGGAAAAGGTTCCCCACGACATGGTAAGGAAAGAGCTTTTCCCAGGCTCTTAGGCATAATATGGATAATTGTACTCCGAATAGGGCTAGACCTCTTGTTGTAAGAGGCTAAAAAATGATCACATACATCAAAATCCTCTAGGATAAGTGGTAATGAAAGTGTCCCGATCAATAGGTGTTAAAAATATCAAATCTAAGCTAGTTGGCTTTTGTGGATGCAAATCATAGAACCGATACATGATAGAGAGAAGAGATTATAACTCAAGTGAATTAGGTTCCAAGGATAGATTAGCTTGGACTCATAAACACAATCTTGAGTGACTCAAACTGAAAAGTACCATTCTCATATCTTTGAATGTCAACCAAGCACATGCCTTTATAGCTTTTGGATAGTACCATTGTACTCACTATGCATATGGGATTTAGGACCTCTCTTTCTAGAGCATACATCTTTGTCTATCTCTCATACAAAGCCTCTTATGGGCAGCCTCTTTTAGGCATACATCTAGCCTCTAAGGGCATACACACAAGCATCCTTTGCTATTCTCAACACCCCCCCTCAAGTGATGAGTCCTTGCTGGCTTCCCCCCCCCCCCTGCATGTGAACATGGACCACGAGACTAGCTTTTTGGCAGCCTAGTCAAGTTAAGGCTTGAAACTTTACATCTTGGTAGGGTTTGTTATATCCACTATGGGAAACAAGATCCACTAGGGGAAGGTTTTTGTTGTCAGCAGGCAAAAAAAAAAAATTTCTTCATTTTCTTTATGCTTCTTTGGCATCTTTCGATCCTTTGCTCAATCTTCTTGTCTTCATGCTCTTTTCCTCTATTGTGCTCTCTATCACTTTTGTTAATATGTGGTACATGCTTTCACTGATGGATACATGGCCTTGTCTCGACAAGTTCTCTTTGACATACATGGCATAGATCTTTGGATACATACTTCTTTGGATAGCATTGGGGTTTGGAGTACATTTATTTTTTTGAATTTTATTTGGCTCAATGGATAGACAATCACTGAAAGGTTTTGACAAGGCAATGGATTTTGAACAAATGTAGGTGTGAATAAGTAAGTGTGGGAGAGAGGAGATTAGCAGGTGTGAATGAACTTTAAAGGCTAGGGCTTTAATCTTACTATTAGTATTTACCCAAAAAAATAGACTTTTTATTAAAAAAACAAAACGAGGATAATATCAACAAGTTTCAGGCGGTGCATTTGAGTTGTGACGAGGAGAGGGAGCAGGAGCTAGTGCTAGGCGGGATGTTCTGGCAGAGGCACGTCACGGTGGCAGGCTTGATGGAGCGCACCACACCATAGCAGTTGCAGTCCGGGTGCGTATTGCCACTCACAAACTGGGCGCACATCGACGCTAGTGCATTGATGGTGCCCTGGCATGCTAGAGCCGCCTTGGCCTTCTCACTAGACAACAGTAGCGCCTACAGGAGAACTAGCACTAGCATGGCCAGCATGATGATATTCTTGCTCATCGGTACCGGATTCTTCTGCAGAGTTGGGCCATCTCCCTTTGTCTCAGCTTCTCTCTCTGTTGAGAGCCTCCTCCCACACAGTCGAACTTTCTTGGTCATGCCTCCACCTGTCAAAGCAGTGCGCTGCTTGCCTCCTGGCCTCTTGTGCCCCAAGCCAAAAGTTCTTCCATAGCTTTTCTATGTCCTTGTTGCATGCAGAGTATTCTACGGAGGAGTTGGTCGAGGCGTCCGGTTCCATGCTTTCTTTCCTTTCTGGTTCTTTTCTTTTGATGCCTGAAATAGGCTCCTTTTTCTTGCCAAGAGTGTTGTATGTTGCAACATTCCCACCTCTTCACTAAAGGCTGTGGGTTTGCAAGGAAGACGGCCAGTCCAAATCAATTGAGCTTGTGGTAAGTCTCAATGTCAAGATTGTAATGCAAAATTGGTATAGATAACTCCTCCTTGGACTCCCTTGTTGACAAAGACGAAAGACTGTATATTTTTTCTTGGGTCGTTGGGTAGATTCTTCTTGTACTCGAGTGCAATGGAAAATCAAAAAATTGTTTGTTTGTCAAGCCCAATAGAAAAGAGGATTTCTAAGTCTCTTCCTTGGCCGTAGGTGGCCTAAGATATGGATATGGCAGAGGGCCTTAATGTAGATTCAACTCCTACTATCCATTTATATTAGAATGTGGCTAACTAATGATGCCATAACTAGCTCGCCATGGCTCTGATACCATGTTAAAAATATCATATCTAAGCTAGTTGGCTATGGTGGACGCAAATCATAGAGCCAATACATGATAGAGAGAAGAGATTATAACTCAAGTGAATTAGGTTCCAAGATAGATTAGCTTGGACTCATAAACACAATCTTGAGTGACTCAAACTGAAAAGTACCATTCTCATATCTTTTGAGTGTCAACCAAGTACATACCTTTATAGCTTTTGGATAGTACCATTGGACTCACTGTGCATATGGGATTTAGGACCTCTCTTTCTAGAGCATACATCTTTGTCTATCTCTCATACAAAGCCTCTTATGGGTAGCATATTTTAGGCATACGTCCAGCCTCTACGGGCGTACATGCAAGCATCAATTGCTATTCTCAACATTAGGGACTTTAATTGACTACCACATCACCCACCCCACATTATGCTTCATTGAAAAAGGAATGGTGCAATGTGAGGGGAAAGGGAAATTTAATCAAATGTTCCTTTTACAAATTAATTATCAAAGGGTCAAAAATTATTAGGTGATAAACCTTTAAAAAATAGTAATTTATTTTATCCATTAAAACTTATTAAGTTTTACGATGTTTATTAACGTCCCTAGACTACATCTCAACCCAGGGTCTCTAAATGCAAGTTCCTTTTTACAAATTAATGTGTGTATAGTAGTTTTTTGTTAATGCGTGCACTTGTGGCGGTGGGCTTTTGTTTTCTATTATAAATTAAGAAGATGTGCTTGGTGCATGAAGCACATGCTATGTGAATATTCATTTTATTTTAATTAATTAAAATATGTGTTTAGTGCGAATGCACATGGAAAATGTGGTCAATTGGTTTTTTAAAAATAATTAATTATGATGTTTGGTGCAAAAAGAAAAATAAGAAGAGGAATGAGTTACCTGGAGGAGGGTCTATATACAAATGAATTGGAATTTCACAATTAGTAACTGGTGTGACACAAAATCGCAACCATAACACAATCCAACTAGCTGAAAATGGATATCATTTTTTAAAAAACCAAAACACCATGTCTAAATTTTTTAAATATATTTGGATGTTCTTATTTTAAGGTTTTTTTTTAATTCACTTAGATGTTTGTATTTATATTTGTTTTTTATTTTAATATTATTTTATCATGGTTTTATTTGTTTTTTTATTATTTTTCTATTCATTTTATCCAATAAAATATTGACTCAAAATTAAACATGTGAATGTACTTTATTTCTTAGCATTTTTAATAAATTTTCAACTATTTTACAAATTTTAAAAATAATTTTTCAAATATTAATTGATTTTAAAACTTAATTTTTTCTTAAATCAATATTTTTTAATGGTTGAAATTTTTAGCTCATGAAAAAACAACAACAAAGGATAAAGCCAAATGGACAAGGAAATGCCCTAAGGACAGGGTGAAAATGGGATGGGTCAGTGGAAAAGGGACCCCATCAAGACAAAAGCAGGACATTGTATACTTGAATGATCCGATAAGGGCGTTGCCACATGAGGATATGCAAAACAAACACACAAGGACGTGTCCTCACACTTAAGACCTTAATAGATCAATGTGACTAATAAACAGGGGCCTAACACTTGACCTCCATTCATACATGTACATCCCCACACTTAAAACACAAGCGACTCTTGTAAACAAAAGGGCAGGGTTAGAAACTTGGCTCGAGTTGCAAATGGTTGAGGTGAACCATCACTAACACGTAAAGGGGTGAAGTTGTTGGCAGGGGTACCATGGGTCACCATAACACACTCGTCCAACATGGCAGGGATCATGCAACAACACCCAGTGAGGTAGCATTATTGATAAATCGTTGATTGAATTATCGATGGCGAAGTATACATCACTCGATCTTAGCAGTCACTCATGTTGGAATGATGGATCAATCACTCACCCATGACTCACATCATTCGAAGAGAGTGATTGAGACCCATATCTCATACTCGGTTTAGAAATCGACAAGAGGGATAGTTCAAAGGGAGTATGCTAGTGTGCACAATTTGATGGTGCATTGGTGTGTCTCAACAACCCATTTGGCATAGGTGTAAGAAGAAAGGCCTTATCATGTAGTGCACTGGACAGAGTGATGTGTGTAGTGATGATGGTGGAGGAGGCCCGCCATCCCTTGTGTGCATAGGGAAACGAGAATGTACCTGACTCCAATTGTCATAACGTCCCTCAATCCTCACCTCTTAATTGATGAAAAGAAAATCAATCACACTTATCCCCCCTCTGAGTCACGCTCTATTGATCATTACAGGAGGGCAATTGAGTTCTTCACACCCTATTGATGTAATCCTCATTGTCACTTGTGCGAAGGTTGTATGCCTTGTGCACAAATGATGGTGTAATAGTGCATCTCGCCCTCCTATGCCAACATACGGTGTGAGAAGGAATGGCCAGGGAGCCTTATAATGCTATGCACATAAGCAATCTGTGCTTTCTGTAGTGAGAGGCCCATCCCTTACATGCAACACTCCATTCATACATCTCACCTCTCATTTGAATATAAAGGGCAAGGACGAGTTACTCACCCTGCCCTTTGTCTCACACTGTTGATAATTACAAAGGGCGGCCCATACTCACATTCCCATCCGATTAGGATGAAAGCTCACATCACTCAAGGTTGGCCAATGAAGATCAGCTTCGTCTGGTTAGTAATGTCAACTTGTATTGGTTGAGGCAAAGGCGTACCTAGGAAGGTAGCCAACAAGTTTGGTACTTGGATTGCAAATTGGAAATGTCATATGTTGTAGGAGTTAAAAGCACTAATGGGGTTGCAAGATACAAGGCACCAAAGGAGGCGGCTTTGAAACTGCATCCTAAAAGAGTTCTGCTAGTGATTCAACTATCCTAGACTGCGGGGTGTTGCCACATTTTCCATAGCTAGCTTTATGTCCAAGGGTGTGTGCCACCTTTTCTTGGAACGAGGCATGCTATGACAGGGAATTCCTGTGATTTTCTTTTTTTTCTTTTTTCTTTTTTTTCTTTTTTTTATTTTTTTATTTCTCCCTACTCCTGAGGGTGTTTCCATCTTTTCTCAAAAAATAGGTCAGCATGACAGGGACCGAAGTTCTTTTCTCCCATGACCAATATATATTTTTTCTTTTTTCTTTTTTTTTTCCAAAAAGGAAATCACAGGAATACCATGTATCAAAACCCCACACCACCTTTGCTTGGATTAGACGAAAAGGAAGCAAATAAGTGGTTGGAGTTGGCTATGAGGGGCTAGAAGAACAAGGCCACCTCATCAGAAATAGCACGATGACTATCAGTAGCAGCATGAGAAGAAGTACAATGCAACACCCAGAGGGGAAAGGGTTGGTCAACTGTGATTGTCAAGATCCCCAAGGAGGAAAATACTTCTTAAGGCAATAGCCGTTAATTAGGAAGGGATCATTAGAAGCATCGACTATTTGAACTTAGATAGAGCCATTAGGGTTGACGGCAAGTACCTTATAGGGGCCCATCCATCATTGTTAAAGCTTGCCTCGAAACTTGCCAAATTGTGAATCATAAGCAAGGACTAAATCACCTTAGTTTGTTTTACCACCAAATAGACAAGCCAATAATCTCTTCATGCGAGGATTGTCTTCACATATGGAAGAATGCCCAAAGGCTTAATTCTTCTTTGATTTGCAAGTACAATAAGCCACTGTGTAGATTGCATACCTTGCAAGCCTAGATCCTTCATTGTCACATCCATCATTATGTTCACTGATGAACCCCAAGCATCCTTCAATCCACATGTCAATCTTTGGGGTACTAGGATCCAAGAAGGTGTTAGCCACATCCACTTCTTTCACAGGCTCTAGGGGTTTGTTGCACTTGTTTGTTATTGAGGGAGCAATCCTTAGGCCTCTTCTTTTGTTCAATATGCTTTTGATTTTCTTTCGACAAGTAGGAGACAACATCAATAATTGTCGAAATATTACGTTGGGTTTGAAGATGTCTAGGTCTTTTACCAAGTCATATTCTTTAATAAGATCCACATGCTTCTCCAATCAGCTAGGGAATGGTGTAACCCCCACTTTTATCTTTCCTCATTCCTCTAGAATTGGCAACATCTGCACTTCTTCTACTACCGGAGGTACTTTGGCATCCTCTATATCTTGGACCTCTGGTCCTATCTCTGTGACACTACAGAACAATGTAGTATGAGCTCTGTACTATATTGTTCTACTCTATACTATTCTGTTTCTCCTTGGGAAGGTAAATTCATTGTTTTGGTAGAGGGAACATTATCTTTTGGAACTTTTGGGTTCTCTTTTCTTGGCATGTGTTATTGTTTGCAACAACTTCCAATTCCACCAAGTTAGAGCCAGGTTCTTGGGTCTTTTGTTGGGTATCATAGCTAGCTTTCACAGGAGCTGGACTAGGACAGTCTTTTGTAGTGTGGAATTCTTCTTTACATCGAATGTATAAGGGTTTGTAGTCCATAGACTTCCTAGGGTTTGGACAGTTTTGTGAGATATGTCCCTTTTCTCCACATCTGTAACACTCCACCTCTAATCTCTCTGGCCCTCGCTAGATTGTCATTCTCTGTAACTTTGAGAGGGAAACCTCCTTGGGCCGAAATCAGGACTGAACTCTCTAGGCTTTGGTTCAATATCCTGAATTGTCGTCTTGGATTCCAACAAGTTGAATATTGCTTATTCATCTTTTTTCCTTCTTTCATGCATCTCCTTCAGAGAGCAAATATCTTTTGTATGGTTCTTTCTTAAATAGTACGAATAGAAGGCTCCAGGGATGGTTGTTTTCTAGTACATTTAGTGGTTAAATGTCCCGCTTGATGGCACTTTCCACACCATGTATTAGAATGTAGCACATCTCTTCCACCTCCCACAAGAGTGGATACGGTGGGAGTATTCACCTTCATCATCTGCAACTGTTCTCTAATCACATCCATCATCTCCTTCTTGATGCTTGCGACTAAATTGGACAAGTAGTCCTTCAAATTTTTGCCTCTTGGAGTACTTGTAGTAGGGTTTTGGAAAGCTTTTGTAATCATTGCATAGACTAGTTAGGTTGATCCAGAGGGTCCTTAACTCTGATTTTGATTCAAAGCTCCAGTTGAGACTAGGGGTTGTTGGTTCCAATTGGTAGGATTCCACTGTTATTGTTGAGTCGCCTTTGGGAGAATTGTTTGAAGCATTGTTGTTGTGGTTGAACCATCATTTGAGGTACTATCATCTGTGACCACTCTGGATTTGGTGCATTGTACTGTGGCGCTATTTGCATTTGAGGGTAGGGGTAGGGAACTGTCCCTGGGATTGCATTTGATGGGTATACCATCCCTAGCATGGGAGGAGGTAGGACTCCTCTTCCTGAGGTCATCAAAAGCCTTGCTTCAACTTCATCATATAGTATTGTACCTTCCACTATAGCTTGCAGGTTCACTAGTCTTCTCAATTCCACAAACTTACGAACTTTTGGTTATAGGCCTCTAAGAAAAACTCCTTTATGGATACCTTCATTCAAGTGATGGTTGGTCCATCTTTTTGGTATGGATTTCATTATAGAGACGTATACTTCTACCCGTCTTAGGTTCATGAACTCCTCTCGCATCCGCTCTTCAAAACCTTCAAGTCTATATTTAATGAGGAAGGCCAACTTTAGGTCCTCCCATGTGCCAAAAGTTCTTGTTGCTTGTCTCTCATACCACTGAAACATTGTGCCTTTGAAAGTGGTGGGGAATATCGCCAATCAATTCTCGGGGGTTTAGCATTGTTAACTGCTACACATGCTACCATAAACTCTGCAACATGAATATCACAGCCTTCATTGTACTCTCCCTTAAAGATGGGTAACATGACTACATTTCCTGGCATGTCACATCAATATTTTTAGGACAGTGGATCTCACTAGGAAGGGGACCTTGAGTTGCCATGGGGACTTCTGTAAAGAGTGCCACTAGGCCATCAAATGATGCTTTTGCTACTAGCTTGTTCACGGCTTTGATTTTTGCCTTCTTTTAAAGGGTGTTTAAAGTAAAATTTCTGAGCTTTATAATTAAGCTCCTTGTAGAAAAGATCAATCTCTTTAATATTCTTCGACTTACATTTTGCCTCTTCTTTCCTCGGTTTGTTCACATTCGTTAAGAAGAACAATTATCTATTACTAAATTATTAATCATTAACTACTTTATTCCCTTAGGAATCTCTATTTTTTCTTCGTCGTCGACTACGGTACCGTTCAAAGGGATGGTACTGTTGGGGATCATGCCTGTTGTCAAGGAGTTAGCTTCACATAGTTTGTATGTACTCAACATAACAAAATCAGAAGGCTTCAGTCTCTGGAGGACTCTCTTGCCAACATTTATTCTACTTCCTTATTTTCAATGTCTCTGAATTCTCAACTTTCATTCCACTACATAGGGGAAGATATTCATTTCCAAACGTATCAAAACTCATTTTTCTAAGGATTGTTGTGGTGCCATCATCATAATGATGCCATCTTCTAATGGTTTCAACAGTGTATGTTGTGAAGAACACTATGTTTACTAGCTTTCAATGGGTTGTTAATTGGACAAACATAAGGTTTTAGTGCACCAAGCATTCCACGTATCTTGCTGTTGAGCATCCACAAACAGATTCTAACTCTTTTCCTCTTATTCTTGTGAACTGAAATTGAACATGACTTCTAAAGCTTCTTCACAATTTCCCACTTGATGATATCTAAAAACTCTTCAATGAAGGCCAAATCTCCCATGGATGATCATTCTCTCTATTTTTTCTCTTCAGTTTGTTCCCGAACAATTTGCCACCAAGATGCACATCTCTATCGCTTTAGCAGGGATAGGAAATGGTCCTCTACATAGAGCTTGCATCAAGATGGTAATATGTTTTTGCCATTGTGGGATAAATTTCTTATAGAAAGTGGCTTTGACAATGAGAATTTCCAACTGTTCAATGGTAGAAGGAACTTTGCAAGCATCCATTGAATTCTTCTCCTCTCACCAATGTCATTTCCTTCATTTTTACCCCCTTCCAATGCTTGTTGATGGCAGTTTTCCCCAACTGTGCACCAAAAACATAGAGCCCTAAGAGATACACCAAGAAATGGATAATCTAAAGTAAGAAATTATATATTGTATCATTAACAAGCATGTTTTTCATATTTTACATGACCACAACAAGGAAAATAACACCAATCTTCTCAAATCTTTATGCAGCTTATTCTCCACGGCATTAATTTGAACAAAATTGATTATGCTCTTCATACTATACATAGAATTCATCAAGTGACCACAAAAAATAAGAGAATACACCACTTTGAATGGAAATCATCACATTATGTTCTAGGTTCCATAGCTTTCTCTCACAATCTCCCACTCATAGATACATTGTTTTATATAGATTTGGTTCTCTCTCTCTCTCTCTCTCTCTCTCTCTCTCTCTCTCTCTCTCTCTCTCTCTCTCTCTCTCTCTCTCTCTCTCTCTCTCTCTCTCTCTCTCTCTCTCTCTCTCTCTCTCTCTCTCTCTCTCTTTTATACATGCTCTCTCTCAATAATACCATGTGATAATCAAGAATAATCATCTATAACCCCTCTTTGGTCTTGGATAAACCTCCCAAGAGGTATGGCTGATATGAAAGGTCACCAGAGCCACTACAATGCATGTTCGTAGCTCAACAATATCACTGTCACTTCAGTCTTTACTTGAGTCTTCAATAGCTACTTCTTCCACTTCTTTGAGATTTTTTGAACTTGTATTCATCTCTTTTTAAGGTTAGAAAAATTCCCCTAGCTACACATACATCCAGCATAACACTTATAGAGGCATATAGAACATAACAGAATAGAGACAGAGGCTCTATAGAAGCTCAATAGAGGGTCTACAGAACCATGCATGAGGTCATTAAAAATCCTTTAGCTCAACTTAAATCATTTAAAACCATCAAGATTCAATCAATAAGCTTCTAAACACTCTCAAAATTCATCAATCATCATTCCATCCTCTCATATAGAAAAAAATAGAGCAAAATAGAAGCTCAACAAACTCAATTGGAACCAATTAGACACTATTGGGACATCAAAATATGTCAGAACATCATATCTCCACTAAAAAATATCATAAGCTTCTCAAACCTAATCAACCTCATCCAAAACATTCTCAAAAACTTCCAAACCAACTAAGCATCATACAAAATCCATCAAAAATCAACCATTCAGTCCTAAAAAATAACAAAAATCGGTCAACAAATCAAGTCATTTCAACCCTCAATACCTCACATGGCCAGTAACTCATCATTTATTATATTTGGTTAGTTACATCTACTTAAAACTCGAATGGTTATAGTGCCAGTCAATTAGTGTAGCCAATTATGTTTTTTCTTACTTAATAAGGATTTTTCATTTATGTTACAACTTATTTACACTTAGTGCGCATTGTATTGTATTGCATTATGTTACATCTTATTTACACAATGCACATTGCATTGTGTGAGAAAGAAGAAAGAGAAAACCAACAAGAATTTTTTTTGGTCTCCATATCTCTTTTTGTATTCTTAAGTGAGTTTTTCTTCACCCAAATTAGAGTCCATCACTATCCACTTTTATACTCACCACAAATTACTTATTCACCCACTTATTAACCACACTTCATCTAGACTCAACACACCCACTCAAATCGAACACCCTTGACCAATTTTTTATCACACTTAGACAATACTCTTAAACTCACTCATGAAGTTGTGTCTCTTGGAGATTTGAACTAAGTGTACCCATTTGACTTGGTGACCTAAACTAAACCACCTATGCTCAATCAATCATAGTCACTCACTAGAGCCTATTCACACTTATATCCACATATCACACTTAGACACTCACCTACAGTTAGACTAAGACTCACCTAGTAATAATCCACTTAGACTTGAGACATGAAACTAACTAGAATTGGGCTAGCAAGATTCGATTCACATGCTCAAGAAGGTTGAAAGTTAAGTCAAATAGAAACTACCATTGCACACAATGAAAGGGACGGGTTGACCACTTAAACACGATTGTGAAAAAGTGAAAGGATTGATTGAGCACTAGTAAGTTCATTGAGCATGAAATAAACAAAGACTGATTGTACTCACATATAGATCATAATTGAAATTTGAACCAAAATGTAAATACTTAAATGACAGACGGGGGGGTCACACAACAATGGTACAATGATAAAATAAAAGAAACAAGTATTGATTATACTTCCATTTGAATGTAATTGAAATTTGAACCAAAATATGAAAACCTAAATGACAAACTAGTGGGGAAAAAGAAGTTAAACAAGATCACACAACAATGGTACAATGATAATATGGAAACAAGGAAAAAACTCAATGACTAGATCTAATAGGAAAAAATGATACTACTAAATGGAGGCCACCAAACCACACACAAAAAAGAACTTGTCATGAGAAAAGCCATTGCAAGGACTAGTGAAATCCTAAAAGCAAAGGAATCTGGTTCCTAAAATCAAGAATGACTTATTAGGCTAGTTAAGAGCTACAAGTCCCATGTGTATGTTCTTGTGCAATAGCTTAGAGATTAAACCTCTACAAAGAGTAAGACATGCAACCCTGAACAAACCTTAGAGGAGTCCAAAATGGAAGCCATGTTAGTTCCTATATTCATTGATAGGGTCATCAAACTTGGTGATCAACGGGAAACTCAACATAGAGTTAGCACCATGGAGAGGAAAAATTAAATATATTGGAAGATGGTAGGCGGGGGCAATGTAATGAAGTGGAAATTGTGTGTGCATGCATGTGTACTATCAAAATACATAAAATATAAAAATCAACTTATCAAATAAAAATGTGTTAAGATATATAATGTGGAGAGGGATAGAACAACCAAATAGAGCATTTAAATTACATACTTTGGTGCAAGAATACTACAAAATACAAGCCATATACCAATGTCAAAAGTGACAAAAATATTCATATAAAAATTTACCCCCGTTATTGCTGAAAACGTTGGCATACACATCTTTGCAAATCGGTTACTATTAGCATCACTAAAGCAAAGCAAATATTGATGCTTTTCGATGCATTTATTGACACTATTAGTGATACATGCAGTAAATTAGTGACACTAATAGTGACGATTACAAAGAAAAAAAATTTAGGTGGTAGGACAACACCTGCTAGCACCATGTGCTGAATAATGTTCCATAAAGTAATTATAAATTCAGTACACAATCATCATGGAGACAGGTGCATCATGAGATGCTGGAAAAAAAGATTCATTGATTCAATATTCAAATAAGTACAAGATCGATTATGATAACTCATAAAACTACATGGAATGATAGAGAGGAGAGTCCAAAATAAATAGGAAAATGTATCTATAAATATCGCAAAATGCGATTCCATATAAAGGATGAGAAACATATCCAAGGAATGCTACATGGAAAGAGTTGCATGGATCATAAGTCCAAAAAAGGAAAGGATGTGTGCTCCATGAATCCAACCGACTGCTATAGCTCCTCGCCATGTGAGAGCTCATCCCAACATGATAGAGAGTTGAACCAAACTCTGCAATATAAACTAGAGATTAATATACAATACATAATGCATTAAAAAAAACCTAATGAGTGAAAATAAGAAAGATGCATGACTTACTGGGCCACCGTACGCATACAATCTATCGATGAGTGCAGTGAGACCTTGTCTCTCTAATATCAAGTCTCCAAATTTGTAGGATCGTGGTTTGTGATAGAGTGTTGCAAAGAAAACAAAGTAGCATTGTTAGAAATGATATCCTCCAAATAAGTTCTATGGCTACCACTCCTAGATGATGCACAATCCCTACCTCCAATCATGCCCTCACTACTTCTCATTGTTGCTACCATCGTCTTGGAGAGTCTATAGCCTACTCCCTGAGTCTCCACCAATCCTCTGCATCCAACCACTTGGGCTTTGAAGTGCCACTCTTGATTGCCTTGCATGCATCTAATTGTTGTGTGACGTGTGTGTATGCATACAATCCATCATCCATCCTATGGAAAACCTCTCTATTGCCGTAGATACCGGGAACTTCTCATGAAAGGATGCTACCACATAGTGTTGCTCCCCTCCTATATATGTTTCCAATGGTCTAAAACATTTTGCCTAAATATTTGTTGGCACAAATCTCTCATTCTCAAAAATTTCGTGGTCTCCTATCTCTTCGTCTACATTACCTGTGCTTGTCTCCTCCACACGCTCTAAGCTCTCCTCGCTCTCGACCCCCCGCAAGATCAACTTCTCTACCTGCATACTCTCCTCATCCATGCTAGGCACATTTCTTTCATCATACGCTCAAGCACTCCAAGGTGTTGATGCCATTACATGCCACCAATGAGGTTTTTGGGGATTTGGATAAAAGATTACATGTTCCAGTGTGTTGCAAAGAATGAATCAGTATTTGTGTCTATTTTGTGTCATGGAAAAATTAACAAAAAAAGGCCATGCACTATTCACAATGACTCGACAAGACAAATGTGTTGCATAGATTGTTCCATCTTTTCTCAAAATCTATCTTTAGAAATCCAAATGAACCTCAACAAATAGTTTCCCCAGCTCCTTCTAATACCACTTTAAACCACTATATATCAAATATGATCATGGAGAAGCTATGGTAATCCATTGAGATAACACTTTGCAAGTTGCTAAAATACTCCATCTCATCTACTGTAGTATTCAAATCTGTGGCCCACCTTCGACTCTCTTGCTCGAACTTCACCATGACACGATTGTCCATTGTGGAGCACATTTTATTTATGTACTCAACTAAAAAATGTTTTCCATGTGACCACGCCATGTTGTAGATTTTGTACTATGCATCGAAATGGCTAGGTTAGTTGTTGCACATAAAATCTAGATACGATAACAAAGAAAGCATACGATCACCTTTGGACTACATCCCCTCAAGAAATTTCACTCCTCCCTAGAGACATCTACCCCTTCGCATGAAGCTACGGTCAAAGCTTCATGCAACCACCTCATAGGCATGAGCTGCGACATCTCCTCCATGCTCTCAGGATATCGAACTGGTCGATGGCGTGTGTTGCATCAAAATTCTGATCACGCTGCCTCCCATTTTCTTCTTGCTTGCTCATATCTACCGAACCATTTCTCCATGGATGCATAATGCAACATACAAAAAAAAAATCATTTTCTCCTCTATGGCACCATCCATCCTCTTTTTTATCCTATTTCCAACCACCACATCTCCTATCAGTTTATCATCATCCTTCAACATCCATAGCATACTATTATCTGAATCCGACGTTGACAGCCACTTCAAAATATATGCTAATGCTCGTTGTCGCACAAAAGAAGAAAACACAAAAACAAAGCAAGAAGAGGCAATGTAGTTACCTCAGACTCGAAGATAAAACCCTTTGTATCTCCCTTTTACATTAGGGCCAAAATGCTTCAAAAAAGGCATTTGTAAGAAAGTGATTAAATTGCTAATTAGTTGAGGTTTAGAAAGAATGAAACCTCTAAATTTGGTTGTCCAGATGCGATTAATGAGAGAATATTTGGTTCATTAAAGAGGTCAGCCATTAATTGCCCTCATCTTTTAATCCAGGTCAGGGGTTACCTTTTCGGCCGTTTTTGTCTTGGAACTTGAGATATTTTGTATTTTTGAGATTTTTGCACGAAAATCGCATTTGTTTGCTCCTGCGTTTTCTTTCTACACACTATTCTCTTTCGCCATTCTTTTTGTTGCACTTGCTTCCTATCACTGTGAGATTCTTGCTCCATTCATTTGCTAAAATATCTAGCAATACCTCTTTAAATAACACAGGTGCAAGCACACGTAAATACAAGCTAACTGTTCAACTAGATCCAATTTACACATCTTGGAGAAGTATACATCATCGAGTATTGATAGATGAGATCGAAGCCAACAGGTTGCAAACACAAGGAATGAAGCATATAATTTGGGGGTGGACGGAAATATTTATCCCAGGGATCCTTCTACAGGTAAACCACCTCCTTTTTTCAATGTCCATGACTATATAAGATATGTTGGAGAAGGTTACAATGGGATGCTTGGCTACTGTATGAGGTTATACTCTGCATCTTACACATATGTAGCTCAAATGCACAAAATGAAAAAATCACTAGAGACTGCACAAACAAATATTTTAGAGTTGACAAGTCAGATTGATGTTTTGAAAAATGTTAACAAGTCATTGCAGGATAAGCTAACATGCTTGAGAGAAACTCCAGTAGGATTTAGAGAGAGGAAGAGACCATTAAAAAATATAACCAACTTGTGTGAGAGAGCAAAGAAAAGGAGACTAAATCTTACAAAGAAATATGTCTCTAACATATTAGGCATCAATATCCAAGAGAATGAGGAAAGAATCGAACTTTTGAAGGAAACCATGAATAAGAAAGATATTTTGAGGATTCTTAAGTCACCTGAAAATGCAGATTTGAGAGGTCCAACTCTCAAAGAGTTAGTGAAGGACTTAAAAGGCACGGTGAAAGCAAATGAAATTGTGGAGACATGTGATACTATGGGTATAAGTCGGAAAGGTTATCATGCTGTCTCTGGATTATGGTTTAAAAATCTTAGATAGGGTAACTATATTTGGATTGCCCTGAGCCCTTACAGTTTCGACTACAAGAATTGCCATGAATCGCAAGATTCCACATGTTTTTGGAGAGTACATTCACATCGAAGGGTCTATGTCCTATGAAAAACAAAAAAAATGTAATTTTTTATTACAATGCATTTAACAATATATGGGTTGATCTAAAAAAGGTGCAAATTGCAATGGTTCACATGTATAAAATCATAGTAGAAGAAAGTTATGGCATTCTAAAGTTTGCCTTGAAGTTGGATGAAGCACAGATTCAAAAGGGACAGAAGATGGAAAGAGTTAGCATTTGCCTCATGAACATGGCATTGGACCACAGCAATGGTGAGGGCCAAGCTCCATTGCATAAGATCCAATCAGAGATGGAGATTTGGTGGATTGGTGCAACCCAAGTACCAATTCAAAATCATCAAACGTTGAAATGGTTGTTCAACCATACAGGTATTCCAAATATCATTAAGTCTCAAAGTGAAGGTGAAATGTTGGTAGTTGATGGGGTTGGTAATTTTAATGCGGAATGACATATGAGTGCTGATTTAAAAACTATCAAATGTATGCTTGGAATATGTAATGGTGCAAATGCAAAATATCCTTACATTTATTGCATGGAAAGTGTTGGATCCAAAGATTGGAATAGTTTGCGACCAGTAAGAAGAGCCCCAAATAGAGACTCTATATATTTGAGTAAATTTAAAAACATAGAAGACATCTGGGATCCCATTCTTTCAATCTCTCTTAAGAATGTTCATATTTGTACTTTGCATGCAGAGATTACAATAATCGATAAGCTTCTCAGGTTGCATCTTGACTACGCTTATTCCATTAAGCCATTATCTTTATCAGGTGAGTGTATTGATAAATGCGAGGCATTACTATCGAAAATGGGATTTCATGGAGGACAAGTTCACTTGAGAAAGGATCCAATACTTTCAGGAAAAACAAGAGATATCTTGGCCGATGTCTCTATGAGAGGCTCAAAAGCTAGACGATTCTTAGGAAACCATTCAGGAAAGCAGGTGAATGCGGCTTGGGAATGTTGGAGAGAGCTATGTGAGATCACAACAAATATTGCAAGCACACCGAGGCTTGCGTTTCATAGAATGGAGGTTTGGATACACCTTGATGTTTTTCTTAAACTCCTCAGGCAACATAAGACAACATATACATATGCGGAAGAGTTCAAAAGATCAATCACAAATCTTGTTCAGGCGATAAAAGAGGCATGGGGAGAAAAAGATATCACTTTTTATCTGGTAAAGTAACAATTATTTAATATGGGTTTATTTTGACAAGTTTTTCAATTGGTATAAAATGAGTGTTACTTTGTATTGCAGCATATTCTTCATATTCATGGGCCTTACTTTGCGAAGGAGCATGGCCCCTTAGCAACTTATAGTAGCCAAGGCATGGAAAAATCCCACTATCAAGCACGCACAAGTTATTTTCGAAGCACAAGGCATGGGGGAGGAGTTACAAAAAGCAATGCTTTGGAAGAGCTATTCAATTGGTTTTTTTGACAACAACTTCAAAGAATGCAGATAAAAGATGGCAATGACACATGAGTAGTCACACTTTTATATATAAGATAGAATATATACAAAGCTAGCTTTCTAAAACTCTCACATTCTCTTCCTCCTCAGGGATCTTTCCTCTATAACGTAGAAATTTTCTTCTCTTGTAGAGCTAGCTATGGATTTTACATCAATTTGGTTTGCAGACAAGGCGTAGGATATGAAGGCCAAAAAGTATCCTGCTCTAGAAGAAGCAGAGTAACCTGGACCATAGCCAAAAATCCTAATTGGTGCAGTCTTTTCCAAAAACATTACTTTGTGGGCATTATATTGTAATCCTGAGAAACCTAGAAGCCTTGCAAGAGCTTTAATACAAAGTATGGGCCATGTTGCATCCTGTGAGAAACTACTATGAAGTAGTAAAAAGGAATTAGGGTCAATCCTAGCTAAGTAGTGGCCAAGTGCAATGTCTTTCAATGTACTACCACTAGCTCTCGATCCTTTGCCACGTCCCAAGAAGTTATCTGAATCAGCAATCTCCAACTGCAAATAACACCCACACCAAATGAGCGTGGAACTCAAACCTACTAATGTGTAAAAGCAAATTCAAAATAATCTTACCACTTAGTTTTCATCATACTCCAATTTAACTGGATTCCATAAATTTATTGATGATGATGTCTCATTGGTGTTTATCAATTCTTTAACATATTCAGACTCCTCTCTTCCAAAGTTGGAAATCCTAAGTCGGCTTTGCATGCGATCGAACTCCTCATCAATAATACTTAACTCTTTCTCAACATCTTTTGCCTTGTCAAAACAAAGAGAGAGGGCTTCACCAGCATCAATAAACTTATCATCTCTAGTTTCGATATCAAGTTTGAGTATCTCTTCCTTTGATTCATTCTTTGTGTCAACTATCCCATTTGTAGCATCAGAAGCCTCTGCAATAATGGCTAGACAATAATCTTCCCTAAGATTGAAAAGTTTTTGAATATCTAACAGTAATATGTACTCCTCCTTGAAAGGTATAGATGGTAGAGAAGGAACAGTGTAGTGAGAACTCTCATCAGTTGCAGGGTTTGCATTTCCTTGGCTCTCCTCAATGATGGTCTCAGCTTTGAACTGAGCAACATCCAGCTTCTCAACAAAATAGAAGCCTCAAAATCTACATCTACAATCTCCTCTATTTCATTTTTATCTGCCAGGTCATCTAACATACAAAAGCTAGCAGACTTTGCTCCTTCTAACTGTTACTCATCATCTTTCATAGGATATTTGACAAGGGTAAAAACAATAAAAGCAGCAGACTTTGACATAATCTTGCAGTTCTTAGAATGAGTGGAGCACAATATGTGTCTTGCATAAAACCTGTCTAGAGAGTGGGCACCACACCTCCTAGTAAACACTGACTTTTCATTGCATGTTGACCCAATAGGAACATAGACATATTCATTTGTATCAACTTCAATAGCAGGACCTGCTAGATTTTCAAACTCCAAAAAGTCCTCCAAATTTTTTTTTTACAATATTGCAAAACACTGTCCAGATCCCAATCAGGATTAAAGACATTCTTAACTATTCCATAGAAAGAGAGATCCATACCATTCTGAAGTATAAAGTCAAGAAGCCTATCTGATGGAGTGACATCAGTAAGCTCTGATACTCCAAGAACTCTCATTGCAAACTTTCCCTTCCCTGCAGATGTGCTTGGCATTTTGACACTGGTGGCGGAGCATGGGGAAGAAACAGAATCCATAGGCTCATCACATGTTGAAGCCCTTGAGCCTGTAGAAAGCCTTCTCCTTTTCCTACTCCATGGCAGAACCTTGGAGCCCTCAAAATCTATAGGTTCAGACATATTTCCAACGCTTGCACGATACGGCGCGATGAGACACAAACACTAAACACATATGTTGCTACTCGTGCCGTATCAGGACAAGAATATAAGAACGAACTAGAATCTGCAAAAGCAAAAGGCCGAGCCCGAAATGACGCGAGAAGGCAAACCCCAAAAAAGTGACCACTTGCCCTCGCGCCGAATCAGGTTAAGAATCTGGGAACGAACGCCGCACCGACACTGAGATCAAAAGATATTACCAATTTTCTATCTATTAGTCACTGTGGACACAACAACTAGCAAATATGGCTAAAAACAAAAAAAGGTATCAAATTTTGAAAACCATAAATGAGGATGTGAGAGTACGTCATTCAGAGCCAAATGGATTAAATGTTGGCCTAAACCAACACTAAGAGGATGAAGCACAAGTGCAATAAATACTCAAAATAGTTTTGCCAAGAGGATGAAGCATTGCATGTATCTCAAGGATCAAATGACTACCAACAATTATCCGAGTTAACATGAATGTGAGGATTCTTGGGGGCATACATTTACTAAATAAATCCATGGCAAAGATGGATAGTAGGTTTGATGAGTTGATTGCTATCACTAAAGGTTCAGACAGTAAGCTACATGAACTTGAGCCTATTGATGATCCTATTCCACCCCCATATGATCAATTTCCAACTCCACAACTTGATGCGACCATTTTTTGGAAGGCATAAACATCTAAAATTAGGGATATCTTCTAGCCTAAGAACAAGTCTAGGCTATAGTTCAACCAAAGAAATGATTCTAGGCAAGAAGAGGACACTAGAGTTGAGGATGACTATCATGGGTGTGATCCATTCTACAAGTCTTTCTACATTCAACCCATTACTTTGCCAAGGAGAGTGCAACTAAAACTTGAAGAAAGGCATGATGGAAGAAGACCTATCCATGATCAAGCACCTAGAAAGCACCTGGCCCTTTAATCATGGAATTGGTCAGCCCCCTCCTCATGGTCTTGGTGCAACTAAAATGTAGCCCTTCTATAGACAAAATTCTTGGAATAATGAGTCATGGAGGTAATAACCATATGGACAACATAATATAAATCCATCACTATCTTACAATGATTGTGAGTAAAAAGAGAAAATCAACATTCCAAATTTCAAAGGAGATAATTCTTTACCTGTGGAATGGAAGGAGTGGATCAAGAAGTTGGAAATGTACTTTACCCTAGGAGTGATGAAGCAATAATCTATTATATAGCCCTTGACCTTGACGGCTATGCCCACACTTGGTGGAGGTACATGTGAAAGATTGGGAGTGTCACTTTAGAAGACTTCAAGAGGGCAATTCTTGATGTATTTGTATCTCCATGGGAAAAAAGAAGTTGCAAAGAAGGTGGTACAATCTTAAACAAAAAGGAATGTGTGTTAGGGAGTACTCCAACATGTTTCTCAATCTTTCCATGTATGTAGAAGGAATTTCAGATCTATCAAAATTGGATAAATACATTTATGGCTTTGATCTTCATCTTTCATCAAAAGTTGGTGCTATGTAGCCCAAGACTCTTCATGAGGCCATACAACTTGCTAAAATATATGAGTTGAAATAGAAGAGGGAAATATCAAGTTTTAGCCTAAAGATGTAGGAAATGCTCCCTCAAATCAGTCTAGAAGATCAAGCATAATTTTAGCCATTTAAGATCTGAAGGTTTTAAGTAAGAAAACAAGGGGTTAAGTACCTATAGTAGTAATCGCAACAAAGTACCTACTTATCCCACTATTTATGCTTCAAAACAAGGAGGTAATTATAGACCTATAGCTAAAGCAAAAGGTAGCTCTACCAAGGCTAAAAATGGCACAAAACCCCCCATCAATAGTACTAACAGAAAGCTTTTATCCAATGAAAATTTTAGAGAAATATATGCTAAGGGTTTGTGTTGTAAATGTGGAGAAAAGTGGTCTCAAGTTCATAAGAAAAGTTGCAAAGCTTAGAATTCAAAGATTAGTATGATAAGTCATTGAAGATATGTATGAACAAGAATCTCATGAAGCTAAATTATCCCATATTAAAGCTAACCCAACAAGAGACAATTCCATCTATGAAGAATTCTGTGATCCAATGAATGACTTTCCATTTGATTCATGCACTAGTGTTGGAGCTCATGTCTTCATGGATAATACACATGGATATTATGGAGACAATGATTTCTTTCATGGTTACCCATTTGACCCTAAGGGTGATTGTTTTTTATGAAGTCAGTTTCTCATGTCTATAATGAAGCTCTCATATTCATTCATTGTAAAGAGTATTTACCTCTCCCTCTAGACAAGATAAAGACCCTTCAAAATGCTACACTCTATCCAATTATGAGATAGTGGGCAGCTTGTTGTGTGAAATTTTTGTCATGAATTAAATCGTCTTCTTGGCAAAAAATATTTACTCTAATGTGATGGATGGGCTCCTTATGGTCTCTAATTTACAAGAGTACTTCATTCATACCATTCAAACTTTTCTATTACAAATTATGGTCATACTTTTATGGCAACTATGTTTTTGAAAGTCTAATGGAGTTCATTGGATTCTCTTACTTATTTTCACTCATTGAAGGGATCTTCTTTGGCATGAAGACTTTACTTTAGCATGGACTTATATTTTAGTATGGATTGACATGCCACCAAGCTATCTTTGACCTATTCATTGTAAATTTTCTCAAATTTTGCAAGCTTTGAGGACAAAGATTCTTTAGGAAGGGGATGGTTTGTAATAGAGCAAATAAGTGCACATGTTTAGTGTAGGGTTAGGGTGGAGTAAAAAAGGTTGAGAATGTAATTGCACATGTCATATTTTTGCCATTAATCAATTTTTCTCTTGAGGACTCCTTTTCTAGGATCTCCTACCATAGCCAAGGGGTGAGTACCTTGCTTCACTATTGCAAGAGGTGTGTATCTTTGCTATCATCTCCATTTTCCTTGTTGTATTTCTTCCACACATTAATATGGGAATTAGGTAGGGTTACTTTGATCATGGAATTTCTATATTTATTGAGTAAATTCATGGCAATGAGAAACTATATTTTTTACACTACTAGTACTGGAAATTGTTGTTGTCCAACTTGTCAATGTTAAAAACAACACTATCATCAAAGGCACTAGAATAACCTACCATTATGACTATAGAAAAAATGGAATATGGGGTCCTATAATTTTAGTAAAATAACCCCAAGACTGAGCAAAAAGTGTATGCAAAAGGAGGAGTACAATGCAATGTATAACTATCACAAAATGAAAGCACTAAAGTGTTTGAAACAAGTATTTGTCCTCAATAAAGTAGCTCAAAGATGAAGTACAATAATGCTATCCATCAAACAATAGTAAATGAGAACTCAATTGTAGGCGAAATTCCAAAACAAAAAGTTCCCACTTCTAGGAAAGTTTGGATAGTAACTAGAATTACTACACAACTAGTAGTGACTAATAAAGAGCATACAACTCCATGTATCTAATATTGTTAGAGAACCAAAACAATGTTAGATACATAGATGCATCCTGAACCAAGGGATAATGAAGTACATGAGTTAACTATGCATAAAAGATCTCCAAGCAATAGAGAGATTTATCAAGCTGCAATCAACTCACTACTCATGAATAGTGAAGCTCAATACATAACAAAGCATGTATCCATAATTGACAATTCATCTGATAGGAAGAAGTACCGGGTAACAAAAAAATCAAATGAAAATCAGCCCCACAGTGACTAATAACTATAAATACAATATCTATATAAACCAATGTGCATATATGAGAGACTCCCATAGTCTCTAAAAGCCAAGCTCTACAATAAAATCTCAAGCTTTTAACTTTGGAAGAAAACTAGAGTAACCAAGAGCAAAGTAAGCTCAATACATGTATGTCATAATATCCGGAAGCCTAACCATACAAAATAATACATATGGGAGAAAACTACAATATACCACTAGATTTCTCAATAGACATATCATAGTATAATACCATTGTTGATTGCACCTCGCATAGATCCAGATAGTAATCTTGTTGAGTTCTATAAACTTAACCTCATATGCATTTTTTGTTCTAATCTTTAGTATTTCCATGCCAATAACATACATGGGATCTTCTATCAGCTTCAAAACATTTTTGTTAAGTAGTTGTCCTATTAACTTTGAAGGTCTAGGAGAAGGAATGATTCTATTTCTCTTCAACACACGACCAAACCCAACCTTCCTATCCTTGAATATTTTTGAGTAAGTCCCTGTGCTAATGTTGGTCCTATCACAAATAGATTGTGTATCCACAACTTAGAACTTGTTTGAGATATCTTTTAGCATGCACTCAATCACCTTCTCATTCACAACCTTGAGCTTTGGATTGGTCAAAGCTTTTTTATATGTACTTGTCTTCAACAATCTTCAAATGGATAATCCAAGCTTATCCTCACCTAGATCTTCATTTTGAGCTACCTTGTATGCTTTAATATGTCACTTCCATTGGCCAACCACTATTCATAATTAACTCATTAATTGTTTTTTTCTTTTGTTTGTGCTCTTGTGTCAGCTTGCTGTTGATATTTCTAAGGTCTTCCAATTGTAGCTTTTCCTCCTCATACGAGATGCCAATGTCATGAATAGTGTCATGCATTGTGATAATCCAATCATTTTTTTGAGTTATAATTTCATTCAATTACTTGTCCTATGAGAAATTGTATTTGAAGTTGATGTGCAATGATCACATTATGAATTTTTTTTATAGTTGCTTGAAGTTGATGTGCAATGATCACATTATGATAACTTTTTACAGTTGCTTGGCAGGTTGTAAACACATTGAATACTTGATCATTGAGCCACCTAGAGTAATCAAGCAACCCATTTTTATCCTCACATATATATTTCAACAAGTTTGTGATTCACGAGAAAAGATGAGGTTTATTGGTTGAGATTGCAAAAGTGGAGAGAGAAGAGGGTTATCTTACTATTATTCTCTCCACTTTTCCTTGTTTTAAGGAGGGGGGATAAAAGTCCAATTTTTGAGTTCATTCTTTTCCTAATGATATCAATTGAATACAAGACTTTTTGTGGTAGCACCTCATGCAACCATATGCAATGTTAGTATCACTATATTCTTGTTTTATTCACTTTTCCCCCCATTATAGATAGTGCAACACAACTCTAAGATTGGTCTCAAGTTTCGATGACATGTCAACTATAATTAAGAAGACAAGAAGATGCTCTTGTTAAATTGAGATATCAATAATGTTAAATGTATAGCGTGGGTTTGCTAGAGATAGAGAAAATGAGGATGCTTGCATGTGCTTGTGAAGCACAATGGTTTAGTACCACTTCATAGAGAGGAGAGAGGATATGCATGATAGAGAGTAGAGTAGTGTAGTTTATTATCGTCCACCACGAAAGGCCAAATTATGACCCATGGGACCTTTCCAGATATACAATTATTCTCCTCCCCCATGGTAGGAAAGGGGTAGCTATGGTGAAAGAACGATCTATGCAGTGTGGTTCTCCCGAAAGCGTAACATGCGGGTGATGAGAGCCCCTAACTTCGATATAGGAGTAGTGGTCAAAAATTGGTGAAGTGGACCCTGTAAAGGGATATCAAAGTTAGCTCGTATGTGTGCATATGCTAGGCATGTCATAATCATGTGCTCCTCTGATTCTACACTCTGTAGTCCACACAACTTGCATAACCTCGTTTCTCTTGCTTGTCCACTCCATGCACCTGTCTTGATCAATAAGTGTGTGATTGAGTTCGAAGTTGTACAATACTCCGTCTAAATACCACTGAGAGTGGGTTGGCTATGTATGGCTGCATGTGTGCCTCTGCCTGCATGTAGGATTTCCAACATGAAGGATAGATATGCATACTGTAATAAGCAAGTTTGCCATTTGCTCCCTTGCTTTGATGTTTTTCTTGATACACTCGTAAAAGGTCTGATTGAAATGTGTCCATGCATATATCTTTGGATGCCATATCTAGATATCTATCCACTCCCCACCCTTTAAACCATTTTCGCATATCCAGCACCCATCCTATTGAAAGCACTTTACTTTTCCACGTTTTCTGTAGGCATGTGCTAGCATCCCATGCTCGTTTGGGGAGCCTACTGTCATCCATTTGACATACTCATGTGGCATATCTCAGTACTCAGATCATAGCATGTACCTCAATTGGCCAATGGCTAGTTTCCAAAAGCATAAGTACATATGGTATGGTGCTCTTGATGCCCAAATGTCTATGAATAAAAGCTTTTTGCAGCTTCTCAATGTCGTTCCATGCAGACGAGGAGATGCTTCACCCCCACACTTCCACTCCATATAATACGATCTCTAGAATATATGCATAAAAAATCATACACCATATTTTTCAAAATTTAGTATCTATACGGTTACAGTCATTTTCAAAGTGATAATACTTACTTTTCCTTGCCACTAATTTTCACTCCACACATGTATGCCATCTGTGGTCTACAGGTATCTCAATCCCCAAGTATTTGAAAGTAGATACTACCTCTATAGACTATCCCACATAATGTACTCTTGGTGGGGTCTTTGATTGCTTGGTGTGCAAGTGATTAGGTGTTTTCTAAGTCTAGTTCACAACAAGGAAGTATCCAATCTCGTCCCAAGAGGATCGACCTATAGTTTCCTAAAGACATGGCTATGGTCTCTAGCAGTAATCTAGCATTGAGCTTAAAATGAACTCTCTCTTTCTCTTGGTACGTCTTGCACTTGCATCTTGTAAATAAAAATATATGCCAATTTTAATCACACAATTACACCCATTTGATTCACTATATCCGTGTTCTTTTTTACCGAGTTGGATCTTGTCTCTTTCTCTTGATTTTAGTCATGATAGATCCTAATCAACCCCTAATCTACCTGTAATCTTAGCTTTTAATATCCCTCTAATTAGCATCCAATCTTATCTTTTGTTCTATCTAAAATATTCTCTCTCTCTCTTTCTCTCCCTCAACAAGAATTGATCAAAGATATTTAAACACATTTATACAGAAGCTTGGCTAGTGGAGAACAATAACATCATCTTATCTTCTACCCTAATTTACTCTCTTTGTTATAGATACTATAATGATATTGTCTTTCAACAAGACACACATATTGACACTAGCAACTTCATATCTAGCAAAAGACCTTCCCAGTATTCTCTTTGACAGTAGAAAACTTCCTAGTATCCATAACTAGCAAAAGACTTCCCTAGTATTCTCTTCGACATTAGAGAACTTTGCAAGCTTCTTCAAAAGGGTGTGCATACAAAGGACTCCGTACCAAAAGGGTAGTCCATCTATGCAACACTTATCCATGGATATCCCTTGCTATGTAGGTATAAGTGGGTAAATTCTACACACAATCAAGTTTGTAATTTTGTGTATACTAATTTTTAAAAATCCTTCTTTGGAATATGACAGTGAATTGAAAATAATGGATGTGTGGTGTAAGTTAACCCTTTTGAATAGGGTTATTCAATGGCTTTTTTGCCTTTCCTTCTCTTTCTCTTCCAAAAATGAAATGTATGGATTTGCAACACTTTAGTAGCCATTGGCAAGCAAGAGCCATGGCTATATTCATTCAATTCTATGGCCTCTCAAGCACATGCTTGTGAGGTGCTTGTTCATACATCATTTCTCTTCTCCCTCTTTGTGTCACTCATGATTGCAATGCCCTAATATGATGGTGCAGATAGATGCATACACATAGGCCTTGCGATTCATGTAGCTATGGAATGTTTGGTTACAATCATTCTCCTTCATGACTACTTTTTTACAAGGTAATAACCATTATGGTTCCTTTTGTATTTGTCTAGACATCCCAAAATAAACTAAAAAATCACTCATTTTCTTCTCAATAATGACATCCTTCCCACCCATCTCCACGGGGCCATGAATTCTAATTACCATGTTTTCCTATGGTATGAGCACCTCTAAATGATGTCTCATGTATGGAAAATTTGCATGTATTTAAACTAGATAAACCCATAAGGGTATCTTATGTATCAACTCTAAAATGGTATTTTATATAATTGCTTACTCTTGTCTTTCATCATGTCTCCTGTGAACCCATGAGTATATTTTGATATAACAATGTCCTATGTTATGCAAGAAAATGGATTTTATATATGTATATTTAATCCATAGTTTAAGCATCAAAGTCTCTTACATACCTAATTATGCTGGTTCAACTTTCAAATGGATCAAATATATGGATGACTTTGAGATGAATTCTCAAATTTCTTGTAACATAGCGTAAGCCCATTTGGGTAACAACACATTTGACATTAGACTATTATTATGTGATGGCTATTTTAATATATTCTTGACCCATGAGTAGGGTCTTATTCATAAAGCTTTTAAACGGCTATCTACTCATATGCTTAACCTATTTTAACATGAGAGGGTTCCATAAACCAATAAAAAATGTATCCTCTATATGCTTGCTTATGCTTATATCTGGATGGTATTGCCCATCATACATTTTTTCCCACCAATATACATTTCCATTCCACTTATGTAAGATTCACAACACCTCTTACAATGTGTTCTAAAAACCATGACAAGACAACACTAAATCATTTGTCTTATCTTTTTAAAATTGAATAAGTTGTCTAAAAAAAGTAAGATCCAACTGACATGTATCGAAAGCATTGTATAAAAATTATCTTTTTGGAAGATAAACTAGCTTATGATATCCATCCCATTTATTGCCCTAAAACTTGATAGGGGCATCACTACTTTTGGATGTAATAAACATTTCAAATATGTAGAAAATGGAATTTTGTAAACTATTTTACACTACTTGTGCTCCTACATAATGGACACTACTCTACTCCACATCCTATCTATTCTATCTCAAATTTTTTTAGCATGTCTTACTTATTAATGTGGGCTACTAACACATCTACTAACAAGACCAACATGTCTTCTTCATCCATTACTCAAGTTTAGTAACCAAGTTTGATGTGATGGGATGACAATTGGTGTTAAGCTTCTGATGCTTACATCCCATAATCGTGCATTCATTCTTACTAACCCATTGTTATGGATTGCTTATCATGTTTAAGCCTTCATCAAAATTGGTTTATTCCAACTAGTTTATGGATTATTGGAGAGGTTATTTATCTTCTACTAAAATTTTTCATCTACTTTTTTTAGCTCTTGATAATTCATATCACTACAATATCATATAGATATTGTATCATCCATTAGTTTATATTAATTGAAAATTTACATTTCCACTACAAGGGAACATGCCAGTAGTGACGGCCGGTTTCGACAAAAAATACATGTGTCACTATCGGCATCGCTATTAGCATTGCAAACTAAATTTTGTGATGCTAATAGCAACGGTCATATCAATGCGATGCTATTAGCGATACCAATGGCAATGCAAATAGCGACATTGTTGTAATTAAAAAAAGTGTCAAAAAATCGAACACGACATTTCTTGAAACCATTTGCGAAAGAGAATGAAAGAGAAAGCGAGAGAGCTCAAAGCTGAGAGAGAGAGAGAGAGAGAGAGAGAGAGAGAGAGAGAGAGAGAGAGAGAGAGAGAGAGCATCATTGCCTATGCCACTGCTGCCACCATATGTGAAGAAGAAGGAGAAGGGAGGGAAGTCGCATTAGGACCAAAAACACTTACAAAAATGCACTTTTGTTAATCACGGGATTAAGAAACATGCCAAAGAGAGTTTGCCACATGTGCAAGAATATGGTATTCTTGTCTCCTCTTTTTTAGAGATAGTGGAGTCCATTTTGTGATTCTCTCTTCTTTTTTAGCCAAAATCCCCAAAGTTTGACATGTTTTGGAGTCCCAAAGACCTTATTTACTCACAAATTTGACAAAATAGGTGATAGAGATGTGATGAAATTAATAATGGGGTTTTTGAAAGTCGGGAGATCTTTCAATATTCTTTTTGGCGCCCAATACATATTCATTTGTGTTCTTGACGCTACTTTTTAGTTCATTCACCCCTCTTTGAGCTTCTTTCTCTACGCTTTCATTCTTTTCATGGCTTCCTCTAGGCGCCCTTCTCGTTTAATACACTCTTGCACAATCTATAGCCAGGGAGCAGATGGAAATTGGGAGCCCAAAACCTTTAGTGTAAATGATTGGGCTACCATGCTGCCATCTTGCAAGGGCTCTCATAAGGTGAAAAGAAGAAAACAAGATTATATAAAACATCAATGGAAGGGGCGTATCATTGCCTTCAAAATTATGCTCGAAAGGTGGTTTGTCAAGGTGCAACATGTTTACATGGCCAAGGATATGCACTTGCCTCCAAACGAACGTGTTCCCCAACAAACACATTGTAAGTTATTAGTTGAATAACGTATGTAATTCTTTTCCATTTAGGCAAGTACTAACAACCGATTCGTCATTGCAGATATCTTTCTGTCAACAAGTATTGAATGGCAACCTGTGGAAAGCCTAAGTGGGACTTTCCATGCCATTCATAAGGTATTGGCAGACATTATTTATGTCGATCAAACTGTGTCTTTTTTTAGTGAATGCAAGGTTTTTATATATTATGCACAGTATGTGGTTCCCTCTAGAGCGGATAGGTATGGGCATATCGAAGATTTGCCATTGCCAAGTCTTTCATCTCTAAACTGGGAGATTCCTGACAAGGCAACGGTACAGAGTTTCAAATTCAAAATATCTCAGGATATTCAAAAGTCCATGATAGCTGGAAGGATCTCAAGAAGAATACATTAATCATGGTTTGTACCCCTCCATATCTTTGTGGCTTGCTTCCAAACAGCAAATTTACAAAGAACGAAGGTATCCTGGCTAAGTAGAAACTTTTCGAAAGAGGATTTGGACAACACTATAGGGACGCTTTGGAAATCTAGAGAGTGTGATCATAAGGGTGATATCTTGAGGTGCAGTGCATGCCCTCAATCCTTGGCTTTGGCTTACAGTATCCCTCGCCAAACTCTTGCTTTGGGCTTTGATTATAGGTGATACAAACTAAGATTGGGTATTTGGGTTCCCTTGGATTTCGATACAGATTGCACACCATATAAGCTTGTGGTGCACATTTTGCCGCATGAAGAAGCAAAGGAGGTGAATGTTACTTCCAATTGGAGTCTGAAAGATGTGAGGGATACCTTGGAATTGCTAGACAATACATCCCCTAGATATAAGTTCAAAGTGAATGGTGTAACAATTGGTAAAAGAGCCGAGCGCTCTTTCTCTTGTACGAGTTGTTTGTCTCCCACAATTGTAAGTTTTGAGCCTTGAGAATGAAAACTTTGTAGGAATTTATCTTAATTGAGTGACTGTCCTTAAGATATTTCTTAGTGGGAACTCATAAGCTATCATGAAGCAAGTTGCCTTTCGAATGTATAGAAATAAATGTACATTACATTCGATTTATAAGTGAAAAAGAAGTTCATTACATCATGAGGTACAAAAATGTCATATAAATGTACAAAGCCAAAATAATAAGGCTTGTGTATGCTTATGTTTGCTCTTTTGATTCTTCTTTATCTACTGCCTTCTCCTTTGTTGGCTTTGTGGCTTCTTTATCGATTTCTTCAAATATGTTTTTTCTCACAGGGCCTTTCTTCTTTGATTGTTGAAAGAATTTCACCTTCACATGTACTCTCTTTTCTTGGGGCTTAAGAGGGGATGCATCAAATTTCAGAGGAGAAATCGTTGGCATTCCTTTTCTTTTAGACCCGGCAGCAGTGGTCTTTGTGGCTGACTTGCCATTACCATTGCCATTGCCTTTGCCCTTGCCCTTGCCATTGCCATTGCCTTTGCCCTTTCCCTTGCCATTGCCATTGCCATTGCCATTTCCATTGCCATTGCCATTGCCATTGCCTTTGCCCTTTCCCTTACTTGTGCCCTTGGTCATTGAAGTTTTGGGAGGAAGAGGGGAGTCAGGATCATATGGTGCGATTGCCTTGTCCAAAATCAACTCAATGCATCTCTCCCTTATCCACCAAACATACGAATCAGGATAGTCTCTACACTGTAATAATAAATGTTATAAGTTAGTGAAAAGACATCATGATAAGGGTCACACAAAAATCAAATGAAATTAATAACTTACATTCACTCCTTCTATTTGTAGCAACTTTGAATCCATTGTTCTGCAAATATTTGATATAACTCTCCATCCACAAGAATGCACATCACTTTGCAATGGTACTTCTTGTAGAAGAAACGTATAAGGCTTTTGAGGATCAGTTAGATCCTCATATGTAGTATCCAAAAACGTAGAAACAAGTCTACCAGCACTACAAAAGGAAGCTTTGTTAGTTCAAAATATAATTTGTAAATATAATCAAAGCAAGTAATTTTCTTTCAACATACATTCGTGCTTGGACATGAATACCGCTAAGAGAGTTCATAAAGATAATTTCTCTAGTAAGACAATTGATATAGATAAGACTCCAATGCCCTCTGCAAATTCAAAATAGAGGTGAGCAGAAGGGTGAAAACAAATGAATATAAATTTTCCTCTATAGAAAAGAAAAATACCTTTCTACATAAGGGAAAAAGATGTGGTAATTTGTCACACTATCAAAAGTACGAAAGAATGGTGCAATATTAGACCCAGATCTTGCAAATAGTTCCGTGACTGAGAGAAGTGGATCAACAACATATATTGCTCTACGGATATCAGGAGTGAGAGAGGAGACGAATGCCCTGCAGTCAATAGCAAAAGCTATTTGAATCGATCAAAATCAATACAAATTACATATAAAATATACTTGAACCTATAAGCCTTACCTTATACAACAAAAAACAACGGAGTCAGATAGTTGGACATCCCTTTTCTTCAACATGGGCTTGTCCTCGGGAGATATACTAAGGTAATCCTCCTCAGGTTCCGCAGAAACATTCACAAGTATTTGCCCATACACTTTACCCATTCTCTAGTAGTTGATGGGACCAAGTGATGCGGCTTTCCTCTTGTAAACTTTGTCTTCATTTTCCAAGACCTCCTGCCTTTTTTCTTTCAAGATAGATTCTTGCTAAGTGGCACCCCTTGTAGAGTAAAGGTGAGTGACATCCTCGACCTTTGGCTTTTTCCCTTTCCTGGACAATTTCGGGGGAATGTTAAGGATTTCAAAGGATTTTTGATCGGTGGAAGGCAAGGGCCTCAACACTTTATCGAACCTATACTTGATTTTGCTGATCATGCTGAAATATTTATTCATTAGGGTAATTCTATGAGCATGCGTAGCAGCAATGTAAGCAGCATCATTCATGAAATCAATGAGAAAAACTTTTGCCGCCTCTGCATGTAGAAGAACCGAGACTTCCTCTTTTTCTTTTGTGGCTGAGGCTCACTGGTTGTAGCAGAAGTAGACTCGGGTGCAATTAGAGAGGATGAATCCTTCACAGGGGAAGTCTCACCCTTTGCTTCTTCAACTTCAGGAGAAGAAACATTCTCTACACTGGAATGCTTTAACTCCATGGAATATGCCTCGCCAACACCTGGTGTAGGGGGGATCTCTGTGGCAAAATCCTCTGGGGCCTTTGATGGCCCAGCATCAGCAATATTTGAGGGGAGTTCCTCCTCTAGATTCATCAAATTGTAACTTCCTTCTACCCCCAATGTCCTTCCTATCTACATAAACTTTTCTTGCAGTTTGCCTTGTCCTTGCCATGCAGAGGAGGAAATAAAAGAGCCAGAAAGAAAAAAGAGAGATCGGAATTTTCTAGAAAATTTAACAAGATAGCATTTGCTTGGTGGATAACAGCCACGATACGGTGCAAGGAGGAACAAATGCGCAAGATGGATCTTAGCGTTCGCGCCGTATCGGAGATGAGCACAACAACGCCCGCGAGAAGATAGCCCGATATGACACGAGATGGCAATTACGTAGACCACCGAAGGATGCCCTCGCTCCGTATCGAACAAGGGGCCACGAAACGGTGCGAAAGGAGGAAACTGGGAGAGACGTAGAAGCACCCTCACTCCATATCGATCAAGCGGCCATGAAATGGCGTGAAATGAAGAAAACGGGAAAGACTTTTTTGCACCTTTGCTCCGTATCGAACAACTGGCCACAAAACGACGTGAAGTGAGAAAATCAGGAAAGACATTTTTGCACCTTCGCTCCATATCAAACAACCGGCCACCACAAAACGGCGCGAAGTGAGGAAACCGGGAAAGACCTAGAAGCACCCTCGCTCCATATCGGGCGAGGGCAACCGATACAACGCGATAGGAGAGGAACGCAATAGGTGCAGCACTGGGATCGCTCCGAATCGGGCAAGCACGGCGTGAGATCTCGAGAGAATGTAAAGCGTACATGTAAGCAAAAGGGTCCCTTATACACCCTCGTTAACCATGCCACGTGTCGAGACACGTGTCTCGTATTAATTGTGCCACATGTCCGCCTAACGTCCATATGCCACGTGTCATGTTTGCCATGTGTTTGCAGGCCATGTGTCGCATCACGGCTAGTGCCACATGTTAGTGCCCAACGGCTAGTGCCATGTGTTGGTGCCCAATGGCTAGTGCCACGTGTCGGTGCCCAACGGCTAGTGCCATGTGGCATAATTGCATGCCTTATATAAGGAGGTGTCGGTCATTTGTACGGCTTTTTCGGCTGCCTTTGCAGACTTCTTCATTCATCTCCCGATACGACGTGAGGGCGAGTGTTCGTGTTTTTTGGGTTTGCCTACTCGCGTCGTTTTGGGCGTAGCTATTCTTGTCTCAATATCCAAGAAGGATGCATTTGAGGAACTGAAGAAGTTGGCAAGCAAGGCTGCTACCAACAGAGCCTCTGCCATTGGAGTCACATCACGGACGAAACTGAGGGGTTCACGTTTCCTACGAGACCGCATACCAAATAATGTAATAGATTTTCCTTGAAAATTAATATTCATTGTGTCTGTGGAATAATCTATATTGAAGATATTTTTGGCTCTATGCCTTTGTGATGAATTCCTCTAGCCATTTATAATCTCTATTTTTCATTATAATCCCAATGACCTATTCTAGAACCAATTTTCTAGATCTATCCAAAACTGCCTAGAATTCGATTTTAGCATGTAGACCTTCTTGTAATCTATAAACACAATGTAATAGCATGTACTACCTATGGAAGAAGGCTTCAACACCTATAAAAATTTCTCTTGTTTATGTAATGGATGATGACACTTGCAAGAAAAATTTGGCACTGAAATGCACGGTTGAAAAAGATTATTTGTGTTCTTCAATGATATACAAGGATTTATAGGTACAAAAGGATGAAATCGAATAGAAAAGGGATGGGAAATTATCCTTCAGCAACAATGACTCATTGCTTTACAGCATTTCTAGCTTACTATCGTGATTATTTTTTCCATTGTGATCAATGAATCACACAAACAAGGAAATACCAATGTTAGGCATAAAAATGGTGCCAAATGCACCAATTAGAGTATCATTAGAGCACTAAAATCAATGTGGGCAAGATAGGTGAATGCAAGCATAACCACAATCTATCCTAGGAGATGCTATATATACTATCTAATGTAAAATTTGATTATGGATGCCTCTTAATCCCCCTTTTTAGTAAGTGGATAAGCTTAAAAAATGGATGGAAAGAGAGATTGAAGAGAGCAGACTCAAATGTACCTCTTAATGTGCAATAAAGGGTGTTGATGGAGAACCAATCAATCAATTTACCTTCTCCAAAGAATCCAAGTCTTCAATGCTTGTTGTGGTCATAATCACTTCCCAAGATTAATCATTATTTTAATGAAATCCCCAATTATTTAAGTGTTGTTGAATGATATATGATGTCCACTACTATTCATAATAGAAGGAAGCTCCAAATCTTGATAGGATGAACCAACGTCTCTCAACTAAGTACTCTTGGGCCTTAATCACTCTCTTAGAAACATAGAAATACTAAAACCCCCATAAAATCCACAAGAATAGAAGAGATTTTTGAACTTTTATTGTTCTCCATGGTCTTCAAGAGAGATATAATGTTCCCATTTGTGAAAGATTACTTCAATCTTTACCCAATAATGGTTGGCAAGACTTGAGGTGCACTCCTTGAAGCTTTATGAGTAAAAACCCCTTCAAATCTTCAAGTAACAGGCCATGGATACCCCTGTTAGAATGATGAGAAGAGATCAATATAATGATCATGGGGTAGATAATGCCATCAAATAATCTTCAATGTTGACCATAGATGCCTCCAATGGTCATTAGCGATATGTAGAACAAAAATAAAAGATATTAGCAAGTAATTTAGAGAAATATCCTAAACTGTCAAAGCCTTTAGAGAAGAATCATCTTCAAATGAACTTGTTGAAATGCACCAAGCCTCATCCCTATTTCAAGCATATACAATACTAAGATATATACTTGGCCTACGTGAATCACTAGCTACAATGGTAGCCACTATGGTACTCCATCCAATCCTTATGAAGTAAGGATCTAAGTTCTAGGGGTGTTGAAGAGGGAATGAGATATGGAAGAGAGATCAGAGGCAAAAGCATCCATGGAGGTTGAAAGGAAGCTTGAAGAAGAAGGGGGAAATCCTCTTTCTTGAAAAAGTAGTGAAGTTTTTTGTCTCCTCCAAAGTCTAGTAACCCTATTTTGTCTAGGCACCACCAAACTTTCTTGGAAAGTTTATCACGACATACTAAAATGTAAGGAAGGACACCTTTTTACCAAGATTTTGTCCATATCCTTCAAAATGGCCATGATTTACTATAGCAAAGCCTCCCTAGTCACGATTATAGGAAATAATGAGAGAGAGAGAGAGAGAGAGAGAGAGAGAGAGAGTAGATCCTCAACTAGTGTATCCAATCTTTGATGTATAGGACCACACAAAATCTTGAAAAACAAATTCTCGGTTGGATCAAAGGCTTGCTCTGATACCAATATAAGAAAGGCAATTTCTCATAGCCATGAAATTACTCAAGAAATATAGAAATGCCATGATCAAAGTAAACATAGCTAATTCTTAGATTAATGTATGGAAGAAACATAAAAATAAAAATGGAGATGGCAACAAGATACACACATCTTGCAATGGTGGAGCAAGGCACTCGCCTCTTAGCTATGGTGGGATACAGCAAGAAAAATGGAGATGACAGCAACATACACAAATTTTGCAATGATGGAGTAAGGTATTCACCCCTTAGCTATGATGGGAGGTTCAAGAATAGGAATCCTAAAGAGAAAATTTGATTAATGGCAAAAATATACAATGCACAATTACATTCTTAGCCTTTTATACTCCACCCTAAACCTATGCACTTATTTGCTCTAAAATGTAAGAAAGGTGGTTTTTCATAGCCATGAAATTACTCAAGAAATATAGAAATGTAATTATCAAAGTAACCATAGCTAATTCTCAAATTAATGTGTGGAAGAAATACAACAAGGAAAATGGAGATGACAACAAGATAAACTTAATGATTTGTCTAAGTCCATGATTATTTTTTATGCTACTATTGGTGTGTGGCAATTATGGAAAACTATATATGATCTTTATGATAAGTAGAGCCTGCTTTCGCAATTGTACTAGTTCAAGAAGTTTGTGGATCTTCGTATGAAGAAAGGCACTCCTATATCTACTAATTCGGATGAGTTTCATTCTATTTGCAGCCAGCTTATAGTACATAATATTTTCTTTAATGACACTATTAAGTTATCTTATTGCTTGTCGCTCTTCTTAAGTCATGGGACACATTCGGTACTGCCATAAACACTAATGCTCCTAAGGATGCCTTTAAATGCTTGGATGTAGAGGGAGATTTACTCACTGAAGTGGTTAAATGGAAGAATATTAATGCAACCCACACCTCTCATACTCTCACAATTTGAGTCTAGCATAAAGCTAGAGGTAATAGACTGTTGTGGTAGTGACACACGTCTAAAAAATATTGAAGTCTAGATCTCGTGGGGCAACGATCACAATAAATCTTATGGTTCTAAGTCTTCATATACATGCCATTATTATGAGTAGTAGGGACACATATACCTATAGTACCATAAGGTGCACCAAACATGCATGATAAAAGGAATGGAAAATGCAACATAATGCTAAATCATCGGATAATCAATGCATCACTAAATCCACTATCAAAATTGAAGAGATTAATGCATTGGACTATAGTCACCATTTTAGGTTCTATACGACTGGGAGATGATCGTGTATGTGACATTATTGGCATCATTAATATTTGCTTATAGTTTCCTACAAGTATTATTTTTTGTTTTGCATGATGTGTGTAAATGTTTCAGCTTTGAGAAAAAGACTTATTTCTCCTAGTAGACAGTTGGATGATGTTGGTTATCATGTCTCTTTTGGTGATTGTTCTTGAAAGATTATTCATGGAGATCTCATTTTTACTAAAGATACCAAAGTTAGTCATCTTAATCCCTTGCTTGCTTTCGTATCTAGGGATCATGTATTGGTCATCACTCATCTTTCTCATATATCTATGTGTCATCATCACCTTGGAAACATGTCACTTAAATGTATGAAAGTTTTGACTCGTTTGCAATATCTTCCACCCTTGGACTATTATTGTTTTGATTCTCGCTTATATGGTAGGCACACTTGTAATGCTCATAAGAAGTATGGCTCTAAGTGCCCAAATAAGCCATTGGCTCTTGCTTATTTTGATGTTCGTGGTCCCATGCCTTGACAATCTTTGGGTGGTGCTAAGTATTTTGTTACATTCATTTATGCTTTTGCACATAAATTTTGGGCCTAATCTATAAAGTAAAAATCATATTTTTAAGCTACTTTTCAACGCTTTGATGCTTTGGTTGAGAACCAATATATGCATAGGTTGAAATACCTAAGATTAGATGATGAAGATGAACATGTATCCTGTCTGTTTGAACAATTATGTGATGATCAAGGCATTAAGTGATAACCCACAAATGTGTGTAAACAAAGGCATAAAAATATACTCCTCATGAAAATATCTTTTATAAAATGACATCTTTCTTTTGTATCCTTTGTCAAAAATCATATCTGAAGCAATGTAAAAATATGTGTAGTCCAAAGGCTCACATTTAAATTTATTGAAAAGAAAAGGAAAGGTCAAAGCCTTTTGTTCCATTCCAAAAATGAGTGGTCTCAAGACCTTAGCCAAATGTATAAAATTCAACTTTTAGAATGTAAGAAAGAAAACGAAGAAAGTTTGTCGAGTGATTTGAGGCTCTCAAAGAAAAGCCAAGGAAGAAGAGCAGATCTTAGCCATTACCGACTTCTCTCCTATCTTGGCAGTACATGTTGATTGTTTGAACCCATTGAAGCTTGACGAAGGACACTTGTTTCTGCTCCTGAGCAGGGAGAAGTCGATATGAACTTATACTCGGCGAATTGTTGTCAGTCTCGACCATGTTTAATATAACGGGAACTGAGACCCTCCATCCAATAGGCAAAACGAAACCATAGCAATATCTATATATTTTCAAACTTCATCAGTGAGCAGAGAAATCACCCCGTACATCATATCCCTGCACTGTTGCAATCAAGAATCCTTTATCGTGCAGGTAAAAATGATCAGCTGACATTTGGAATGAACTCTCAACCAAATCGAATCGTGGTCAGGAAGTAATATGAGATATCAAATGCATGAAAATCTGCACTTACATCCCTCCATATCGACCTTTCCGATGCAATCATATGCAAAGTCCTATGTACATATTTAACTTACTGGGCTGTGTGCACTGAGCCCACAGCAAAGGCCTATGTACATATTTAACTTATTGGGCTCTCTCCACTGAGCCCACAGCAAGAGCTCGCAGCACAGCAGTTTCCAAACTCTACTGACTCTGCAGCAGCATGTGACACACTGCTGCTGGAGAGCAGTCCTCTGTTCTCCAGCAACACAGAAGAACAGTCTTCTGTTGAACACGCATCCTTTGGACCCATTTTCTCTAATCTACTGTTTGAGCTCTTACGACCACCCTCACAACAGGCCTTTTCTGCACAGCATCCCTCTTCAACAGACTGGCCCAAGCTTGATCCATCTGGCATGCTCAGGAAAGTGTTCAAACATTCCATTCCTTCATCACAATCTTTTGAACCAGTATCTTTATGACCTAACCTCTTCCTTACTCCGCTTCTTGGGCTCTCTCCACTGAGCCCATTTCTGCACAGCATCCCTCTTCAACAGACTGGCCCAAGCTTGATCCATCTGGCATGCTCAGGAAAGTGTTCAAACATTCCATTCCTTCATCACAATCTTTTGAACCAGTATCTTTATGACCTAACCTCTTCCTTACTCCGCTTCTTGGGCTCTCTCCACTGAGCCCATTTCTGCACAGCATCCCTCTTCAACAGACTGGCCCAAGCTTGATCCATCTGGCATGCTCAGGAAAGTGTTCAAACATTCCATTCCTTCATCACAATCTTTTGAACCAGTATCTTTATGACCTAACCTCTTCCTTACTCCGCTTCTTGGGCTCTCTCCACTGAGCCCACAGCAAGAGCTCGCAGCACAGCAGTTTCCAGGCTCCACTGACTCTGCAGCAGCATGTGACACACTGCTGCTGGAGAGCAGTCCTCTGTTCTCCAGCAGCACAGCAGAACAGTCCTCTGTTGAACACGCATCCTTTGGACCCATTTTCTCTAATCTACTGTTTGAGCTCTTATGACCAGCCTCACAACAGGCCTTTTCTGCACAGCATCCCTCTTCAACAGACTGGCCCAAGCTTGATCCATCTGGCATGCTCAGGAAAGTGTTCAAACATTCCATGCCTTCTTCACAATCTTTTGAAGCGGTACCTTTATGGCCTAACCTCTTCCTTACTCCGCTTCTTGGGTTCTCTGCACTGAGCCCACAGCAAGAGCTCGCAACACAGCAGTTTCCAAGCTCTACTGACTCTCCAGCAGCATGTGGCACACTGCTGCTGGAGAACAGTCCTCTATTCTCCAGCAGCACAGGACAACAGTCCCCTGTTGAACACGCATCCTTTGGACCCTTTTTCTCTAATCTACTGTTCGAGCTCTTAAGTCCAGCCTCACAACATGCCTTTTCTGCACAGCATCCCTCTTCAACAGACTGGCCCAAGCTTGATCCATCTGGCATGCTCAGGAAAGTGTTCAAATATTCCATTCCTTCTTTGCAATCTTTTGAACAAGTATCTTTATGGCCTGACCTCTTCCTTACTCTGTTTCTTGGGCTCTCTGCACTGAGCCCACAGCAAGAGCTCGCAGCACAGCAGTTTGCAAGCTCTTCTGACTCTGCAGCAGCATGTGACACACTATTGCTGGAGACCAGTCCTCTGTTCTCCAGCAGCACAGGAGAACAGTGCTCTGTTGAATACGCATCCTTTGGATCCATTTTCTCTAATCTACTGTTTGAGCTCTTACGTCCAACCTCACAACAGGCCTTTTCTGCACAGCATCCCTCTTCAACAGACTGGCCCAAGCTTGATCCATCTGGTATGCTCAGGAAAGTGTTCAAGCATTCCATTCCTTCACAATCTTTTGCACAAGTGTCCTTATGGCCTGACTTCTTCCTTGCTCCACTTCTTGGGTTCTCTGCACTAAGCTCACAGCAAGAGCTCGGACCACAGCAGTTTCCAAGGTCTACTGACTCTCCAGCAGCATGTGATTCAGTGCTTGCTCCCTCTAAAGCAGTATCCACAGCAGAAGAGCAGTTGAGACCTCGCCAATCTCTGGAACAAGCATACTTCCTTTTCCTTATTCCACTCTTTGCACTTCTGCAATTTAGCTCACAGCAAGACTTCTCCACACAGCAGTTTTCAAGCCTATCTTCAGAATCTTGGAGGATTTGGAAGCCCATTAATTTGGAGCGGAATGAACCAAGAAGTTTCCCTTTTGAAGGACAGATGCCACATTCTGAATATTTTTTCGAGTGCTTACCATGGTGTTTCTGGCTTCTTAGCAAAAGCATGCTGTTGAAAATTACAATCAAACAAGTCCCCACATCAGCAACAACGGCACCCCAAAGGGATGCATATCCTGCTGCAGCCAGAATAATGATAAGTAACTTTGTTGCAAAGGACAAAACAATGTTTTGACCAATCTTTCTGCGAGCTTTTTTGCCAAGCTGTACAGCAACTCCGAGCTTTCTGAGATCATTTGTCATAAGAGCAATATCTGCAGTTTCCATAGCAATTGCAGAACCAGCAACTCCCATGGCAATGCCAACATCAGCAGCAGCTAAAGCTGGAGCATCATTTATTCCATCACCCACCATAGCAGTCAAACCTCTCACTTTCAACTGCTTCAGCACCTCTACTTTATCTTCAGGATGTAATTCAGCATGCACTTCGATATTTCCTAACTGCAAGAGGTAAAAACTTATCTAAGCTCAAATAGCTGCAATCTACTTTGCAGACTTCAAACAGGACGCACTGACATCAATCACCTGTCTATGTACAGCACTTGCAACAGCCAGGCTATCTCCAGTAAGCATGGCTACATGAAGACCTAAATCCTGATCAAACACGGACAATGTGAGAAAATTCCAGAAATCCACTAAAGGAAACCGTTCATGACTTCTTATTGAAAACTTCTATGGAAGCAGATTACCTTCAATTCACCAATTGCATTTGGTGCCTCTGTCCGGAGTTGGTCACCAGCAGCCAAGACCATTTCAGGTCTTTCATCCACACCAATCCAGCAAATGGTTAAACCCCTCCTTTTCCAAGCCTCCAAAACTCCAGGTTCAACTACATCCTCTAAACATTCCCAGACCTTGAGGAAACACAACTTGTATTGGATCAACAAGGATTCAAATGAAAAGCATAATCATAATACCTTTAGTCCAATGTAGTCGGTTCGCCAGTCGCTCATTCCCTATACACACCAGATGGCCATTGATTACACCACTAACACCTTCTCCTGGTAGCATGGTGAAGTCTTCAACCTCACCAGAAGGCTCAATATCATGCAACCTTGCATAATCCACTATTGAAAAGGCGATGGGGTGGCTTGATTTGCTTTCTATGCATGAAACCCTGTCAAATCATAGCTACCATGAGTGTTCAATGCCCATAACTTCCAAAAGAGCAAGACAATAATGAAATGTAGATTTTGGAAGGCCCATTTTTTATTGTGGACTTACCAAGATAAGACTTTTTCTAAGTTCGTATTTTTGTTTATAGGCAACACCTGGGCTACTTGGAAATGTCCCTCGGTCAAAGTCCCTGTTTTATCCATAGCAACAACCTTCAACTTACCCAGTGCCTCCAAATATTTTCCTCCTTTAACAATGAGGCCCATTTGAGCAGCTGCAGCAATCGCACATGTTGCCGTAACAGGGGTTGAAATCACCAGCGCACAAGGACAAGCTACAACAAGGAGAACAAGTGCAAGGTAGAACCAGTGTCGCAAATTGTGGAGATGGAGAGAGAGAGGAATAAGAGCTAATGCCATGGCAGCAACCACCACAACTGCAGAAACAAGAAACACAATTTTCAGATGTCATCTCAGATATTAAGCCTTGATGCACTTCTTTCAACAAAGATAGCAATACCTATTCAGTTTGTGCAGCCTTGGGTTCCATAATTACCTGGTGTGTAATATTTTGCAAAGCGTTCCACGAACTGATCAATACGCGAGCGCTGAGTTTGGGCTTCCTCTACTAACCTTATCATTCTTGATACTGCAGAGTCTTCAGCCAAAGCAGATGTCTCAACACAAAGATAACCTGACAATTTTAGTTGAAGAAACTCATCATGTGCTATCAAAAAAGTAGAAAATTGAGACACGTTTTGTGTATGAGAAACACATGAATCACACCATAAACAGTCAATTCAGATTAAGTATCAAGAAAAGAAACAGGAAAAATGCAGAAAAATAATAATTGACAATACCAATCAAATTGATTGTTCCAGCCCAAACACTTGCACCAGCTTCTTTTTCTACAGGAAGGGACTCTCCTGTCAAACTGCTCTCATCTACAGCACTTTTCCCAGACACTACTATGCCATCAATAGGTATACGTTCACCAGCTTTGACAGAGAGTTTGGTTCCAACCTTAACTTCTGCCACTGGAACTTTCAAGCCATTTTCAGCAAGCACTGCACTTTGAGGAGCCAGACTTGCTACTGCTGATATCGCTATCCGAGCCTACAAGTACACATCTTTCAGAAAAATAATCTTTTCAGAACAAAATTGTTCGAGGGCTCAAGCAGGTAGACCACCTTGTCACTGGACCTGGATTCCAGCCAGTCCGCAAGTGTGAAAAGGAATACTATAGAGCCAGCTTCCAAGTAGTCTCCAAGAGCAATGGCACCAGCAACTGCAAGAGAAGCCACTAATTTCAGTGTAAGCAATCAAAGAAAAGTTCAAGATTTGCATTATCCAAGCACAGAAATGTTGAAATGACTGATGCTCACAACCACATGCCTGCAATGAGCATTAAGACATTGATGTCCAAAATACATTGGCGTATCGAGACCAGACTTCTCAGAATGATGGGTGGTACACCAACAACCACTGCTCCTAATCCTGCCCATCTTAATGGACTATAGAAATAGTGGAAAAATGAAACTATCACCAGTAATCCAGAAGCAATGGTATATGGAGTTGGCCACTTGTGTGAAGCCTTCCATTCCCCCCGATGATGAATACTAGCTTCTAGCCTTGCATCATTTAGTAGTTTCACTGTTGTAAAGATCAACAAACAAAATTTGTTAAAGAAACCAATAGCCTCTTCCATATACAGGAAAATTTTGATGTGTTCAAAGAGAAACTACCAATTTAGTCCATTTCCCCCGCAAGTATTTAATGCATAGAAGAAATTTCTTTTCAAATGAAAATGAAAACCATAACCAAATTTTAATAGTGACAGTAGGTTTTTCTGGGACTGTTAAGGTGGGCAGCTCATCTAGGACAGGTCACTGTACCAAGATGTGCAGCTGAAACTGATGAAGATTCGTGGTGTACTATCACTGTTCTTGCTGCTATATTGACCATCACCTGATGAACACCAGGAACAGGTTCTAGTATCTTCTTGACAAGAGGGCCTTCTGCAGGGCAGCAGATTCCGAGAACATCTATCGTAGTCTTATGCAACCCAGATAGTCCAAGTTCACCATCTATTTGCAGTGATACGCTTGCTTCCTCTAGCAGCGATTTTGTTGTGTCAGATGCCTGTTCTGTGGAAGGATAAGTTGCAGAAATTGACAATCTGGCTGCCATACCAACTGTGCATGGATCTTCTGACAGCTCTATTGTAGCAGTGCCAGTGGTGGAACCTCCAGTATGTGGACCCTCATATCCAAACAGATCAAGAAACTGTCTGAAATGTTGCTTCAACTTTCCTTGTGATTCCCCAACTTTCACAAGGCGTCCATGATCTGTGAATCTAGATGCACCGTCGTTACTCACATGTGCATGGCTAAGCACAAATGACCCATCACTAATAGGTACTAGCCAGTCCATGTGATCTCCATGTGCTATTTGAACATGATCACAGCCTTCCCAATGCATATGATGATCCCCCTTGTAAAATTCCTCCTTTGAATCAGAAAAATCTTGTAAGCAAGAACCAGGTAGCTCCCATAGCATAGGAAGGGTGCATCCTACTTCATCTCCACACTGCATCATCAAAAGAAACCTGTTTAGTCATAAGCAGGAAGAAACAAAAAATGAAAAAAACTATGACTGCAGTTTTCAAACATGTACTACTCCTGCAGATCCATCTGATTAATGTTCATGTCACATGAATGATGACAGACACATTACAGCAATGTGCTGCTCATTCTTGTACTGCACAAAATACTGTGGCAAGCTTTTGCCAGTTCAACATTGTGGCATAGGACCATCGAGCTTCAGAAACAGGGGAAATGGAAACAGCAAAAATTTGAATTTTGGAGTTTCAGCCAATTTTGGAAACCAGGGTGGAGTTTCAGATTTTAGCATTAAATCATACATGATCATTACAAGATTGAAAAACATAAAGTATTGAGTTACAAACTCAATGAGCACTAAGCGAGTAAGAGGGCTGCAATCTGAATAGATATTAGAAAACCTAAAAGACATACTAGCACTAAGCGTACACCATGTATCTATTTTCAAAGTCACAAGCTTGAAGCTTCATGGGTGAGGAGAAAGAGGAGGAGGAGGAGGAGGAGGAGAAGAAGAAGAAGAAGAAGAAGAAGGATGAAACCAGCATTCCTTCTCGGAGATGGTGGTAAAACTTGATCAAGCACTTAATTACAACAATTACTAAAAGAGTATAAACTGAAATGCACACTTTACCTTAACAATCTTGGACAATAGACACCCTGTTGGCCCCAAAACTGGCACCCCTTTCGGTATTTCTTTAACTTGAATTGCCAATGGATTGAGTGCAAGCTAAGATTTAACAATCTCCTTTGCTGATCCAAAAGCCCCTTGCTGTACAAACAATCAGCGAAAATTTTGGACCGATTGTCCCTTGATTTTCACCCAGGGCTTGCACAAATGAGACCCACAACTAGCCAAATGCTGCCCCAATTCATAATGGATGAGCTAGCATTTGAAATCCCTAACAATTCCTAAATTTCAGCTAATTTCAATGTACAATACCTTTGACTGGTCGCACGGGTCCCAAGGTGGTTGGTAAACCCTAATTTTTGTAGAAATTTAGGGTTTACAACAGAATTCTCCTTGTTGTTCACACCAAATCTGACCGAGAACACCTTCAATTGGCTGAGAATGGCTAAGCACAAGCTGGAGAAGGTGAGAGAATGCTAACATGAGAGAAATCTAAGATTCTTTGTAAGGAAATGTCCAAAACTAATTTGCCAATCTATCAATTATGTATTTAATGCAATCGCCTACTATCTTGAGGCCTCATAAATACTGTCGCCAGCCCTAGAGAGAGTCTCTCTACTGTCACCTGCCTCCTACAGCCTTCTAATGGCCATTGCTCGCAATAACTGATTTCTACACATGAAAATGGAACAGCAGCTCTCTCTCTCTCTCGCTCTCTCGCTCTCTCTCTCTCTCTCTCTCTCTCTCAGCCTGCCAACACTAAATCAGATTCTACCAACCACAAAAACGTTTTTCTCACTTGCATGGGTAGTTTTGCCAAGTGGCAGCCTTCTAATCTCATTTTCCAGCCATTAAATTGCTAAAGGATATCAAAGTGTATCATAATAAAGGATGATCAATGATATACTTGTTAGCAGATTAGTCTGCTCAAGGTGAGTCTCTGCTACAAGGGCTGTGGCAGTATTTTTTTTGGCATTTTCTGGTGCCCTTTTTAGGGCTAGGGAGCATTTAATGTTGGCCGACTGCATTTAATGATCCCCCCATTTTATGCCCATATATTGTTGGGGATCCTCCTCTTTTGTACTTCAACCATCATTCGTGGATTCTTCTGAGGAGAGAGGAGCCGGTGCCAAGGTGCCCACACAGCTAGTGACTCACTGTTGTATGATGCTGTCTCATGTTCGATATGGATTCCGTTTCCCGAGCATACATCTGAGTTCTCATTTGTATTTGTGTTTATTTTTTTCTTGTCTTGTGTTTCAGCAATTTATTTCAGCATGTTGTTTATGCTTCCATTGCTGCACCACTTCTGACATGGTATTAGTTTTCAGGTTTTGTGATTCTGGTGTGTTTTATTTATTGCTGATTTCAGGACTGTTTTCCCTCTTGCTGATCAAGCAGCTGCTGCTCCAATTAGGCGACCAGTTTTGCCTGCGTTTTTTGCTACAGTCAGCATCCGTACAGCCTACGCCTTCATTTCAGCCTGCGTTTTGGTTTTTTTGCATCTCCTCCTAGCTGGGCGCTTCCATCATTAGGCCGTTTTAGGTGTTTTGGACAATTTTTTACTGATTTTTTGACTTTGTGCAGTAGATTTTGGCTTATTTTGATCAGATTTAGGGTTATGTTGCATGTGAACTCTTGCTTTTTGCAATCTGTGCTCGTGGTTTGGCTGTGTTTCCTCTCCCAATCCCTTCTTTTCTCTACTTCTTTTCTGAATCCTCTCCAGATGGCTCCTCCATGCACATCCACTAATGACAAGCTCCATGGATCTGATTATTACACGTGGAGTGCGGTGATGAAGGCTTGGCTTATTCAGAAGCGGTTATGGTACATGGTTAACAGAGCTGTGATACGTCCTCGACAACCTTCTCCAATTCCATCTGATTTTGATCAAGACAACCATGAGGAGGCTATGTTTCAATGGTTTTCAGATGATGCCCGTGCTTATTCAGCATTACTTCGATATATTTCCAAAGAAGTCCTACAAGTGGTCACCTCCTGTACGACAACTTTAGACGTATGGTCGAAGTTACAGTTGATGTACGAGGCTCCTTCCACCATGAGGGCCGTTACTCTTTATGGCCAGCTCCAACAACTAAAGTTTGAATCCAAAGATACGATTCGATCCTTTCTACTTCGTGTTACCCAACTCCAGGACCAGCTTTGCACAATGCAATCTGCTTTATCAGAGGCCCATCTTGTTGGTACGGTACTCTACAAGCTTCCTCAGGAGTTTAATGGAGTGGCGAATGCTTTATGGGCACAGACATCTACGACTCCTGTCAGTTTTCCTCACACGTCCTCCATGCTACTTGAGCATGAGGCTACTTTGCGACTACAGGGGAGGCTTCCGTTACCTTATGGAGGTTTAGGTGAGGCTTTTGCAGCTTCAGAGAGAGGTTCAAAGATGAAGAAGTCGAAGGCCCAATGTTACCACTATGGCAAGAAAGGTCATTTACAGAAGGATTGCAAAGAGTTGGCGGCTTCCAGGAAGAAACAAGAACAGAAGACGAAGCAGGATGCGGACTCCTCCAACGAGTCATCATCTACCTCAGATTCCGATTCCGATCCTCCAGCCAAGGCGAAGTCCAAGGCACGGAAGGGATCCTCTTCCTCGGCTCGCGGAAAGGGCTTAGTGGCACCTTCCTCAACTGCTTTCTAGTGGTGGTGATACGGACATCCCTCACGACTCTCCAATGCAAGAGAGGGAGTGTGAGAGGGTGGTGAGATAGGGCAGCCGTGCCTCATCTATATGTCTATACAGATGCACAAGATCCAAAGAGGAACATCCCTGACGGATCGCGCGAAGTCTAGCAAGTACAAATCCTGGAGCTAGGATTAACATCTAGGTTCATGATGGGCTGGTTACTTGACACAGAGCGGGAGGCTTTCGTCTGGAGCCCACATGAGGGGACACTTGGGCGGTTTTGGCCGAAGGCGGGGATTCCATGGTCACATGTTCAGATATATGTTTGGCAAATTGGTCTTGTATGTCCTGAGTGACATCGGTGACATAACACAGCGAGCTGCTATGATTCTTCTCTATTTTCAGGTGGTGCTGTTATGATCAACATCGACATCAGATACTCTCCGAGGCATCTTGGTGGTGGGCTGGCCACTCACTGCTTGGATATCCATGGTTTTTCTGGTGGTTCTATGCTGTATAGTTTATGATACCCCATCATTGTACTATTGTATTGTATCAGCTCACCCCTGATCTAAGAGAGGGTGTTAGCAAATTAGTCAGGTCAAGGTGAGTCTGTGCTGCAGGGACTCTGGCAAAATATTTTTTCTGGCATTTTCTAGTGCCCTTTTTAGGGCTAGGGAATGCTGGCTGACTGCATTTAATGCTCCCCCATTTTATGCCTATATATTGATGGGGCTCCTCCTTTGGACATCCATAGCTTTGGAAGATTCATAGACTTGGAGCAGTATCCATGTTTTGTCTATCTTTATAGAACATCATTGTATACTCATTTCATCCCACCATTATTAGTGATTGTCTCTTCACCTATTCATTGTGTTCATTGAGTGAGGTCCAAGTGTGTATGAGTGTTGTTTTGTGATTTCCTTCGTGGTATTACAGCCTAGAGCCATCCATCACGAATAATAATCACAACAACATAATGAGGAGAGCAGGCCATGCTTGCACAAGACTAGGGCAAAGCAAGAGGTCTCACCTTGAAGAAAAATAGCATGTCAATGCCCTGAGACGAGCAAATGAAAACACATCCTTTGTCATCTTCAAACTCTTAGGCACCCCACCCACCCTTGGTTTTCCCCAAAGACTCTTCATCAAGAGAGTCCACATCCACGCTGTCATGTTCCATGTCCATCGCAGGACTAATGTGCTGTTGAATGAGGTCAAGATCCATACCGTCTTTTAAGCTTACTTTGAGACTCTCCTACAAGAGCTTTTCTCTCTAAGCACTTCCAAACATTGCATGGTATCTCGATAAGCATTTGTATACTTCTCTTGATCTTTGGGAATTGTAAACCTTAACAGTAGAATACATCACTCCAGATATGGCAGCTTTGTGAGAGGTGGTATGATGTATCCTTCGTCCTAAAGCCTTGTCATTCTGAGTCATACCTCCCGGTGGCATGCACTTGTGTTCTCGTATCAGTGGCCAACTAAACCCACAACCTTGGCATTTTTCTACATCTTTCCTGGCCTTTGGCCTTTGCAAGCAAACTTTTGAGCACCCAACAAAACTATGGAGTTATCTACTGACAAACCCAGTGTAGGTAGCCATCATTATTCGACAGAGATTTATTGTTATGAGACGTGCAAGGACGATGTACACAGCAGTCTATTGTTCTGACATGCAGGATGGAAATTGGTACACAGCAGTTTAGTGTGATAATGGCTTGCACAATGGAAGAGTGTTACCTCCTCTAACAATATATCTTCAATAATCTCTCCGTGATGAACATGCGCGTGAACATGTCCGCCTTCCCTGACGCAGCACTGCTCGACTGGGGAATCCCACATAGCGCCATTGTGATTTGTGAAGCAGAGTTTGGACTCTTCTATCTCAAGCGAAGAAAGTGGAGGGATCAAGAAATATGAGAACTTTCCACCCTCGTGTATAAGCAAGTGTTTGCCATCATTGTGACGGCCCTTGAGGGACTGCACCAACAACAAAATGTCAGCAAGTTACAGAGACACAACGGTGCAGGCTTTTTTCCAAAAATTATGTGTAAATAAGGGTTTAGTGAGAAATTTTGCATGGCGAGATCATAGAGATTGTGACTGTGTCAGAGAAGATAAAACCAGAAGATTAAGCGAATGGCGTGTAGAGATTTGCCACATGCCGAGCAAGTTTTAAGAATATTTCGGCTAACAGGATGAGGAGAGCAAATTCTCTAGAAACATGTACGTAACTCATATTTTGGCAAAACACTGTGAAAATGGAGAGGTCAGAGGAAAAGAGGATGAAGCGCCGACAGACCATAACTCGAGCTGAGAGGAGGAGAAGAATGAAGGATGAAGGGAAATATGAGAAGAAGAACTTGTTAATTAGCAGGCAGTTAGATATACAATCGCATTCGGCACGAAATTAGGGGATTCAGATCAGGTCCAGCACAGAACGAGAAGGAATAGAAATGAGAGGGAAGAATTACGCTTGAACATGCTGGATCGTCCGCCATGGATGGATGGAAGAAGAAGCGAAGAGAGGACGGGAAAATGCTCTCTCGATTCTCATGAGGCGAGAAAACCTTGATGGTCTGCTGCAAGCCTATTATAGTGTGCAGCGTGCTATAGTTTTTATGTTTTAAAAAGCCAAACATTTTTTTTTATTTTTTTTTTTGTGAAAGAGAGAGACAGAACAACATTTATTTTCAAAGAAATAAATTAATCATCGGGGATTCGGAACTCCTAATGCGGCAGGTGGGTTTTAATTTTTTTTTAATTTATCGTTGAGTTTTTGTGTCTTTAGAAGTTTAGAGGAGGGGAAGGAGACGTGCTACATATCAATTTTCTAACATTGATTCCCTCCAAAGCTAAAACATCCAACTTCTTTCTTCATGGATGCATGCAAGACATTTTGAATACATGTGGAGACCTCTAGGCTCTCACCGAGCGTCGAGTTTAAGCTGAGTCTGATCATTCACAATTGTTATCAATTGGGCCATTAACCTTCTTATGAGGACCATGATCAAACAATTACTAGCCTTGAGAGAGGCCTAAGCTACAAAATATACATGCAACTCATTGACAAATGATCTTCTTGTTATTCCCCTTTTCCATCTAATTTGCCCCCCTTGCCTCCTCATTTGATCTAGGAGTTTTGGCACTCACATGCTTGTCACTCCTATTATCAATATAATTTGTCAGTCCTGCCATGTGATTTGGTCCATGGGTTCTAGCACTATGATGCTTGTTTTGCTCCTTAGTGACACTAGGCTTTATTGTTTGGGCTCCATAGCCTAGCAAACTTTCTTCCCACATCTTCAATTAAGAATCATAATCTTCTTTGGGTTGTTCTTCTTTCTTGTTGTTGGGGTGTATAAACTTGCAAACATTTCTACTACTATCCACCATTTCAAGTACTAGAAGTTGCTTTTTCCCTTGCATAGTTACATTATTCCAAACTAGGATAGGCTCATAGCATCATGATCACTTGCATTTTTGCACAAGCATGCTAATCTCGAAGCCCTTGCACAAGGAAAACCGGGATATTTCTAATCCATCACCGTCACCATTATCATGACAAGTTAAATAGCAGCCGCTATGATTGGATCAGGGGCCTTCACCTATTGAATGCCATCAGAACAAACCGTGTCCCTATATCCATTTCCTTTGAAGCACTCTCACTACTAATACTGGCAAGCCTCTCATGCACCCACTACATGCTCCTTGTGGTAATATGTGGAATTTTTTGGGCCACCTTTTTGGTTGTCCCTAAAATGGGAAGGATCGTGACTAAAAGCCTTAATCTTGATCACATGCAAGAACATCATGCACAGAGACCCTTGCTACTAGAAGCCATCGGAGATGTAACCTTGCACACATCAACTAATGTCCTCCAATCGAATGAAAAAGCTAGCAAAACTTGTAGCTGCCTTAATGGCCCTTTGAAACAAGAGGATGGGGTCATATTGGTAAGGAGATCATATAATTAGTTGAAGGGTATTCATGGTGCAGCACATACAAGACTAGCTTTTGTCAAGGATCACCTCCATGCTCATCTCAAACAATACAAGAGAAGTGTGCAATCATGTGAGCAATGATGGGTCTATGGAGAACAAGGGGACCTACAACCTCTGCCTTCACACTAATGAGAGAGATGAGATGCCCTTGATGTGCAATGTCACGAATAATGAAGATAGCACATGTGCAACAACAGGGGATTCAATAGATAGTACTCCTGGTGACAAGGCTTCACCCCACTTGTCGTGTGAAGGGGATGAAGCTATTGATGCTCCTAAACTTGAGAACTACTACACTAGCCCCACTGATGAGGAAATTATTCACAAATTAAGTGGCTTTAAACTTGACACTTGACCTTCGTCATCAACAAAACTTTGTTGACACCTTTTGCTTGTTTTATGGGCATAGTAATGATGCTTTTGTAGTGATTTTGGGCATCAAGGAGTTTCATATACATTAATTCTTAAGTAATTTCAGCACTTGTATATGGCAATACAACATGATAAATTTTTACTAAAATAGGAATGTATGAAGCTACCACATGGCTATGAGGGTGGTACAAACATAAAAGCAAGCCCAAAATGTGAAGCTACAAGAGAGAGAAAACTAGCATATTCAACTCGAAGAGCTCCCACACGTTATAAATGATTAGAGGCTAAATGTCAGATGCTAGCATCCAAATGTTGCTAGATTTTTGTGTAGTGCACTTAGTCTTTCATCACTCAGCCCTCCAAGCTTCATGCTTGTGCCTTCTTACGGCCCATGGTCTAAGTTTAAACAAGCATATTGCTACACTCTATTAAAGTGCACACATTTATGAAGCAAGAGAAAGTTTGGTAGCAACAAAACAATTGATAATAGTTTGTAGATACTTGCAAATCATAGAGAATAGGACTCTTTCAAACATGTGGCTCCATATTTCAACATGCAATAAATGTAGGATTTAGGAAACACAAGGACTTACACCTTCAAAACACATGAAATATGCCTTATATTGTTGTCAAAAGACAACCTTGGTCTTCGTATTCCATGTCGCAGTAGTAGATAAACAACCTTTTGGCTTCATTCATCCCATATAAAACCAAACAAAGGACTTTATCAAGTGCCATTTCTCTATATTAAGCATAAAGATATAAAGAACATACATCAATTGACAATGCTACAACTTGTTGGTTGATGACCAAAGACACCTGATTTCGCAAGTTGGAGTGACTATGAGTGCTGAGCACAACTAGAGTTAGAGTAGTGAGCATGAGCGCTAAGCACGGCTAGAGTTTAGGGTGTTCAAAGTTTTCTATAGTGGGAAAAGACAAACTCCCTATAGATAGAGGCATGTATCATAGCTACACATCTATGGCCGAAGGATCTATAAGAGGGAGAGGTGGTACCATATTCCTAATCTAAAATGCCCTAAATCCTATAATGTTGTGGGCCAATGGTCAAGGGTCTATTTTTCCCTATGGAGATTGTGATTGAAGGTTGTTCTAATATGCCGCCAACATATCAACCAAGAGTTATCAAAGAACAATAGCCCAAGTGTGAAAGGGACAAGTGTGTGAGTGTGAATTGGTCATGAGTTCAAGTCCCTTTAGCTAAGCAGCTTAGCAATACCTTATCCTTCCAGATGAAATGATCCTTCAAGATGAAACACCCCCTTTGGGGGTTGTGGGCTAATGTCCACCTCTAATAAATAAATGTCATTAGGCAATGCATTAGAACAAAACAATGGTTGTGTTTGAGAGAAAGAGTGCAAGACACACCAACCTTGCTCATTGATGATTGGTATATGACATTGACTAAGTGCTACTACTTATGTAGGTACGGGGATTATGATTAAGGTCAAGAAGGGCCACTAGGATCAATTGTGTGCTAGTCATAATCCAAGTAATGTTACATGTGTTTGGCAAGAAGCAAGGATAGTACTACACATTACATTCACTGTCAGGAAGAGTCATGGCAAGCAATGTGACGTGATTGAATCAATGTTAATAATCAAGCATGGTGGTTAGTACTGGGATGACACAATAGATTTGTTGTCATTGATGATATAGTTGATTTTTTACCATAGGCTAATTCAATTAACCTTTTGAATTTTCGGAACTAGGAGAGTACAAGAAGGGCCACCCCTTTACAAGTTAAATTATTATTTTTAGAAGATCCTCAATGTGTAATGAGAATTAAGCACATGTGATATTCTCCAAAAGAGGAAGGTGATGACTTTGCAATGATGTGAATTAGGTGCAACCATGCTATGCTAGAAGAGACCAAAAATCACACTCGAGCTTTTGCTCTTAAGAGGAGACACATTATGGATAATCCTAGTTGTGCTAGGAGAAATATGTTGTCTTCTCTTTTTGTCACTCCTAACAATCTTTTTCTTTCTTTCCTCTCGTACAAATATGAAAATTATCATAAGGAGTAGGATGCTTATTGAGTTCAAGCTACTAAAGCTAAATTGAAGGCCTAATGGGAGGTAGAAGGTGATGCATGATTGACTTTCTTTTTCAAGTCACTGGATAACAAACATAAAAGAGAATCCATTGCAGGTATAGAAGAGATAGGGTCAAGCACTCAACAATGGAGGACATTCTCCACATGTTCTACAAGCACATGGCCAAAATAGTAGGAACATGACTAGATAAAGTGTGAGCCTATGAATAGAAGGTTCAAGAGTTTTTTGAAGGCCACATAGTGGGAAGAGATGTAGGAAACATGGATAACCTAAGTTGACCTATCCTAGCAACAGAGGTTGAGATGATGCTATAGGCAATGAAGGATGGAAAATCACCTAGAACAGATGGGATAGTGGTTGAATTATGCAAGATCATTTAGGATGTATGTGGAAGGGATGACACAAAATTTATCACCTTTTGTCTAAAAAGAGGTTTATCCTTGCATATATCAACTCAAGTTTGATCAAGTTAATCCTAATTCAACTAAAAGATTATAGCTTTCCCACTAGCAACCTCTCATGATGCTAATGGTATCACACAAAATTATGGCCAAAATCATTGCTTGAGGATTGAATTTCTCTTGCCTAAAATATTGCATCAAAGACTATTTGGTTTCATGCACGAGCATAAAATCCAAGATGTGGTGTTATATTTGGTGATGGTAGTAGACTGGGTCCTAGCAAGTGGCTAATCATCCCCCTTGGTCAATCTTGACTTTGATAAAGCCTATGGCTAGGTAGGATGGGACTTTATCCTACCCATACTAACAGTCATGGGCTTTGACACAAGTTTGTGGAGATGGTTAATACTCCCTTCACTAATCCATTTGCATGTGTACGAGTGAAATGGAGTGGTCTCACATGCTTTTGAGCCAAAAAGATCGGTCTAGCAAGGTAGCCCATTGGCCCCGTCTCCTATTCACAATTATCATGGACCCTTTGCTTTACAGAATTGATTGGTGAGTTCAAAGAGGTGTAATTAATGGTCTCAGGCTTCCTAATTAAGAGATGTGATGACTACCCAATTCTTTGTTGATGATAACTCAAATGTAGTCAAAGCAAACCCAAGGGAGTTTGAAGCATTGATGGAGACCTTCCAAGCATTTTCTAAGCTATCAAGGTCTCAACTTAGTCACAGGAAGAAAGAAATTCTATATCTTGGCCTAGATGTGTATCTTGTGATGATGTTCCTCCTTAGTTGTAGCAATACAATTGCAAGAACATTAAAAAAGGGGAAATTATAAGAGTAAGATCATTTCTAAAGTCCTAAAGTGGAAAAGTGAAAGATACTCCATGGATGGTAAACTTATAATTATCTATCATGCTTATGTCATTGATTGTATTTGGGGTTGCAATGTTTGACTTTAGCAAAACTAATTGGGGGCCAGATAGAGAAGAGTTTCATGAATGACGTGTGGATCAAGGAGATAATCACTAATGGCATGCAGTGGCATGGAAACTAATGATAGCCTCTAAGGCCAAAGGTGGATTAGGACCTAAAGATCCAAAAGAACAATCATGGGTAGTTTTTATAAAGCATTCTATGGCAATTAGCAAAACTCTAATGAGGTGGCTAGCTCTCTCTTACTAGGACATCCTTTAATGTAATGGAGCTTGCACTAAAATCCTTGCCGTAGCAGCAACTCAAAGGATTGTTGGTGCATGGAAGGAGAAGATAGATTATTCATCTTGGTGCAGCAATACAAATGGAAAGGGGGGCCTAACCTGAAACAAATAATATGGACTTCTGCATGAGCCTTTGAAAATAGATAAACACCTATTAATAATAATCCAAACCTATCAAGGAAGCTATATCTTCAAGGATTAAGAAGAGGAAGGGATGTTTGGAATGGAGAAAGGCTATGTTGGATTTCAAAGGCTAAAATTAAGTGGTGCCAAAATTTGGAAGAAGAGAAAGCCCATTTGGGCTAACAAGATGATTAGTGAATAGAAGAAAGAATGGCCAACATCTTATGCTATTGAGGATGCTCAAGTGATTACATGCATCTAGTTGGAGAAAGGCAAGTCATTAGTTAATTGTAAGAAAGTCAAGGACCATCAAAGGAGATGGGAGGCATATCTTTAAGGTTTGCAATTACTAGAAGAGACAATACCCCTAGATCAAGCTATGTACATGGAAGAGGAAAGTAATAAGAATTTGGACACACATGCCTTCAAGGAGATTAAATAGGTTCTATGGAGGACCCTCATGAACAAGTTCTCAATTGAGGGAAGGCTCATTAAATCAAGGAAGATTTAAACCCTATTTGGCCTATGTAAGAGGCATCATGAATTCATTAAGCACCTCTTTTGGGACCATGTTGAAGTTTGAAGTTTATGGAAGGAGTTGTAGAGATGGGTAGAGAAGGCAAGCTTTCATGGGACTATTATAGCAAATGTAGTTCTCTCTAGAGATGATAGCTCAATGAATGAGGGCTCCTTGCGAATATGGAAGGCCATAAGAGTTCTATTAGAGTCTTCGATTCCATGATAGTGTGTTCCATAGCACCATGATCTTGGAAGGTATTTACTACTTTAGGTCTACAAAAGAGGCCCTTTGACTAATGGCCATGTAGATGCAAATGACACCATGACCTTTTTGGTTCAGAATGGTATCCATAGCTACTATGGTTTTACCCATCTATCTATCTTTGATAATCAACTCATGCTAGCCCCGTCTTACAAGGATCATTGAAATAGTAGCAATAAGATGTTTTTAAAGGTTCATATACAAAACCATGTGAGGTAAGCTATGACATCACAAATTAGATTGGCCACACATAGATGATTGGCCATGTATAGGTCTACTTCAATTGTTACAATTTTATCAACTAGTGGATGATTCAATGTCTTTGGATAACAAAAATTTGTGTTCTATTGCAAGTACCCTAAGGTACACTTGTGCTGCATGGGTCAATTTGTATTTAGAAGACTTGACAGTTCTACATTGTTCTACATTTTTCAACAATTTACTTTCTATATATTGGATTCAAACTCTAAGTACATACCATTTTTACAAGAATGCATTGTCACATTTACTTTTTGCTTATAAGTCTCAAATCTTCTCTTTGCTAGTTATTAGAATGTTGATTCTCTAGGAGGTGATGAGGCACAACTTCCCAATTGTAGGTTCAATTAGGGCCTTTGAGAACTCCTAAACTAAGGGATCGTGTCTACTGTGTCTACTGAATATGTGTTTACATTCTTCCATGCACTAATTAGTGCAATTGATACCTTAGCTATGGGCTCGTCGATGACTTGTATGTCTATGAGCTCATAGCTTCATGCAAGAAAAGTTATCATTTTCTCTTTTCTTTGAAGCATTTAGGTTTGTGCTTTCCTATTTACTTAATAGACCTCCAACCATATTAAGAATAGATCTTCTTTATAATTTAGCTTTAATTTAGCACAAGGTAAGATTATCTGATTTACTTGGTTGTTGTTCACCTTGGCAAGCTCATTAGTTGATTTGTTTATGTCTACATTCTTTTCTCCTTATGCTTCTTTCATCATGGCAAGACTAGCAATGATTGGGGGCTTTTGTTGTTCTAGATCCATTGTTGGCAGTTTGTCTCTCTCTTCTTTTAGTCACAAGATCCATGGTACTCAAGGGCAATTGCTATTGTAGATTGCTAGCTGCTAGTAGGTTCTTTGGCTTGTATATGACCATTAATTTTGGTGGAATTGTGAGGTTCCAACTCCCTGGCATTAGGGGCTAGCTTTTATTGCAGGATTAGCACTAGTTCTTGACATTTTGATAGAAGGATTTATTTGGTTTTAGTATCTTGTCAATTATGTTGGAATAACTACAAGAGGATGTTTTTTTCCTAGCTCAAAGTGTTTAGTTTTTACAAGAGTACCCATATGCACAAAGGAGGGCTTTAGGCACCTATGTTGGTGTGGTAGTCCACCTCTTATAAAATCTTCTTTTGATATATTTCCCTTGTGGTTGGTACTAAGCCTTGGGAGTGAGTACCTTTGATGTATACTCTACCTTCTTTGTAGCATTATTTGGTGCCAATACTGCATTTTCTATAGATTTTGAATGAGGTTGAACTTGGATCACATGTTTAGGTGTGCATTGCTCTTCCCTATTGCAAGGTTCCCTTAATTGAAAGTTGTGATGACTTGACTAAGTTTAGACAGATTCTCTTTTCCACACAGTTGACCTTGCATTCACTATGAACTTGAAATTCATGCTAAGCAATGTCTCTTTTCCCACATTGCCACACTTAGGTAAAACATAAAGCACCAAAATGATACTTTTTGTTCCCACCTTCACAATTACTTTATAGTTCCCTATCAAGGAATAGATGGGTCTAATTTGGCATTGGTTGTTACAAGTTTTGGTTGTCCAATCTTAGTCCATGCATCATATGTTAAGATATTGTAAACCCCCATCAAGGAGAGTGTCCAAGGTGAACTCTTTATTTGCTACTATGAGGTTGACCATAAGACACACTAGTCAATTGGGCTACACTTGTCTTGATTATATCTTCCTTAGTTTGAGGATTATACTCTTTTTTATAAATTGGGATAATTTAGTTTTTTAGTATTATTAGGTTCTTTGGAGGGTTCAATTCTAACAAAGGTACAAGGTTGTTCTTTGCTCTCGATTGAGCATTCCTTGACATCTCCTCAATGGGTTTCTCATTATGGTCCTACATTTCTATGACTCAATGCTTGACCTTGATGATGGTCTCTATGGGTAGCACAAGGCCATTGTCCTTATCAAACTTGGGGGGTTCCATGCTAGTTATTAAGGGTTCTATTGATGTATGGCCTATACTAGGTGTGATTGTTGTGGTGGTGTCATTGTTCTTTGGTGTTGCTTTTCTCTTGTAACCACACATGATCAATGTTGTGATAAAGGGATAGTGGTTGATTTTTCTATGAGTTAGGGGATGTTGCACCTATGTCCAATTGAGGTCACCATGTAAAACCTCTATTATCTATCAATTTAAAGCTCATGTAATGTAAATTGTAGGCTTATCTGTTAGTTGAGATGTGCTATACATATACATGAGATAAAAAATGTAACTTTGGATCCCATGATTGCTCTAAAGTTTCTCTTATGGTATATATGTTAATATTTCTAAAATATTTTGCATTTTATTTGTATGTGTGAATTCATATTTATTTATATGTATAGAAAGTGGCACATGCATATATCATTTAGGAACATGGGATATATACACAAATGACGTAGGACATTGACATATGTGTAGATAAATCTATGCGATACATACATGTATGTAGGGATACACACACAAATGAAGTTGGACATTGACATATGTGTAGATAAATCTATGTGATAGATACATATGTACACAAGTATGCATAAAACAAATCCTTCCTAAATTTCTACAATATTTTGCTAACTATGGTAGTCTTTGATGTACTTCTCAATTTTAGCAATAGTTTTTTATTTTGTCTCTATTTGATGATGTAGGTCTTCATGTGTATTGAAACATTTTCTTCATCACCTTGACCTTTCCATGTATATCCTCTCAGTTTATACAAATATTATTCATGCTTTATTCATAATTCATAAGTAGAATGTTACTTTCAATTGCATTTGTGTGATTGTATCTTTTAGCCTTACACCTCAACTTCCTTTGCAAAGTCAGTTTCTAATAGTTGCTTAGAATATGATCAATACTAGTTAGACAACTCCATGATGCATTCATAAAGTTAAGTTGCTTAATCTTTAGAATCACTAATAAAGTTAGTTATTAATTATTGACGCTTGTGGGGGTGAGGGATGATAAAAGGAGAACTTCCTTTATTTAGGGGCATTTGTTTGTTGGCCACTTCCCCCACCTACTTAATGTTCTTTCACCCTTTCTCCTAACAACCTCATATTAGACCATGTTTTGTCTTATAGGTGGACTTTCTTTCCATGTTTTTTGGAGTATTAGTTGCATTACATTAAATAATTCATGATAAAATTATTGAGTGTTTGAATTTAGCAGTAATCATCTTGAATTTTTTTTAAAGACAATTATTTTCAATATCAGCTACATCTCCCCTAATATTGTTATTATAAGTTTTTGACTATTTCCCTCTATTTCAATACGTACATATACTAATTCTCTCATGTAAATTTGATTTTTAGCAATGGTATTTTCACTTTGTGTATGATTGATGATGTTGGAGTGCACTTGTCTTAGTGCATTTGTCTTGAAATATTTCCTTGATCATGCTGACCTTTCCTTGTATATCCTCTCAACTTATACATATATAATTCATGCTTTAGCTATAGTTTATAATCATAATGTTGCATTCACATACATTTATATGAATACATATTTTTAGTCCTACACATAGACCTTCCTTTGCCTAATTGATTTTTAATAATTGTTTACATTATGATTAGTATTAGTTACAAATCTTCAATAATGCAACATAAAATTATGTTGCTTAATCTCATAATAACTACTAGATTTACTTATCAATTAAATAGAGCTCTTGGGTTGAGGGATCAAAGCAAGAGATCTTATTTTAGTTAGGGTCCCTCCTTTATTGGCAATTTGCCCCACCTACTTGATGGCTTTGCCATTAAGTTTCTCTTAAAACCTCTATTAGTTAAAACCTTCAATAATTCATATGTAAATTTAAGTTGCTTAATCTTCATAATAACTAATAAAGTTAGTTATAGAATAATCAAGGTGTTATTGATCATGGAACAAAGATCTTGGAGTGAGGGATCAAAGAAAGAGATCTTCTTTTGGTTAGGGTCCCTCCTTTATGGCTTCATTTATCTCATGGATCATGCAACCTAGTTTTCTCCTATCATAGTGGTCCCTAATAAAATAAGAAGTTCTGGGTCTGTATTGACTTTCAAAATCTTAAAGTTGCTATGGTAATTGATCCTTTCCCACTTTCCTATTAATGACAAGAAAAAGATGTCCAACAAGCAACTGATCACATGAACATCCACTTCCTTGCCATGCACAAGTATGCATGCATGTCTTGTGCATAAACAATAGCAAGAAGTCCATGAAAACAACCAAAAAATCAAGTGCCAAGCGAATGGCAATAGAATTGATGCACATGAACATGATCACCAACACATGCATGTGCATGCAAACAACTGCTGGACAACAATTCATAAAATGCCGTGCAAAAACACGAGTGTGAATCGCCAACAAAGGTACGAAGGTTGAAATTAGAAGAACACACAAGCAATTAGAAGAACAACTACTACACAACAATGCATAAAAATTCATTGCAAAAACTTGGATGAGAATCCACAACTTGTCAAGCAAGAAGACAATCAAAGAAAAAAGAAATTGATGTAGCGGAACTCATCGTGTGTAGTCTAGATGTCTATTGGGAGCTCCCAAGCTTTGATGACTCATCAATTCATGCTACCATAAGCTCCACACTTCTTGCTCTATCATCCTTCGTATGCAAAGAGTTGGTCTCCATCACCTGTTCCTCCATGTAGATGCAAATCTGCCTCCTCTCCCTCTCTCACACACACTCTCCCTCTCCCTCTCTCCCTCTCTCTCACACACTCTCCCTCTCTTACTCTCTCACACACTCTCCTTCTCTTACTCTCTCTCTCACACTCCCTCTCTTACTCTCTCTCCCAAGCTGCCTCTAGATCTGCAACAGAGTCTCTACTCTTCCACCTCTCAAACTAGGAAGATCCCAAGAAGGTGAGGGGAAGCAATTAAGTTTTGTTCTAGTAACCAAGAGCAAGCTCACAAGCTCTCACAAGACTCTCTCTATCTCATTGAGATCTTGCATGCAAGAGATGGCCACATAGAGAAGAAAATGACACTATGAAGAAGAAAAGAGATAAGCTTGCTTTGGATTAGCTGATGGAGTAGTTAGAATAAGGTTTTTCTCACCATATATACATGACCTTTGATTTAAGATTTGGGTTGGTTCTATGTTTCAAGGGTGCCCATTGCCTGTGGTCTCTTCATGCCTACCTGTATAGTCTTGTGACTTGTCTAGACATCCTAACTCACTCCACTCACGTGCCCTTTAATGTGCATTAATTTACAATTTGCACAGGAGTGAGCTTAATAATTTTATGAAAAAACATTTGAACCTTCTTAGTATTGATTTTAATTCTTGATTTTTCTAAAGTGCCCAACACCTTCATATTATTTTTTTCTTTTTTCTATTTTGACAAGTGCTTTTTACTCCAGGCTTTGAATTCTACTAGTTGGACACAGTTAGGCTGTCACTTTTGGGTTCTCCTTAATCCTTGCATGTATCCTGCTTTTCACTTCTTTTGACACATGTTGCTTCTTTTTATATATGCTTGCTGCTTGTTGCTTCCTACTTTTGTAGCTCTTTTGTAGAAAAGGACCCCCCTCTTAGACAAGTGCTAGTCCCTTTGCATTGGTGAAGGCACTTCGAACTTGCATGGAATGGTCATAGTGAAGATAAGAGGTTATGTGCTGATGAGGGAAGGGGTGGTTGTTGTTGGTTTCTCTCGCTCTTCAAAATACCTACAGGGAAAAGTTGTGTGCAATGAGCAAGGTGTAAGTGGGTGGATGTGTGATTGGGAGATGGGTCTACACTAGGTGAAGCAAGGTTCCCCAGGTCTTGAGGACCCAATTGATGAGAGGTTTGGGTGTAGTGAGGTGGTGTTCAGGTTGATAGATGTACCAATTTCTTAGGATGTCCTGCCCTTGAGGACATTGAATGATTGTGAGGGAAGTGGGGGTTGAAATAAGAGAGAAGGGGGTTTTGGAGGTTGAAAAGGGGCCAATGGATTATAACCATGGGTCATTTCCCATGTGGGAATCCCAAAGAGTGTTTTCTTTTCTTTTCTCCTTTTTTTTTGGCAACTATTCCCTACCTCTCCTTTGATCTTGGGCTGATGGAAGTACGGGTCTCATGGATCTCTCAACGAAGGCCTTGCTCATCATGTATCTTAATCAACAAGCGGGCATTCACTATTGTTGAGGGCAAGAAGGGGATGATCACAAATGGTGAACTGGCTTTTGTTCATGTCTTCCAAAAGGTTCAAGCAAGCATGTAGCATGGTAGCTCAAAGTATGAGCTGAGCCATGGTATAACCATCTATTTCCATATTTATATAAAAAAACAAGGTGTGTACTTCCCCTTCCTTAGTTTCTTTATTTTGACTTAGCAATAGCATCAAGAGCTTCAGATAGTTATAGGTTGTCACAAAGGCTGGATCTGAACAATTCTAAAATGTGTATGAAAACTTCTAGAATGAAGGCACTAGGTCTTGCTCTTGAAACTTGAGGCCATCGACTAGCTTTCACATCAAATATTAGAAAAAAGTGGTACTTTCCATGTGTATTGGGGTTGCAGTCAATACCATGCCTTCGTGGGTAGAGTAAATACATGGGATCTCCTCTTTCCTTAGGTAGTGCTCCATAGAAGGTCATCTGTGCCTCATCACTCTCCTCCAAGATACTCTATCTCCAAGCTAGCTATGACTCGAAGCTAAGCACCGATCTAGGCTTTTCAAACACCTTATTTTGCCAATACCTTGCCTCCTCTCTTTGGCATGAATCAGGATCTTGTAGCTTTTGATCCAGCCATCTCTTGCTTAACACTATCCCAATCTCAATCACCTGCTTCATACTTCTCCCCCACTTGTCATGGTTCTCTCAGGAAGGACATCTAAGCTTAAGTTCCACTTCACCTAGCTATTTTTGCCTTTGCTGCATTAGATCTCTGTTTGCACCTGAAGAGGATGACTCTTTGGGTGAGTGCTTTGGCTTTGTATATGGGATGGTTCAGGATCATCTTCCATATCCCAATCAAACTGGCAGTAATGAAGCGCTAGGCTCCTCATGAATCATGAATCCTAATCTTACTAGCTGCTCCCTTGTGAGGCCTTCTTGTTCAAGCTGTTGGGCCACTTCATCTCGAGTGGGTTCATACTCCAATAGTTGTGGTAGTGGCCCCAAGGTGTTTTGGAGGGCTTCCCTGGCCGCTTGGAGTTTCTCTTCAATCCTTTTTTGTGTCCTCTTCTTTCAGGTTGGTGACTTCTATGAGAATATTTACAAAACTCTTCAATTGGATTCTCATTATCTTTTCTGCTAGTCAGGCTCTATCTTCTACAACACCTTTATCATGCTTACCCTTTGCAAGTTTGCAATCAAGGTCCTGCATAGGCCTCGAGCTTCCTTCTCCCCATTGGTCGATCTTTTTCCTTGCTTGCCCCAACCCTCACTCTTGCCACTTTGTCAGGGCTTCTAAAATGCTGACGTATTCTTCCTTGCTCTGTTGGAGGTGCTCCTTCTCTTGGTTTAGCATGGCTATATTCCTCTCGAGGTCTTCCTATCCTTTGTGGCTTCCTTCAACTGCTCTACCAATTTGAGGGTTCTCTCCTTCATTTGCTTCACTTTTTCATCATCTAGCCAATATTGTACAATTTGCAAGTCTTTCTCCTTCAACCTCTCTTCCAGTTCTGCCATAATTTTTGAGGTCTTCTCATGGAGGGCTTCCACCTTTTACCTATTCTCTTTCTCATGTCTATACTATGCCAGTAACTCCTCACATCTATCATTACCCATTGCTTTTCTAGCCAATGTGGCTAGCTCTATTCTAAGAGTGTAAATCTCCTTAGTGTACATTCACTTGAGCATCACATAAGCTTCATTTTCCCTTTCTAGGGCTAACACCACTTGCTTTCTTTCTTCTTCCTTTTGGTCCCTTTGCTCTTCCAAAGTCTTGAGAAGGTCATCAAAGTCCTATCCAATTCCTTGAGTGATACATGAAACATAAGATGAGATGTACTCTAGCCATGGAACCTTCTCCATCCTCCTTTCTAGTTCAACTTTTGCTGCAAGCCTCTTTGACCCTGTAAGGGCAGATCCCACTGATGGATTTCCTGACAAAAACAAGTAGAATGCTTCCACCCATTGTTGACCTTCACTTGAGATCTGACTACCTCCTTCCAACCTAGGAAGTGGTGGTAATGGCAATGGGGCAATAGGTAGTATGGTTCTTTCAAGTGCGGTAGGCTGTAGTGGTGGTGATAAGAGATGGTTTCCCCTTACCCTCAATTAGCTTTTGCCCTTCTCCATTAACTATGCTTCTTGCTCTACTTGAGCTGATGCTTGGTTGATTGATATTGGGTGGGGGGATTCCATTGGGGTTTCTTCTCTTCTACATGTCTCCTCCATTAAGTTTTGTACACCTAGGCAATATTCCTCCTTTACTTTCTTTTCCTTGGCTTGTCTTTCCGATTCAGCTTTTTTGGACTCCTCCATGGCCGTTTCCAATGTATCTTCTTCTTTTGACAGAGTCTTTTCTTCTTTCCCCCTTTTGCAAAGCTTTTCTTCTTGTTCTTCTCTTGTCATCTTTCTGTGGATCTTCTTCATTCTTGGTCTTCTCTTCCTTCTGCTTTTTAATAGCTTCTAGCTTTGCTTGTTGCGCATCTTCTGCTCTTTTCCTCCTCTCTTCTTCAGTCTTTTTTTCCCTCAGTGTCGATATCCTTTGTTTCTTTTTAATGTGTGGTTTGGGACCCTTCTTCTTCTTAAGTTTGCTCCTATCGTCCTTGATCATTGGATCATGTCTTGCTTATCATGTCTTGTGCTGATGACATGGGTGTATCCTCTTAGGTACATGTTATCACCTCTTTGGGTGTGTTGGGATCATTTCATGCTTCTTCAACAATGGCCATTGGTACCCTCAAAAATGCAACCATGGCTACTCTCTAGTGTCTTTTTCCCTGGCAGGCTTTCGCTTTCCACTACTATGACCTTTTCAGACCCCATGGGCTTACCAATTTGCGTGGTTGTTGCATGAATGGTGCTCCTATGTATGTGCTCAAGTCCACATCTTCCAAATCTCATGGTCTGTTTCGAGACACAAATGCAAGTAGGATGGTGCAATGGTTTCCTCATCTTCAGGATCAACTTTTGTAATTGATACTACTCGTATGTTTATGGGTGGTATCAGCATAGGGGGCTCATGTAGTGGGTTTGCATGTGGGTAGTATTTCTTAATGTGACTTCCATTGAAGAAGCCTACGCCCTCTCCATCTAGGGTTTCAAGCTCCACATTGCTAGTTCTACTAATATGATAGATCCTAAATGTCCTATTCTACATAACTTCATTTTTGGCTTATGGCCATTGATCGAATAGAGTAACATTAGGTCACCTTTTTCAAAATCATGTTGTTTGACATGCTTGTTAAACCATGCCTTCCTTCGTGCCTTTTCACAGATGAGTGCATGAGTGGTGATAAGTCATGTTTTAGATAATATTTCCAATTTAGTTAAGCATTAGATCCAAGTCTCCTAACTTCATTCTTTATTCTTTCAGTGAAAGTTGAATAAAGGGAAGGCTAGTCACACATTGTGACTATTTTAGTTCCCACATCCTCTCTCTCTCTCTCTCTCTCTCTCTCTCTCTCTCTCTCTCTCTCTCTCCCCTTCCACCATAGCTCTTGTTTCTACTCCATGCTTCCAATTTAGGGCTCACTCCCTTCAACTGGTATTAGAGCCATTGCACTGGCATTGAGGAGCTCAACCCAACATTGCTTCAACTTGTGGAGAAAAGCTTCAATTCATAGTTTCAGTGGCTGCTATGGATTCTTAACCCTAAGGTGTGCATTGAGCTCTACCTTCTCCCTGACTTCTTCCTATCAACTGAAGCTTGTCACAACGCTTTGCTGGGACCTATTGAGCTTACTTGAGCCTTAAATTACCATAAGTATAGGAAGAACCACAACAATAAGAACAACCTGCATGGTTTGTGCCTGGTTATCTTGCTCCTTCTCCAGCTTCATCTCACCTCCCTTGTGGCCCTTGGCACTTGGGCAATCCTTCTCAACACTCCCTAGCATTGGTCTTTGCTACTTGAACACTCCATTGGGGTGTTATCCTTCACTTGTTGACTATGCATTACAATTTATAGGCTGTAATAATAAGGTAGTCCCTATCTTTAATGTCCCATGATCAGTGGCATGCCTATTTGATGCTCAAATGACTATGTATGATGCTACCATATTTGAGGATGATATGCCTATGCTTTGAGCTCACTTTGGAACCGATTTGAGCACTATTTTTGCTCAGTTTGATAGTGATATGGTTGCTATAATAACCACGGTTGAAGCTTATTTTATCACTGAAAGCATATGCCTATTGCTCTCGGGTGCCTATCGATTATTTTGGATGATATTCCGATGCTTATGGTTTATGCTACATGCTTGGCTATGCTTTCACATTGCCTTTGAGCTGAGATTGGAGCCTTTAAATATTGACATTGGCTGCCATTCATTGTTATGTATGATTATTTGATGCTCTAGTAGGACCTTTGCAAGATACTTCCGTCAGATGCTCCCAAATATATGCTACTTGGATCTTGGATGTATGGACACCTTCCACGATGTTTTGAGCTTTATTTACTTGTTTGCCATTCGACTTTTGTTCCAGTGAGAGCCACTTCTTGACATTTGGATATTACATTGAGCTTTTGGTTACTCAATTGAGCTTGAGGGTCTTACACTGAGATTGTGGGACTTGGTGACATGTACATGCTCTTGTCATGCTTTATGTACGTAGTTGATGCTTAGTGGGTTGATCTGACATTACTTTTGGGCTGACGCCTATCTCTATCATGATGTTGTTAGTGATGTATGCATCTTGGTTGATTATGTATTGAGCTTCCATTACATTGCCCAGTCTATTGTACTTGCAATCAATCTATTCTGTTACCCATGAGACCCACTCTATGCATGATGCTTATGCTTATGGGATGTATCTCAATTTGACACACAGATTCTTTGACAGTTCTTGGTGGCAATCACATATTCACTCACTCCTAGTTGGAGCTATTCCTTAGCAATTACAGTTTGTCTTATATCAATGATTGCCCCTCTTTGGCATTGATTCATTACTCGTGTACTTCTTTTTTAGCATGTTGTCATTGCAGTCTACTACACTATTTATGCAATACTCACCTTCATTTTAATAGTTCTTTGCATTTAGTTTCTGGACAATTCATTACTTGCTCAGTACCCCTTTTGTTCAACTTGATTTGATAGTGATTTTAGGGCTATTTACAGTAATTACATTAGCCCGTTTTGATAGTTTGTGCACTTGTTTGTCTTCATTATGGCTGGTGGCTCGATTGATAGTGCTATCTTTAATATTGACAAGTTCGATGGCACCAATTACAGCTACTGGAAGGAATGATAATTCATGAGTGAGTTTGTAGTATGCTTAGTTAGACAAGCTTACCACAACATTTTTCGGCTAAGGCAATTACTACTACTATACACTTGGTAAATCAGTCCCCATGCACTAGTCTTGACTATCAGGTCGCAGAGGAGGTATGGTCTAGAAAACCTCCCTCATATACTCATTTGCGTGTCTTTGGTTGTGAGGCTTTCTACCATGTACCCAAGGACAAGTGCAATAAGTTGGATCCTAAGTCTAGGAAATGCATCTTTCTTGGTTATGGGTATGTGGGTGAGATGGGCTATCATCATCTATGGGATCTATAGGCTCGAAAGGTTATCCGTAGCCATGATATTGTTTTCCATGAGGAGAAAATGCATAAGTAGCATAAGCATGTTGTTGAGGTATGCAGGGTGATCCTTTAGGAGGAACCTCATGTTATTGTACAACCAACTAGACAACTTGTAGTAGCAGTAGCTAATGCCCTAGTCGCAGAGTGGTTGTTGAGGACAAGTCTATTGAGCTTGTCAATATCTCAATCGACCAAAATTCTAGAGATCTCCTCATAAAAGTCTCTCAGCTAGCGGAGCATTTTTCCTTCCCTAGGAAGTTGATGGGCATTGCATGAGATGACATCTTTCTTCATCCTATTGTACTTATATACATTTGTACTTTGTCACTTTTTCCTTTTTCTCTCCTCACTAGGGACACCTTTGTCTTTAAGTGGGAGGTTGTTGGAGGTAAATGTGCTTGTTCCTAGCCACTTGTGCATTAAGTTACATTGATAGTAACCAAATATCCGCACATCTATACATTGCAAGTGGTGGACACCCATCACTGTCACTTCATTCTTTATTCTTTTAGTGACATTTGAATAAAGGGAAGGCCAATCACACATTGTGACTATTGGAGTTCCCACATCTTGTGTCTTTCTCTCACTTGCTCTTGCTCTTTCCACTATAGCTCTTGCTTCCACTCTGTACTTTCACTTTAGGGCTCATTCCCTTCACATTTTAGGGTTTGCATCCCTTTTACATTTAAGGATCTTTATAGTTGTGAATTAAATTTTGCACCCTCTCTTGGATGTTCTACCAACATTGTGGGCTCTAGGTCAATCATGGACTATGCTTCTACTAAACCTAATTAGACCCACCCTATGCTATTATAGTTACATTTCTGTATATGAAACCCATTCAATCATTGCAATTACAACAAGTACAAGTATGGGTGATAATATAATGTGCATGAGAGTGAGCTCGCAACTCTCACAAGAATATATAGCCATGATAATTATGTGAAATCCTTAAAATAATACAGGGTCCAAACATAATATATTAAAGCTCAAAAGAATAAGGATCTATCAAAATAGATCTAATACTTTGACTATGATATTCTTGTGATCTTCTTTGTATACCTTTGACTTTTCTTTCACATTTCTTGTTAACTCTCTTGTACACTGGCTCAATAGGAGCCTTTGGTTGTCCCACCTATCTATAATGTAAAACATGAGGCTATCTACCTATCTATGGTACTCCCATCTCAATATTAGTCGGTTACCCAAGCCCTGCATCATGTAGAATACATTGTACATATCGCTCATGTCATGGATGTCCATCCTCCTAGAACACTACCTTGTAATCTCAACTATTTTAATGGGTGCCTTATGTGTCTTATCCTCGTTAAAAAATGAAGCATCCATGTGTATACCTTCTTAGATTTAGGATTCCATAAAAAATTAACCCATTTCTCTTAACTTTCCATATCCAATAAAAATATACATACTGGGCTTAGGATCAAGCTTGCTTTGTTTGTCCCTAGGTATGTGTATAAATGCTTCACATATAAAGTCATGTAAATGATCATAATTAGACCCCTTTCTAGACTAGAACTCCTCTAGAATTTTACCATCCAATGGCTTATTAAGAGACCTGTTGATTAAATGCACTATTGTCTTTATAGCTTCAGCCCAAAATCCATTAGTGAGACTACCATTAGAGAGTATACTATGTATCCTTTCTTGAATGATCATATTCATATTCTTAGCCATACCATTTTGAGTAGGATTTTTAGGATTTATTAACTCTCTTTTAATAATATGTCTAGCACAAAAGTTTTTAAAGGCACGAGTAGTGTATGCATCATTGTTAGTTCGTAAGTACTTAAACTTTTTGCCTAACTTATTCTCTATAAATATCAAGAACTTTTGAAATACATCTAATATATCTCCTTCTTATGAAGAGCGTTAGCCCAAACCTTCCTAGTAGCATCATTTATAAAAGTGAAAAAATATGAAGATCTACTCAACGAGACCAAGCCTACACAAGTCACTATATACCATATCTAAGTAGTATAATCTTCTAGTACCATCACCTCTCTTATACGACAATTTAGTTTGTTTTTCAAAAAGACAACACTCACAATCACAAAAACTAAGATTAGAGAAGTTCAAACATGGAAGATAATTCAAATGGCACAAAGCTTTTCTTTGAATAATGGCTAATATATGCCCCAAGCGGTGATGCTACAACACGGTCTTTAGCCTCAGAAACATGTAAATGATACAAAGGATTATATTTAGGCCCTTTGGCAACACCAAGAGACTCTTTGAAATTTTTCCATACAAGATATTCAAAGATCACCATGTAATCACAAGGTTACGATATACTTATCTTAGTCAAGTCTAAAACATGTCATATATTCCACAAGACAAAAGAAGAGCCATTAAGTAGTGACAAACATATATCCCCTATACCAACAATGCCACATGCATTAGGAGAGAGGGGGAGGGGGGAATGCGGAGGAGAGAGGATAGGGAAGGGAGAAATGTTGGAAAGGAGAGAAAGAAGAAGAAGAAGAATTTACATTGTGTAATCATTTCGTATATTTATAATTGGGACATAAGCAATAAGAAAAATACAAGCAAAAGAAAGAGAAAGATCTAGAATGTGCCCCATTATTCAAAAGGATAGAGAATACCACTATTAACTCTCAAGTTTTATAAAGTTACAGGCATATGGGGTTAAACAACATGGACTTATGCATTGATGGGGGAATCTACCCAATTGATTCCCTAACCAAAAATATTTGGTTTTCTCACAAATCACAAACTTGCTAAAATATGTATTATGAGAGCGTGAAAATGGATCGCTTTATTAAAGTAGATGACTCAATGATCAGGCATTCAAAGTGTTCACAACAACCTGCCAAGGAACTATAAAAATTTGTGATGATGTGATCATCACACATCAACTTCAAATAGGGGGCAAATGGGAGTAAAGCACATGTACTTGTGGATTGATGGGAGAATCTACCCAATTGATCCCCTAACTAATAAACCTCTAGTTTACTCTCAAATCATAAAGTTGCTAAAATATGTATGCGATCATAAAAATGGATTGCTTTATTACACTAGGCAGCTCAGTGATCAGGCATTCAAAATGTTCACAACCTACTAAGAAGGTCGGTGAGAGGTGTGGTGATTGAGGCATAGTCTTTAATGAAGACTCTATACCAACCTGTTATCCGTAGAAAGCTTCGCACTTCCTTGATTGTTGTTGGGGGTGCCTAGTCTTGTACATCCTGGACCTTAGTAGGATCCACTGAAATGCCATCTATCGATACTATGAATCCTAGATATTCAATCTGCTTCTTGAAGAAAGCACATTTCTTCTTTTTAGCATACAATTTGTGGGCTCTTAATTCTTGGAATATGTTAATATATCATCAAAGAAGACGAGAACAAAGTCATCAAGGTAGGGTCGAAAAATGTCTTGCATCAACCTATTGAAGGTGATAGGAGCATTTGTTAACCCAAATGACATCACAATAAACTCATAATGATTGTACCTTGTGTTAAAAGCAGTTTTAGGGATAACTTCCTTCCTAATTCTTATTTGATAATATCCTGATTTGAGATCAAACTTTGAAAAGACCTTTGCTCCTTGGAGTCGGTCAAGCAACTCATCTATCTTGGGAATTGGATAATTGTTTTTCACTCTCACTTGGTTTAATCCACGGCAATCAATATAAAGGCGTAGTGTTCAGTCTTTCTTTCTCTGAAATAAAACCCGAGCTCCCCATGGTCAATTACTTGGATGAATGTATCCCTAGTCTAATAGCTGCTTGAGTTGTTCTTTCAGCTCAATGGCTTCAAGAATTAACATTTGGTAAGGCTGTTTGGCGACAGGGGCAACGCTTGAAATGAGTTGAATTTCATGATCTACTTCCCTTGGGGTGGGAGCTCTGTTAGGTTTTCTGGAAGAACATCCGCATATTCTTTTAGCCAAGATGGTTGATCCTTGGCTTCACTATCCTGCTTAGCCTTGTTGAGTTTAATTAGATAGATAGGTAATCCTTTCCTCCATCCCTTTACTAGCAATTTGGACCCTTCTTATTGAGAGTGGCATGTACTCTGGCTCTTTTCATATTGGATTCCATTGTGGCATCTTTATCGTTACTATCCTCCTTTAGGTTTATTCTAGTAACCTTTCCCCTAGCATCTTAGCTTTGCCTACGAAATTGACCTTGGGCAAGCTTCAGGCACTGCCTCTCTTGACATGTCATGGTTCATTGCAATAGAAGCACCTTGGAGTCCCATTGCTCCTTCCTGTGGGTATAAAGCTTTCCACTACATTTGATTTGGCCTTCTTTGTCTTGTTTGGTTGGTACTATCCTTAGGCTCTTTTTGCATAACCTTGGAAGTTGCCTTTATTCTGACTGTTTCTGTTCCAAATTTTTGCATTTCTTAGCCTTTGTTCAATCTCTTGAACTATTGGAGGTGCTTGAATCCATGCATCTTGTAAATTCGATGGTCTCATTGATTCAAGACACGTATTCAGGGGTGGATTTAGACCATTAAAAAATTTGGATACTTGTGAAACATCCATTACTGGTGCATATTTTAGCAATCTTAAGAATTCGGAGTAGTAGGCTTCTAGGCTTAGGCTTAGTTGCTTTAGATTGAAGAACTCGTTAATCTTCTGGACTTGATATGTGGGCGGAAGATATCTCCCACGTATCGCGTCCTTAATTTTGTTCCAAGTGATAGCACCTTCAAGCGTTCTTTGGTCTTTGCACCATTGTTTCCACCAAAGACGGGCATCCCCTGTGAGTTTTAGTTTGGCAATCATGGCTTTATTTGATGGTGTAGTCCTTGTAGCAGTGAAATAGTCTTCCATAGATTTTATCCATGTTTCTGCTTCAGTTAGAATGTCCCTTTCTTTACCATCAAACTTTGGTGGCTTGTACTGCTTGAGAAGAAATTTCTTCTCTTGGGCTTTCATAGTATTGAGATTCAGGGTGATGTTCTAAAGATTAATGCAATTTTATGATCAATTTTCTTTCCAACCATATTTAAAAAAAAAGATGTTCACTTGCTTACTCTATCTCATTAATTTAGGAGGAAAATTATGTACTACTTGTCCTTCTGAACAATGGTCAGGGTCTATACTTCAAAAGAGAGTTTTTTTTAAAAAGTATATCTACTATTTTGATTTATCAAGGAGACAAATGGATAGACAAAAATAATTCTTTACGTCAATAGGAAGGGAATATATTATTTGAGTATTTCTGGAGATTGTATTATTCTTGGAAAAGATTTTCCTACCACAATCTAAGCATGGCATTGCGATACATCCATTGTATAGTAATTAGGATTCTTAGAATAGATATCCAGAAATCTATATTTCAGAGAAAGATCAAGTAATCCATCTTTCTTGTAGTTGTGGCAACTAGAGCGTCCTAGAACCATGACTTGAACAGTTGGTATAACTCTTGTAACCTCCTCATAGATGTACCGGTTAGTTTGACCTGTCGCCCTCTAGCAAACATGTTTGAGTTTATTCTGGCCTCATAGAAGATATAAATCTTGGCAATCTTAAGGGCTTCCATCCACCTTAATCTCTTTAAATTATTTTGGAGGTAAGCAAGATGACTTGCGTCAATTCTGCTTAGCTTTACGTCCATCGCCTTTCGTAATACAGGGGTGAAGGATTGTATATCTGATCTAATATCTACATCATCTAGTTTCTCCAACTAAAGCTAGAGGAGTGCATTGCTGACATAAACATAACTTGGAGAATCAAGAATCATTCCCAAGGTTTGTCTTTTTGCTAGAAATCAAGAACATATATCAACAAGAGAATATTTCACTACTTAAGTAAATGTTTTTTTAAAATAAATATAATTAGTTTTATTTACTAGCGTCATGTCCTACATCAACATACGCTCTGATACCAACTGTAACGTGCTGCCGAGCTATTCTTCAATGGTACGTTCTTAGTAGCCCATAAGGAGATGTCCTAGAAAGCGCCGTCCGGGATTTTGATAAAACCCTCGGAGTTTACTAACTAGGCTCGTTTGAGTCTACCCCATAGTGGAATTTTAGGCTGCTCCCACAAGGATTGACCTGAGTTTTTTTGGTCAAATCTATTACTAGTGGCTAATTAATATTAGTAGATTCTAAAGTGACGTGAGTCTGTCTTTTTGGTGTCTAATGATCCATCAAGTGTGATTTTTATTCCTTCTTAGGAAAGCTCTTGGTTTACCAAGACCACCCAGCCATAGGTCTAGATTCATCGGGGGGGATACATTAGTGAGTAGAGATGTCATCTTTGATGAGATAGCCTCTTGGTATGCATCACCGGATCTAGTGACATAAGATATGCCATCTACATATGTATCTATAGTTGATTTGCAACGGAGCACTGCTTTGATAGGTCCTAGCAGTTTGTTGGTATCTCCATGAACAAGGAGATTACGTAGCTCTGGCTCATCATCCACTGACACTAGTATGCCAGTGAGGGGGAGATATGATGTGATGGATAGCAAAGGGAAAGAAAAAGCTTCGGATGATGCATTTGGTGTGATGGCACCTGGAACTTTAGGTTATGACTCAGCTGACAATCTAGATAGTGAGCTTGGTATTCCGACAATGTGTATGCCTAGCACTAGGCAGAGCATGTACATTTCACCTCATGAGAGAGGGGAATCAAGTAGTGCACCATAGCTTAGACGATCACAGAGAGTCATGTACCCTATGGATGGCTGGCTTACAGTGGTTTATCTATGAAGCATTTTGCTTATATGACAAAGGTGACAGAGGTCAAAGAGTCCGTTACATTTACTGAAGTAGTGATGGATTAAAAAAAAGGTGTATAGCTATGGATGAGGAGATAGATGCTTTGGTTGAAAATAGTACTTGGGATCTTGTTCCATTGCTAGAAAGAAAGAAGACCATTGACTGCAAAGGGTCTACAAGATTAAATACAAGTCGGATAGTAGTGTAGAGAGGTACAAAGCCAGGCTAGTCATAAAGGGATATGCCTAGTAGTATGGGTTAGACTATGAGGAAACACTCAGCCATGTTGCCAAGATGGAAACCATAAGAACAATGATCTCATTAGCTGCTGCTAAAGGCTAAAAATTGTAGTAGATGGATGTGAAGAATGTTTTCCTCAATGGTGACTTGGAAGAGGATGTTTATATGGATCAGCACGAAGGGTATGTAAACCTAATTTTTAGTATTATGTACGTAAGCTAAAAAAAGCATTGCATGGGCTGAAGCAGGCTCCGAGAGCCTGGCATGCAAGGATCATTAATTACTTGTAGAGTTTGGGATTTACTGTTGGCAGGGCTTATCACAGTTTGTTTACGAAAAAGATAGACAAAGGCTTGTTGGTAGTGCTAGTCATCTATGTTGATGACTTGATAATCACAAGTGATGATGACTTGGGGATACATCATGTTATGCAGATGTTGAAATTTGAACTTGACATGAAAGACTTAGGTGAACTGAAGTATTTCTTGCGTATTGGGGTGATCAAAGCTGAAAATGGTTTATGACTGATGCATAAACACTATGCCGTGGAAATGTTGAAGAAATATGACATGGCTGAATGTAAACCACTAGGTGCACCTCTTGATTAGAATGTCAAGTTGGACATTAGCACTGGAGCTGAAATTGATGATGTGACTATGTACAAGCAGATGGTTGGTATTGTGATCTACTTGACTATCACTAGGCCGGACTTGAGTTATGCAGTTGGCCCTATAAGTCAGTTCATGCAGAAGCCCAAAAAGCCACATTAGATGCTATTAGGTGGATTATGAGATATGTTAAGTCCACTATAGATTATGGACTGTTCTATGTGAAAGATAAGCCCTTGACACTAGTTGGATACACAGATGTAGAATGGGCGGGATGCTCATATGATCGCAGATCTACGAGTGGTTATGCTTTTGGCTTTGGAAGCGGAATGATCAACTAGAGCAGCAAGAAGCAACCTATCATTGCATTGTCTAGTATTGAGGCTGAGTATAGGGGTGTTGCATTGGTAGCATGTGAGATTGCATGGCTACTCAAGCTTATGCTTGATTTGGACATACAAGTGGATGCCCTAGTGACCTTGTTATGCGAAAATCTCAGTAGTGTACTCCTGGCAATGAATCCAGTATATCATGCCATGACTAAACACATTGAGGTACACTACCACTTTATTAGAGAGATGGTTCTTGCAGGGAGAGTAGATCTCATGCATGTGAAGACTGATTAACAGGTTGTAGATATCTTTACCAAGTCTTTGGGTAAATATAAGTTTAGTGTTTTTAGATAGCTACTTGGTGTACAGATGCTGTCTTGAGCTTGAGGGGGAGTATTAGGACTTCAAGCTCAGCTCTACTATCTTTAGGTTGTGTGTATCCGACACTTAGCTTGTCCAGCTGTATTACATGCATACATTAAATAAGTCTGTGACTTTAGATTGAGTCTATACTTGGTGTGAATGGTCTTAGAAACTTTAGTGTGTTGTATTCACTTCAGTTAGATGAGTTAGTGATATAATGAAGAAAAGAGAAGAGAGCACACTGCTCCTCTCTGTTGATTCAAATCTATGTCTCTCTCTTTCAACATATCCTAGAGTCCCCATTTTTTTCTTATTAGTAACGCCCATAGTCACTTGTTTGTCAAATTCTAATTATGGTTATTAAAAAATCTTATATAATCGTTTTCTAATTGATGTGTTATTTTTTCCTTTTGCCTTGAACCTTGTCAAGTCCAAGCATATGTCATTACCCCAAGACATGAGCCCGAAGTTCAATCATTGATACTATAGACCATACCAAATCACCCAAGTTCTAAACAATGTCACCTATAAATTGGACGTGCCAGAGAGAATCTATGTGCACAATGCCTTCCATTCATGCCTTATGCACAAGTTCTATCTAGATACCCAATGGGGTGGCACATTCCATTGCTCCATTCCAATGGCCCCTTCGAAGTGGAGGGAATCCTTTGGTGCTAAGAGCATAGAGGTTACCTCAAGTACCTTGCCAAGTGGAAAGGGTACCCTCTCAAAGAAGCCACTTGGATTTCAAAAGCAGAGACTTGCGAACATGGCAAATATGCCTTTGCTTCTTATCTCAAGGAGATTTCTAATAACACTTCCAATGTGCTTTCAATCCTTATTTAGATTGTAATATGACTTTAAAGCATTGCATCTATTCTTAGAAGTAGCTTGTACTAGTTTATCAAAGCATTGTAAAACACGGCCTTCATGCCCAATAGCTTGAAAGGGGCTTTAAGCTCTATCAAGAAGGGGTGAGTGTGCGGTCCCATCTCCCCTTTCTCCACTTTATAGCTTTGTCGCTATTCCTAGGCATTATGCCTAATTCACCTATATAGGGAGTAGTGGTGACTTTTAGCTCTGCTTGATTCCACTCTGTGTGATTCACTATACCTAGTGGTGAATCCTCACTTGTGTGACACTAGGAGGGTGTAGTCCTAGGATGTGTTTCTATTGCACCTTTTCTTTCATTGAGTAATATAAGAGTATACCTTACTCTCACATATTGAGTTACATCTCTATGCTATATTAGTGAGTCATTGAGTGTAGGTGCATCTCTCTCTCTCTCTCTCTCTCTCTCTCTCTATATATATATATATATATATATATATATAGGGTCCACTTCCTCCCCCCTTTTTCTAGGGATAAAAAATATGTTAAATATTTTTTTCTTATCCATAAAGACTTTTCTTATTCCTAAACCTATATAAAAACAAAAATTCATGGTTAAGAAACAAAGAAAAATCCATCTTTGATTAATCAAACAAATAAAGACAACCCTCTCCCTCCCTTAGGAAAATTATTTAATGGACCTACCTCTCTTCATAATTCATCTCATTTTTGAGAGGAGACTCTTGCAAGAGTGAGAATGAGAGTAAAAAAGAGGAAAAAAAGAGGCAAGGAGAATTTCACATCGAGGAGATAGTGATTGTTTAACATCCTTGCTTGCAAGCCTCATCATTCTAGTGCTTTTCCTTGATAACTATCAAGAAGAGGGCTAAGAGGTGAGAGAAACAAGAGCAAAACAAAGAGAAAAGAAAAGAGAGAATGAGTGATGAGAAGAGAGAAAGATGAAAGATAGGAAAGAAAAGAGGGAAGCCATCAAAGTTGAGTACAAGTAGTGAGATGAGAGATAGTAATTGTATTATTGTAAAAGATGACAAAAATTATGTGTCTCACATCTTTTATACCTATGCCGGTGGTGACAAGGTATTATTAATAATCTGTTACTAAAACATGTCTTCCCATCTTCTTACAATTCAAACTTAAGTACAAGAAGGTGAGATGAGAGATAGTAATTGTATTATTGTAAAAATGACAAAATTACATGTCTCACACCTTTTATGCCTATGCCACTGTGATAAGGTAAACATGTATTTTTAGCTTCTTAGAATAACTATAGCCCCATGTAAGCCCATTGTCATAGCAAGACCTTCATCCACCCAAAATGTTGACATAACAACCATTGCTACTACTCAAGTTTACTATTTTACTTTCAAAAATATCTAATTAATATATATATAATTTAATAATTAATTATATAAATTATCATAAATAAAAATGTGACTCATCCTTTTCTTATGAATTTTTACTTATCATTATATTCATTAAATTAATAATTCATGGAAAAAAGTATTTTAAAAATGATTGAAAAGTAATAATTTAAAATTGAGAAATTAAATTTAACTCATATAATTAGAAAAATATTAATTACCTAAAATTAAAATTAAATTAAAATAAAGAAGATAAGTCATAAGACATTTAAATTGGTAGTTAAGACTTAATTTCTTCCTCAAAAATTGATTAAATTAGCAAGAAATATCTTTAAAATCATAAGAATTAGGTTTTAATTTTACAAGTTTAATATTTTTTAAAAATTTTACACTCTTAGGTAGACTTTCTCTTCATAATACCATTAAATAATCAAGAAAAGGTAGTATTTTTGTATATCTACCTTAGAAATTATGTAAAAAGTAATTATACATTTTGTATATCACACATAGATTTTTGCAGTTTAGTGAAACACAGCAACTAATTTGTTAATTTTTCTTTTCATCAGTTTTTCAATAGATAAAAAATTAATCAAGATAGTTTAGTACTAATAATGTGTAGTTATACGTATATAGATAAACTCCAGTTATGAGTTGGCTCATTATTTGAAGAAAAATTATTGAAACTCCATTGGAAAAGCTATCTAAATTCTTATTTAGAAATGATTATTTATTTAATTATTTTTGCTTAACTCGTCTTGGTTGCAATAAATCTTTAAAACGATTGTAATGATATCTTTGATAGTTGAATGGGATTGAGGCATTGTGCCATCTCCAAGACCACATCGAGAATAATCTTTACCTAGAGTTATAAATAAACTACCTCAAGTGCCAGACCACTGCTTAGGTACCTATGGTCATTTGAATAGGAAGGTTCTCTCTTACAGTGGACAAGAATCAACAAGGCTCTCATCAAAGGTTATAATCTCAATGGTGGTCCTTTGATAGAGAATAAAATCTATACGAGCCCAAAGTGGCATTCCATTGGAAGTCTTGAGATGAATAGGGTAGGATGGCAACCTAGTTTTTAGGTTGGTTTACTCTTTGGAGTGGTTATAATTATGACAATAATGAAAATATCATGTTTTTCAAAAAAATATTTTTGTATTCATAATCAAGAACATGATAATGAACCTTGTGTAGACACTATTTTTATATGTTTCATGACATGAGTAGTATACTTATCTAGATAATTAAAATATGCAATGTTAGTAATGGAATCGTGGACCCTAAGCACATTAGAATATGACCTTATAACTCCTTTATACTCAATTTGAACTATTCCCTTATAGTTATAGATGTAAAGAGAATTCATCCCCACAATATATATTGTTGAGCCTAGTAAAACCATGGCCAATATATCACCTAAATACAAATTTAGGCCATCCAATACCTTGTAAATAAAAAGAATTTCTATATTTGAAATAAATATGAGGCTCGACGGAGTATTTACCAATAACCTTGTAAAATATTAAGATAATAATTCATGTAAAAAATATAAATATTCTAAGTGTCATTTAATAAAAATAATTAAATATAACATATCAAACTTATAATAATAGGAAAATAATACTCTCTTATTTCTTTTGAAATCTTGTATAAAAGGAATTTCATACAATATTCCCCTTCGTTTACTAAGTAGGATTGAAGTGCAACCTATCCTTGTGAGCTTGTACCTTTTCTAATTGATGGACTAGATCTTTGTCCCACATCACTACTACTTGTTTTGCAACACTTACTAGTGGACATAGTATATGGGATGGTACATGATCCCTACCAACTACTACATACATGTTTATTATATTGGCAACCTAGAATATAAGCTATGAAGGATTTTTTGGACTAAAAGACTTAACATTTTTCAACTCTTTACCTTTTATTCTCACTACAAGATATAGGCCTTATACCGACGTTAAAAGCGACGAAAATGTAAATAAAAAAATTTGCCCCCGTCGTCGTAAAAAGCGTCGTTATTGGCGATGCCATAGAATAGTCGGTGTTAGCGTTGTTATCAGTGTCGCTATTTGCATCGGTATCAGCATCGCAACTGATACCGACGCAAATAACGATGCTGATAACGACGCTTTGTGATGTTAATAAATACGTTGATAACGACATGTGCAGTAAATTTTCGACGCTAATAGCGACGGTAACAGGGAATTTTTTTTTGTGGCAGCTATGTGCTTTATTTGGGCCATACAAAATAGTTTCTGCACTGTGTACAATGCTAATGTAAATAAAGACAAAGTGTACTTAAATCATAACACTGATACATGAAATAAATACACGATCGCATAATGAAAGCGAGTGGTACAATCATGGCAAGATATCACTACTACATAGAAAATGTTTACACAGATCACGTGACCAAAAAAGAAGGGTGTGTGAGCTCCAGGGATCCAAGGGCGAGCTATAGATCATCGCTATTAGAAAGCTTGTCCTGTCGCAAAGGAGCATCGAACAGATTCTGCAAAAAAAGAACAACTACACATTAATCTACCATACAATAATACATTCTAATTAAACATGGTAACTACGAACAAGAAAGATGAGTGACTTACAAGGTTGCCGCATCCATACAATCGGTTGATCAATGCAGTGAGACCGTGCCTCTCTGCATATTGAGTCTCAAGGCCGATTGGATCGCGATTTGTAATGGAGTGCTGCAAAGAAAACAAAATACTAACTGTTAGAAACACGATTGTCAGTACAAAGGATATTGCAAAAAAATAAGCAAGCAAAACAAATTAAGAAAAACTTACAAAGTCCTCCAAATATGTCCTGTGGTCGCCACTCCCAAGATGATGGACCACTCTGGCCTCTAGTCATGCCCTCACCGCCTCGCGTTGCTGTCTCCAATGTCTTGGAGAATTTGTAGCCTCCTCCCCGAGTCGGCACCAGTCATCCACGTCTAGCCACTCGGGCTTTGCAGCCCCACTTTTGAGTGCCTTGTGTGCGTCCGATAGTCTGTGTGACATATATGCACACATGCAGTCCATCATCCAGCCCGTAGAAAACCTATCTGTTGCGGCTTGGTACCAGAAAGTCCTCATGCAAGGATGCTACTATGTAGTCCTTGCTTCCCTCCGGTATGTTTTTCCAATGATCCAAGACGTTGTGTCGAGAAACTTGTTGGCACAACTCTCTCATGTGAGCCATCACCCACCTCCCCTCATCATTCATGATGATGGCTCCTGACCTATAATCTATAAGGTAGGCATACCCCTTTGGGGTATGCCTAAGATGGGTCCTCTCCCACCTGCGACCACACTCCTGGGCATATCAAGGAGACCCCTGTACATCTGGTGTACCGACTGGGGTAGTATCTATCAAAGTATTTAAGGACGGCTGAGCACTCCACCCCTTGCAATATTGACCCCTCTATTTGCATATTGTCCTCATCTATGCTCGAAACATCGCTTTGATCATATACTCTTGCACTTTGGGGAGTTGAAGGTATAATATACCACCATCGAGGTTGTTGGGGGTTTGGATAGAAGATTACCTATTCACAATCACGTACAAGAGAGATTTAACTATTATGATATGTACCATGTCATAATATAATTAACAAACAAATGAGTTGATGCACATGTTCACAATGAGCTGGTAACACAAAGGTGTCGTGCAAATTTGTCCATTTTTTTTCTTCTCGAAATCTATTTCGAGAAGTCCAGATGGACCTTGTCGAACTGTTGCTCCAGCTCCTTTAAGTACCACTTTGAACCACTGTACATCGAATAGTATCATAGAGAAGCTACGGTAATCCACCATAACAATACTTTGCAAGTTCCCAAAATACTCCATCTCATCTATAATCATGTTTGGATCCGTTGCTCATCGTTAGCTCTCTTGCTCGAACCTTGCCATGATACCACAGTCTGTTGTGGAGCACATTTTGTCAATACACTCCACGCGGAAATGTCGTCCCGCAACCACGCTACACTATATATTTTGTACTGTACATTAAAACACTTAATTAGTTGTCGCATGTAAAAAATAGATACGACAAACCCTAAACACATCATCACCTTTGGACTACATCCCCTCGAGAATTCCCACTCCTTGGTTGAGACCTCTGCCCCTTCGCGAGACACTGCAGTCAAAGCTCCATGCAACCATCACGTTGAAATAAACCCGGCATCTCCTCCATGCCCTCGGGATATCAAATCGGTTGATGGTGCATACTACGTCGAAATTCAGATCACGCTTCCTCTTGATCTTGCCTAACTTCATGGTACCTGGTGAGCCACGTCTCCACAGAGGCATGGTGCAACATACAAAAGCGATTCACTTTCTCCTCCATTATAGCATCCATTCTTTTTTCTACCCCATTTCCAACCAGCACATCTCCGATTAGTCTATCATTGTCCTTCAGCGACCATAGCATATTGCTGTCTGGATCCACCATTGGTAGGCATTGTGAAATATGTACTAGCGCCTTAGACACTAACCAACCTTCAGCCATGCTACCTTCTGGCCGAGCTCGTTGTCACACAAAGCCTTTCAAGATTTTCATGAATCACTCCATGAAGAACATCCATCGCGTATGGATAGGTCCAGCAATCTCCACTTCATCTATAAGATGCACAAGAAGGTGGATTTGTATCGTGAGCATACTGGTAGGCAGGTATTTCTCAAAGAGACGGACCGTCTCCACTGCTCCCCGCCTCGCAGATTCAATAGAGGACGTCTTAATCTCCTTCTGTGAGATCCATTGCACTAAAGTCGACAACTTGTAAATTGCCTCACGTATTTCTAGAGTAAGGCATCATGCAATCGTGATCGGTAGTACAAATTGCCACAAATGAGAAAGCAATATGAACAATGACTACACTCCAAATAGCAAAATGCGCAGGCCACTTACAATCCATTCATAGTACAAACCTGATATATCTTATGCCAATCATGAAATTTTAGCCCTGATAATTGGTCGTCTTTAGAAAATGCAGACCTAAGAGAACGTATAATACCCGTCGGAGTGCGGATAGACTTGACTATTTGCTTTACAATGCACTCTTTTTTAGTGGATAAAACCCAAGGAGAGCGAGTTAGCTGCACGCGACCATCAGCACTCGATTGCGGCCAAAGTGCCTCCATCTTGCCTACCTCCTTCAAATCCATTCGTGCCCCTATAGTGTCTCTCTTTCCTGTAATGTGGTGCTATAGTAGCAAGCTGCCCACGTTCTTGAAAATATGCATGGGATCCAACAAGTGGTTGATCTATAAGTGGGTCCAATATGGCAACTCGTAGAAAACTAAGAACTGTCACATTCCGTTTGGATGTGACTTTGCATGGACCATTTTCAGCTCGTACCAGCTTTGGGCATTCATATGTGTTGGAGGTCGTCCAAGAAAACCTTGCCTAAGTTCATGACCCTCTGGCAAGAAAGCGGTATGTCCTTGATATACCATCTTCTTCATAGTTCGTGACCTTTGGGAGTCTAAGTGTGGCCTGCACAATGGACATGCATGATAACCTGAGGTAACCAGACCTGTCTCAACACCTCTATCTAGTGAATATAAACTTGAACGAGCTATGATAGATATTACCAACGAGAATGGAAGCTATTTACCTGAGCACTCTCCAAATCCTAGAAAGTCATGCATCGTCCACATGAGAATGGCTCAAATATTGGCAGACCGTCGACCATCGCGCTTGCTCATATCTTGTACGGTGATCTCCTCCTTCCACAAAATCTTAAGTTCATCGACTAATGGATGAAGATACACGTCTATATTTTTGACTTTGTAGTGGCCGTGGACGAGTAAGCTAAGGATGAGATGTCCTTTCTTCGTAGAAAGCCATGGAGGGATATTGTAGTTGACAAGGACTATAGGCCACACATTGTAAGAAGTTGAGCGTAGACTGAATGGGTTCACACCATCCATTGTAAGACCGAGCCGAAGATTCATTGGCTCTCGAGCAAAGCATGGGAAGGTAGAATCAATGTGGCTCCATGCGCGCGAATCCACTGATATTCGTTGAACTCTATCTGTGGACCTATTCTGCGCATGCCATGTTGTCAAGCTCGCCATGTCGGACATATGAAACATGTAGTTTATGCAGGGGATAAGTGAAAAGTGTCTAAGGGATCATTGCCTCCATCTCAGGCTCCAAGATTATAGGTGAGTCTCGAAGACTGTCTGTCTCCTCTGGTATTGACGGTATAGATTGGGTAGTACCTTCCAAGTGGTGGATTGGCTCAGTCACTCCATCCATCGCACGCCCATGAACTCTTCTAATTGGCCGCAAAGGGTGCACTCCTCCTTGGGACGAGACGTCACCTCCCTGGATAGAAAATTTGCAAGCCACACCCAATCTTTTTGTATATGGTATTCAATTAGCTTGCGAGTACAATACATGATTGATATTAACTTTTCTTATCGTTTGCTAAAAATCCAAGATTGCCTGATCAATGATCTCATATTGAAACTCGCCGAAGCGTCGTACGTGTTCTATAGACAATCGACGTTTTTGTCTAATTGCCAGCTTACATTGAGAGCAAGGACATGGGGCATGCTGATTAAGATACGCCTCGTGATCTTGAATGTCAAGACCTTCATCGTTTTTCATTTTGTCTACGTTATGACAAACAGTTTGTTTTTGTTATCATTCTTTTTTTCTTTCTTAAATTGTTTGAGAAGGGATTTCTTCTCTTGTAACTCAGCAAAAATTAACGTATGTAAAGTCTCCACCCGGCCACCCACAAATTAATGTTTCCTATCTCGTGGTGTTGCATTGGACCTTACTACCACTCTCTCTTTGTTTTTTATCCATTCATTATCTCCTCTCCTTCCATCTCTCTCTCTTTTTCTCTTTCTTTATTATACTGTATGTTTATTCCCTCTCTCTCATTCCTTCTTCTTTTTTCTCTTCCTCCCCCTCTCTCATTTCCTTTAACAAAACATATCTCTCTCTACTACCACTACCACTACTATGACTATGACTAGTAGTAGCAGCAGCAGCAGCAGCAGCAGCAGCAGCAGCAGCAGCAGCAGTAGTAGTAGTAGTAGTAGTAGTAGTACAACAACAACAAAAAATAAGAAAACTAGATAACAATAAATAAGAAAACAAAAAAAACTATTACAACAACAACAATAAACAAGAAAACCACTACTACTACTACAACCGCGACTACGACTATGACTATGACTATGACTATGACTATGACTACGACCACGACCACGACCACGACCACAACTATGACTATGACTACGACTACTACTAAGACTACGACTACCACTATGACTACGACTACGACTATGACTACCAATACCACTACCACTATCACTATAATAAATAAGAAAAGAAGAAAAAACTACTACTACTACTACAACTACTACAACAACAACAACAAATAAGAAAACTAGACAACAATAAACAAGAAAATAAAAAAACTATTACTACAACAACAACAACAACAACAACAACAAACAAGAAAACCACCACTACTACTATAACCATGACTACGACGACTACGACTACGACCACGACTATGCCTACGACTACGACTATGACCACGACTATGACTACGACTATGACTACGACTACGACCACGACCACGACCACGACTATGACTACGACTACGACTACGACTACGACTACCACTATAATAAACAAGAAAATAAGAAGAAAAAAAAACTCGTAAAAGGAAAAAAAGTCTATTCAATGCAAGCAATAAAAAATGTAGAACTCCACTTAAGGAACCAACACACAAAGTTAAATTTTTGGGTATTGTTCCTAGGAACTTATGATTGCCTCCTAGGTATCGATTGGCAAGTTCCTAATCAAGCAAGTTTCCATTGTGGGGAAGGAAGAGCTACCTTCAATGGTCTTAAAGGAACCCTGATTAGCCAAAGCTAGCTGACTAATTAAGGATCTAAGGAAATGGCTACCCATCTATCTTATCAAGTTAAATAAAATAGAACTGCTAATGGACCTAGAAGAACCTCCATGTCTTAGCAAATATGCTGATGTATTTTGTGAAGATCTAATAGAGATACACCCTAGTTGAAAAGCAGATCATGAGAGTAATTTAACCCCAAGGGTCGTGCCCCTTGCAAAAAGCCTTATAAGATGTCTATTCCCAAATCCATTGAAATAAATAAAAAACACAAGGAATTGTTAGAATAAGGATTTATTAGATCTAGCAACTCACCATGGGGTGCCCCTATACTTTTCCAAAAGAAGAAAAATAGGATAGTAAGGCTTTGCATCGATTACCATGGATTCAATCAAGTAACCATAAAATATAAATATCCCATTCCATGAATTAACAAATTACTTGATAGACTTCAAGGGGCAAACATATTCTCAAAATTTTATTTAAGATTTGGATACTATCAAATTGGAATAAAAGATGAGGATATTCCAAAGACTACCTTCAACACCAGGTATTGTCATTTTGAGTTCACAATTATATCATTTCGTTTAACCAATGCTCTAGCTACTTTCAATAGATTAGTACATGAAATTTTAAAGCCTTACCTCAACAAATTCATTTTTGTATTCATGATTATATCTTAGCTTATTTTAAAGAAGAAAACGATCATCTAGATCACCTTAGAATCATCTTTGTGAGACCTTGAGGATGAATAAGCTCTATAAAAAATAGCATAAATAAGTTTTCTTTTAAAAAAGGTCAAGTACTTAGGCTTCATTGTCTTTGTTGAAAGTATCTTAGTTAACCTAGCTAAAGTGAAGAATATTCACAATTAGTCATCTTTGTAGAGACTGTCTAAGAAATTAGAGGATTTTGAGGGCTCATAGGATGGTAATGAATCTTTATCAAAGATTATGCTCTCATTGCCACCCCCTTGACTGAAGTTTCAAGAAGCATACTAATATAGTGTGGACTTCTAAGGAGCAAGAGAGATTTGACAAGGAAAAATCACATCTCAATACCTCTCTAGTATTAAAGCTCCATCAGAAGTCGCCACATAGATGCCAACATTTTAGCAATGTGTTGTGTACTTTCACAAGAAGGTCCTATTCTTCTTAGAAACTCAAACCATATTAGAAGAATTATGCTAGTAATGATTTGGAGCTATTAGCAATCATTCATGCTCTCAAACTCTAGCGTCATTATCTACTTGGTCATAGATTTACTCAACATCATCGATCATAAAAGCCTTAAGTGGATTTTCACTTAGCCAGATCTCAACATGAGATAAAGAAGATGGATCAAAGTTGTGTAAGAATGTGACTTTGAGATCAAGTACTACATTGGCAAGAAAAATATGGTAGAGTTGATGCTCTTGATTAGAGAGCCTTCCTAAATACCCTAATAATCAAATATTCTTTAAGATAAGAAATCCTTCCAAGTCTTATTTCAATGCCTAGCAACTCCATTCTTGATGTCATGGTCATTGAAGCTCCCAATGATTAATAATACTTGAAGATCAAGAGGATTATCTATTTAGAGAAGAAGATCCTAAAAGATACAACCAAGTTCAAAGGCTATCTCTTCAAGATGAATTGCTCTACTATTAGCGAGGTAGAGGCTATATGTACCCAAAACTTGGAGGGGAGTGTTCACTCATAAATATATGTATGTATCACATAAGTTTAAAATAAGGGGTTTTAAAAATACTATATTTATACATTTTTTACATGCATAAGAGTGTCATATAAAGGGGTTATTTATAGATTGAATAAAAAGGGTTGTGCTTTATTCTAGAAAAATTCATAGATAAGGATATTTATAAATAGCCCTTGAATGCATGCGATATAGAGTATATATATAGTGAGTCCCCTGAGACCCAAAAGTTGGGAACTAAAGAAGGAAATATTATGTGAAGCATATGATGGCCATGTGGCTAGACATCTAGGATATACCAAGACCTTGAATGTTATAAGGAGGAACTACTATTGGCCAATAATGAAAGCAAATACCCTTAAGTACATGAACCAATTCTTGAGATATCTCAAGGCCAAAAGGATCAAACTTCCCAGTAAACTATACCCTCTTGATATTACTCAAATAAAATGGAAATATATTAGCATGGATTTTGTACTAGGAATATGATTCTATCATAGTAATTATGGATATGCTTACTAAAGTAGATCATGTTGATCCTTGTCAAATCAACTCTTAAGGCTCTGGATATCACTAGGATATTCATCAAGGAGATATTCTGATTAGATGGACTCCAAAAAAGGATCATTAGTGATTGTAGCATTCTCTTCACCTCCAAATTTTGGGCTAGTCTCTTTCAAGCAATCGAAACCCTACTTTGCTTCAGCATGACTTACCATCCCCAAACTGATGGGCAAACCAAAAGAGTAAATCAAGTCTTGGAGGATATTATAAGGTATTATAGCATGAATCAAAGAGGTGGATTCAATATCTTCCATTGGTAGAATATGCCTATAATGTTTCATGGGGATGATACCATTCCAAACATTATCTAGGCAAGAGTACTTATCTCCTCTCAAATTTTTTGACCCTACCATAAAGATTGAAGCCTCCAAAAGGATGCTAAATGATATGCAAGAGCAAGTTAAGGCAATATGTCAAGACATAAAGGCGGCCAAGGACCGAATAGTAGAAGGCCAACATGTACCCAACGAGGAAAAATCAAAACTTTTAGAAAGGAAACATGGTCTTTCAAAGGGGTCTTTGACCCAAGAAGAGTTTTTTTATCTCTTGGGAAATTCAAAAAGCTTAATCCTAAATATTGTGGGCTATACAAAATAATAAATTATAATGTAATAATTTAAAAATGGAATATTAAATTCAACACACATAATTAGCATAAAAGCATGCTTGATTAATTAAAAATTAAAAATATATTTGATAAGATATAATAAAATACAATTAGTTGTTCAAACTTAATTTTCCTAAAAAACTAGATAAATTAGTAAGAAAAATCTAGAAAAATAATAAAAATTCAATTTTTAATCTGATCAATTTATTAAGAAAATTGTAAAATTTTATTTTTGAAATTATTAAACTCTTGGATATAGTTTCTATCTATATTACCATAAAATAGTTAAGAAAAGTTAATAATTTATAGATTTAGTCTAAAAATTATGTTCAAAGGTAATTTATTAATAAACTATGCACATCACACATATGTTTTTGTAGTTTAGTGAAAAGTTGCTAGTTAATTGTTAAGTTTTATTTTTATCAATTTCCTCATAGATAAAAACTAATCGAGATACTTTAGTACTAATAACTCAAATTATGAATTACCTTATTATTTGAAGAAAAATGATTGAAATCCTTAAATTTTTTATCTAGATCCTTGTTTGGAAAGTACTGTTTATTTAATTATTTTTTCATAACTTATTTTTTTGCAATAAATTTAGAAAATAATTCTAATGACATTTGTCCTCTATGATAGCCAGATGAGATTCACAAGCATTATGCCATCTCTAGGGCCATGACTAGGATACTCTTCACCTAGAGTTGAAAATAAAGTGCCTAAGGCAGGTGATCAATGCTTAAGTTTGTATGGTTGTCTATATAAAAAGGTTTTCTCTTATAGAAGCAACAAGCAAGAACTAGTAGGGCTCCGGTGGGCTCCGGTCAAAGGTTATGACCTTGATCCTAGTCCTTTGATAGGGAAGGAAATCTATATGAGTCCAATATGGGTTAGCATTTAAAAGCTTGAAATAAACAAGGCATAGGTGGATTTTTTCCAAAATTAGGAAAGGTCTAAAAATTCTTGATCCTCCTAGGGTCGACTCTTAGATGCACAGTTTTAGAGGGTTGATATGAGACTATGCCTTACAAGCAAATGGATTGATGCTCAACTCTCCCTCATTTCTCACTCTCATTGAATCAAGTGTGGTACTTTCTTGCCTCAAGTCTTTGACAACTCCCACAATAGCAACCACTTTAACTCAATGCTAGATTGCCACTAGAGACCATGTTGTGTCTTTAGAAACCTACAAGTTGGTCCTTGTGGGATAAGTCTAGGTGCTTCACTAGCAAGGTAGACTTAGGGGATACCTAATTGCCTAAATCCACATGCTCATGAAAAGCACAGATGATGATAGTTAGGACCAGATCCCTAGCCAATTACCAAACTACTCTCCCTATGATTTAGGATTGAGTAAATTTAATTGTGTCATCTCCCTTTGGGCACTCCTCATATGTAAATGAATAGGTATGCATATAAGGATGGCTTGTATCAGACAAGAATGTTGTATTGTACATGCAGGCAGTAGAAATGGTCGATACATCTAGGAAACTCAATTAGTTGTGCCATCTTAGCTACAATAGGCCAATGGGATCAATTGCATCAATCACAAAATCATAGTGTGATGGACATAGAAATCCTATAGACATCTACTATAGTAATTAGATAGAAAATCACAGTGATGAGGCAAACAACCACTTACAAAGAAACCCCCTCCCCCTTGCTCTCTCTCTCTCAATAGAGAGAGGCAAGTCAAGGCTCACTCAAGGTATAATGTGCTCTCACATTAATGCATCAATGCACCTTGGAGAGCTTTTGGTCTTTATCTATTGATGCAACATCCCTCAGTTGGTGTAATATCTCAAATTTTATCAACACTTGGCCATAGCATTAGGACTCATGCATTAAAGTTCCAAAGGTAAAGAATGAATAGGAGAAGGACCCATAGGAGGAGGAGGAGGAAGAAGAAGAGCTATTGCTTCATATTCCATTTCATTCACTACTACAGATAGGAGAATATTGATATTTATTGCAATACTAATATTGATATTTATTGCTTCATATTCCATTTCATTCACTACTACAGATAGGAGAATATTGATATTTATTGCAATACTAATATTGATATTTATTGCTTCATATTCCATTTCATTCACTACTACAGATAAGAGAATATTAATATTTATTGCAATACTAATATACATATTTACAACCCAATTTTGTTGATACTGCCATAAAAAATAATGATGTCATTAGCATCAGCATGAGCATGTTGTTAGCAATGGAAAATGGTAGTAAATTTTGGACTCTCATTTAGATATTCTTATTTCTAAACTTCCAATGCATATACTATTGATTGCGTACACGAAAAGTATCGTAGGTACGTAGATGCCACATGGATCCCTACTACCACCAATCTAGCATTGATTGTGAGAGTGTGGTAGATGGAGAAAACCCATGGAGATGCATTCACATGAGGTTGAGCAATAGCTCAATTACAATGCACCATTTCTCTTTGTCCATCTACAAAATGCAATATTTTCTACAGTGATTCTCTGTAGTGCCATCACCCCCTACATTTTATCTCATTAAAGGAAAATAACATAGAGAGAGTGTTATAGATAGATGATTCATCACTACACGTGTTATAAGACATGGTTTGAGCATGATAAGAGAATAGACTATGAGGGAAAGAAGAAGAAAAAATAGAGGGCTATGATAGCATGAAAGAGACTTGATTGATTGATAATTGCACAAAGCATAGCTTTTTGATCTACGGCACACTCTCCTCTCTTTGCTTATAAGATGTAATATTGTGACATACCTTACATGTGCCTTTATAGCATTGCCTCTAGTAGAAGCATAAAACTTGACACCCCCCTTGGTGCTAGCTTGCCCTCTAGGTAATTGCACCTAAGGATGTAGGCTCCCCTCCCCTTAATGGTTGCACACCTCTAATGCATTTGATGCTCTTGCAAGCCTTCAAACCTGAGCATTGAACCTCTTGAGAAATACCTCCTTCCTTGCTTTGAACTCCTTAAACCTTGTGTAGCTATGGATACCTCTCTACCTCACAAGCCTCAAGGAGAATGAGGCTTGGATACCATGTTATAAAACATGGTTTGAGCATGAGAAGATGTCGGGATCTAAAATGGGCTCGACACTGGCTCTCTAGGACTAGCCGTACCTTTAAGACACACAAGACACCCCACATGGCCTCGTAGCCAGGAGCATCCAAGGCTCACACCACACTAAACCCTAATATCGATTTTGCGTTTGTAATAGGACACAGTCCAATAGTTACCTTCCCTTCCTCCCCAGAGGGAGATCCCATAACATGTAGGTATAATACTTTGTATCACAAACATAGGGAAGCACCTCTTAGCTGACTGCCGTGGCTCCATTGCAGCTCTCCTACATCAAGGGGATTGGCCCCAAGATGCGTTACCTAACATATAAAACATAACGCACAAACTCCACTCTTTTCTTGCTTTGTACGATCCAGGAATATATAAATCCTCACCAAACAGTCCCAAGGAAACCGTACAACTAGCCTATAGCTTAGGACCTCCTCACACTCTCAGCATGGTCAATGTTCAGCATACAAGTGCTATGCATCCAAGAGATTATACCATGTCATGCGCCATGCATAGTGCATATGATCCTAGTGCACAATTTTTTTTTATCAAATCGGCATCTTGTGATGTCCAAAACCAGCCCTTTCATGATCTTCACTAAATGTATACTTCAATGTATGGAGACTAGCACCGAGTTCTCGTGCTACTAGCCCCTTTAACTGAAATATCGCAATTCTAAATGGAATGCACAGTCAAATATTTCAAATATTCAAATCCTCTCAGCCCTCTTAATCTCTTAACATCACCCTTTCCCTCTAACGTTTAGGTTGTGCTGCCGCATTGCATATGTGTAGGGTTTTGTTTTTTTTTAAATTTTTGATATACAAAGTAATAAAGACACACTAAAACATAAAAATAACAATGAGATAAGGCTATACCTCATGCCTCAACCTTGCCAAACATGCATAGACATTATCCATATTTTTTCCTATTTTTTGGAGCACAAAAACTTATTTTTTCCCATTTTCTCTATTTTTTGCTATTTATTTATCAAGAAAATAGAGTATTTATTGGTTTTTCTGATTATGACAACTGAGAATCACTCATTTTCTACATTTCATCTCTCATGCATCATTTTTATCAAACCCGAAATGATAAAAATCCCATTTTCTTTGTAAAATGCGTATTTTTTGGGTTTTAGAAAATTATTTTCAGCATTATCACATTATGTATTTTAATTTTTTTTCCACACAACCCTCAAACAAGTAGCAAACAACATGTTTACCAATTTTCATCCGATATGAACACCATTTGACCAATAAAATATAAAAAAAGAACCATTTTTCTTCATAAAAGAGAGTTACTAGATTTTTTTCTTGTTGTGGGTTTTTTAAAAGTTTGATTCGGGATAGCAAAATAGTCCACCATTGATGCTCAGCTCTTCTCCAATCATCCATCTTCAGTCCCACTCGATTTTGGAAGCAATCTGGTACCACACCGGACGAGCATTCATCAATCGGGCTTCTTCCACATGAATTTCCTCTTAGGGGAGAGAGAGGAGAGGAGAGAGAAATACTAAAAATCAAAATTTTATTCTCTTAATCATATTACACATTGTTACCATCAAAATCTTGCCTACTTTGCATAGATCAGGGATCTTCCCCTCTCTCTCTGCCTGATTGAGCATCTAAGAGACACAAAACCCCCCCAAAAATGGGGTGTCAATAAAAAAATGCCCCTCCTTGTATCTCGATATGTTTTTGCATGTTTTCATTATTTAAATTTTCATTTCATTTCATTTATATAATGTCCACTTCAAAAAAACCACTTTCACACTCCCATGGAAGGGTTTTCGGCTCGTTTGGGGGTGCAAATTAACACCGATTCGCAATCTGACTAGATGGCTGACTTCGTGACATCAAAATCTATAAACTTGGGCCCTGTCGCACACTTTTTGGCTCCCAAATCCAGTGACTGCCTTATAATGCCAAACCTTGCGGGAATTAAATGGGGGGGTCAAACGACCTCTGATCGACGAACTGAGACTTGTATTGGATTCCTGATGTCGAAATGCATCTAGGAAAAATCTAGCTTGACCATCCACCACCATTTGATTTTTCATGAAAATTGGCTCACCCCTCGGGCACTTTCCGACTCCAAAAATGGGCTCCAGTGCTTCAAGAATAGGTCCAAATCGGGTCCTAAAATCCAGCTCTCAAAAGAGAATGGATTATGGAGAAAACAAGAACAAATAGAGATTCATGATAGCATGAAAGAAACTTGATTGATAGGTAGTTGTGCCAAGTACATACATTTATAGATTTTTGAGTGAGCACACACTCTAGTCTCTATGCTTATAGGATATAATACATATATATATTGCATACGGATATAATACATACATATATTGCATGTGCCTTTATACCATAAATCATAACCATGAGAGATGGAGAAATATGCAAATGTGTGAGAAGCATTGTTTTATGTGTGCTGATTGAGGATTTGAACTAGTAGAGGACTTTGCATCGAGTCAACATCCTTTGAAGCTACCTAAGCATCCTTTGGAGCCACTTGAGAATGAATGCCTACTTTATCTAAAATTTTGAATCTTTACATGTCAAGTACTGTCAAGTGTAAATAAATTTTCTTTGAAATTTATTGCAAATAATTGTATCTCATAAAATCCACTTTTCAAATAAGATTTTTAAATATGCTACCAGTGAGGACACATTATGGAACATCTTCTTTGTCCTTCTGCATGTGGCTTAAGTGCAACTATGCTTCTATGTCATTATTGTTGCCACATTTTACCACTTCTATTTAAGAGGGGTTGTTGTAATAAAGGGATGGAGAGGGGAAACTGCAAGGAAAATGAGGTGAAGGTAGAGCAAACCTAAATGAAGAAAAGGAAAAGACAGAAGAGAGCATGAAGGAGGTGACAAGAGGAGCATTGGAGGTGGAAGGAGAAGGGCACTCTAGATTGGCAAGTAGCAGCTTCAACTATTGGAGATCAATGGGTAGCAACTTCAGCCATTCCCCCTCTCAATTGTTTGGGGGGCTCTCTCTCATAGAGTTCCCCTCCCCCTTTGTGGGTACCTTGTGGGCTTGCCCCCTTCAGTGGCTTCACATCTCGCATGCCACGTTGACCTCATTTCCTTCTCTTGCCATTATGGATTTCCCCCTCTCAATTGTCTAGGGGCCTCTCTCTCATTGAGTTCGCCTCCCCCTTTGTAGGCACCTTGTGGGCTTACCCCCCTTGGTGGATTCACATCAAGCATGCCCCTTGATCTCATTCCCTTCTCCCATCGTTCTAGATACTGAAGAGAAGTTATTGCAACAAAGGAAGAGGGGGTAGCATGAAGAGTGGTCAACAAGTGGGGATCCCTTGGGCAAGGGAGGTGTGGAAAGTCCTCTAATAGGTAGGGTGGGCGGGTAGGGAGTGAATGGCACGTGGTCAACAAGCTTTGCATTGTGATAGGTGGCATGATAACCAACATGATAAGGGGCATGACTAATACCATAATCAATGTCATCAATACAATAGATTGACCTACTCTATCAATGCTTTCTACAATGAAGACTTCAAAATTAGTAGTATGAAATACTTGCTGATTGGTTATTTTTCCATAAGTTGTGATATAGTTGCACCAATAAGTTCATCACCATTTGCAACATTATGACTATGGATTTTTAAAGTAGCACTAGCAACATTATTGCAATTGACTTGTACCAATTCCACTAATGCTTTAGTTGGGTGGTGATATGGAGCAAAGTTGCTTGTTCTCATTGGTTATTATTATTATTATTTTTCTTCTTCATTATCATCTTTGAAGCTTTTATCAAGATAGTCAAAGAGGAGTTGATGAGATGAGATACGGAGTCCAATTAGAGATTTCGTATTATAGCTATTGAAAGACCCATATATGATAGGTTTTAGTGCAGAAATTGTAGGTTAGACTACTCAAAAATGGGGTGTCAAACCTAAAAACATTGTAGTCGAGATTTGGGATGAATTGGATGAGCTATGCAAGTCCATGACTAGTTTATAACTCTTTAAGAAAGTTCACTACAATGTTGTAATAACTAGCAATCAAATTGCATATGAGCTTTGGACACAAATTAAGAATCCTTATGATAAGAGGAGTCTTGTGTCTCAAATGTATTGGCTGAAACAATTGATAGACCTTCTCATGAAGGAAGGGACCTCTATGTATACACACTTGAATGAGTTTCTCTCAATCATCAACCATTTAGCTTTGTAGGAGATTGAGTTCAAGGATACTTTGCACCCTTTATTTCTTGGTACACTTCCTAAGTCATGGGACACTTTTCATATGGCTCTCTTTGCTAAGGATAGGTTGAAATTGCAAGACGTTGAGAGTACCCTCTCAATAGAAGAGGTAAACCAACAGAATGTGGATGCTTCCTATACATCACATGCATTGGCAATGAAAGGTTGGTAGGATGGAAATGGTTATAGTAGAGACTCTAATAGGTCTCAGTATCTAGGACACGTGGACAGTCTCACAATAAGTCCCATGACCATAAGTCTAGTCTTATTTGTCATTATTGTAGGAAAGTAGGCCATATTCCACCATAGTTCCATAAAATGTGCAAAGAAAAGGGAAAGAGTAAAGTGCAGGACAAGAATGATGATCATAGTATTGTGCCTAGCATCTAGTGTCTAAATTGAAGAGATTAATGTAGTGTAGCCTAATGTATTCGATGATCTTAACTTGGTAGCTTCTTCTTTGGATGCTTCATAGCTAACTGATACTTTGTCCAAATATACTCAATATTGGTTGATAGATTCACGGGCTTCCTTTCAAGTGACTTCTCATAGAGAGTTTCTAATGTAGTATGATTGGATCTATCCATTTGGGTAATGACCTAGCATTGGAGATAGTTGGTATTGGTGATGTCCAACTGCATTTTGGTTCAAGTAGCATGTTCACTCTTCATGATGTCTAGCTCTCACAAAGAGCCTTATCTCTAGTGGCACCTTAGATGATGTAGGTTATATTGTCTCTTTTGGTAATTCCTCATGGAAGATTACCAATGGGAATCATGTTATTGCACGTGATACTAAGTCTAGTACCCTTTATCATTTGCTTGTATCTAGGTCAATTGACCATGTTTTGGTTGTAGCTATAGTTCCACATGTATCTCTTTTGGCATCTTTGCCTTGGGTACATGTCTTTGAAAGGAATGAAAATGCTTACCAATTTGCAGTATCTTTCACCCCTAGACTATAAGTGTTTTGAGTCTTGTGATCATTGTTTATATATGGCAGGTAGACACATAGTCTACATAAGAAGTCTAGCATGAAGCGCATGGGTGAGCCTTTGGCTCTTGTTCATTTGGATATATGTGATCCCATGCCCTATCAATTACTAGGTGGTATGAAGTACTTTGTCACATTTATTAATGAGTATTCACATAAGGTCTAAGCTTTCCCTATTAAGTAGAAGTTGGATGTCTTGTCTACCTTTCAATGTTGGCCTACTCTTGTTGAGAACCAATCTAGGTATAGGCTAAATGCCTAAGGTCAAATAATGAGTGTGAGTATGTCTTAAAAGCTTTTGAGAAATTTTTTGATGAGTGAGATATTAAGTCCCATTGACCACCTCTTATATCCCCTGAGAGCTAAAGTTAAAGTGCAAAAGTGTCCCAAGATCCATAAAAGAGGCATTTTTAGTGAAAAATGTATTAATCATGGATCAATGAGATAGAGTGCATTTTGATGCCATGAATCCAACGCAACTGTTCGGTCATCAATCGAAGTTTGTTTGACCCCCATTTAATGGTCGCAAGGTTTGGTGTTATGAAGTAGCTACTTGATCCAAAAGCCAAAAAGCAAGTGATAGAGGCCAAGGTAATATATTTTGATGCCAAGAAGCCACTCGTCTAGTCTAAACACAAATCCGAGGTCTTTTGTCCCTCTGTTTGATTTAAAACCACTTGCACAGTAGTGTGAACATGAAGAGTCAACCAGTTATTTTAAAGTTTAAGTGGCTAATGTAGATTAAGAAGGAAACAAAAGTTAAAAAAAAAAGTTGTAAGGAGAGAGGGGGTGCAAAATTTTTATTCCCTATTTTTTGCCATTTTTGGAGATTCGTAACTAGCAAAATCATGCCTCCTCCTTCTGGCCATGGATTCTTGCAATTCTTTGCTTTTGATCACTCCAAACCACGCATAATTTGATACAGTAAATGAAAATATAGAAATTCAATCTTTTCTCTCCTATTTCTCTCTCCTCTTTATTCTCTGTTCCGATGGCTATATGAGAGAGAGAGAGAGAGAGAGAGAGAGAGAGAGAGAGAGAGAGAGAGAGCAGGCGATGGATTCATGGATGCGTGATGGATTGGATATATAATGAGTTATAGATCGAGTGATCTGGATGTGTCAGTGGCTATTAAAGAGTGTCAATGACTTCTCGTTTTCGAAATATGTCATATGTGGATTATAGCATAAGTGTCTTTTATTGAATTTTATGATGAATTTCTTATTCTTATGATAGAAAATGTATGAAATTATGGAATAATTAGTAATTTTCAACAATTTAAGTAATGAAAATCAAAACCATAAAACTTGCAATGCGATATTTAGTAGAAACATGATAAATTTATGGATTTTTATGGTTCAAATGGTGTTTCTATGGAGGTATATTGAATATAATGCTAAATCACAATCCACACAAGCTTTATAAAATTGAAAATCTAAAAAACTAGTAATTAATATTAAAATAAATGGTAAAAAATAATGAGAAATAGATTTTTTGATTTAAAAATTTAGTTTTCATGCGTAAACTTTTACTATAAATTAGGGATATGTGTGTGGATATGAAAGCTACATTTTAGGAGCCAACCTTGAGCCGATCTAGAAGCAGTTCGAGCTCGTTTTAAAGTAGAAACATGGCCAGGACAAGTCAAAGAGCCAATTTTCATGAAAATTCAAACGATGGCAGATGGTTGAGAGCTGGAGTTTTCCTAGATGCATTTCGACATCAAGAATCTAACACAAGTCTCGGTTCGTCGATCGGAGGTCATTTGACCCCTCATTTAATCCCCGCAAGGTTTGGCATTGTAAAGCAACTATTGGATTCAGAAGACGGAAAATGTGCAGGGAAGGCCAAGACGATGGAGTTCGATGACACAAGGACGCTTGTCTAGATGGATTTCAATTCGGAGTTGGTTTGGCCCCTCAAAACTAAAATAGCCATTTGCCGACAGTGTGAAACCATAAATATGAACTAGTTATTTGCAAGGTTAAGTTTTAAACCTTGATTAGTTAAGGCAAAACTCCAAAAATAAAACGATGTGGGGGGGGGGGGGGGGGAGGGTGGTGCATTTTTTTGCGTGGCCGTTTTTAGGCACAAAAATTGGCATTTTGCAATCGTCAGAGATGGAAGATATGGAGAGGGCCCTGAGATGCATCCAATCTTTGCTCTCAATTGCTGAAATCTGATCAAGAATTGATGTACTGTGCCAAGAGAATGAAGATCAGTCTTTCTCTCTCCTCGCTCCTCTTAATGCTTGTTCATGAGGTTGAATTCAAGAGAGAAAGGGGGTGGGGTTTGATGACGAATTTGGATGCAATGATGCTGATGGAGCAGCAGGGGTCGTAGATTGGAGCACGGGAGTGCATCAACGGTAAGAGGAAGTCCTTGCTGTAGGATAGACGACCGGTTCCTTGGGATAAGTTCAGTGAGGAAATATCAACTCCTAGATTGTTCGATATACAAAAGAGTGGAGCTTGTACTCTTGTTCTTTATGTTGAGGTAGCACATGAAGGGGCCAATCCCCGAGATGTAGGAGAGCTATAGTGAGGCCACGGTGTTTCAACCGAGAGGTTGCCTCCTATGTATGTAATAGGTGGTATATTATACCAATGTGTATGGGATCTCCCTTTGAGGACTAGGGGAAGGTAAATCTTGGACTATGTCCTATTACAGACACAAGATCGATATTAGAGCTTAGTATAGCGTGTGACAGGTGGTGCGTTTGCGGGGAGCTACCTACAAGTGGCGGTTTTCGTGCCTTGGTCGATTGTTGGGATCCATTCTTTGGTGTATGCCAAAAATTAGTGAGCTAAACTCACAAGACCGTTAAGTAAAGCTCCAAAAGCAAGAAAGGGCCGAACAAGCTAGATGGCAGGCTGAGATAAATAGAAGATACTCTCTGCAAAGGAGTGTCCCAATAGCTTTGCAAGGGTGGGGTTTTAATAACCCTAGCTTGGCACATAGTCCATTAGGGGGAGCAAGCTCTTGTTCTTTCCCCCCTCCAATCAATCCCTCCACTTTGAGTGGACTTGTAGTTCGGGTTATTCACCCCTATAGTAGCAATGAATCTAGTTGTTACCATGGCGGCACAACCTATTGCCATACCTGCTGGAACGATCGATTTGTTAGCTCTAGGTTTCCCTCTACCCATCTTCAATAGGTTAGTGGAGGAGGATGCAGAACTGCACATTAATGAGTTCCAAAAGTTGATGTTCAATTGTCGCATCCAGGGTGAGGGACATCTAATGATGTTCTTTAATATGACTCTCAAAGGAAGAGATGCGATATGGTATCATGGCCTAGAGGCCGGAACCATAACCACCATTGATCTATTTTTCAAAGCTCTTTGAAGGGAGTTTGCCCCTAAAAGGGGTGGTCAATATTGGCTGTGTGTATTAAACATGACACGTTAAGAGCCACATGAGGATATCTGAGCATACGCTAAGAAGTGAAAAGAGGTCTTTCACAAATTGCAAGCCTCTATCCCTATCCCAACAGCTACCCAACTGCAATATTTCTTGCATGGTCTAGATTTCAATATTCAGGTGCAGTTGAGTAGTATCACTTTGCCGGATGTAGACACTGCCATTAGACGAGCACAAGAAGTAGAATCCCGACTACAAGTGGCTTATGCCTCTCGAACTAATCTTAATATGGGTCTAGTTTTAGGAAATAATTTGGCATTGACCAATGGCAATGGAAATCAAGGGATAGCCACGACTAACCCAAATATGAGAGGAAGTATGGTTCAATGTGTGCCTTTATTGCCAGCTCCTCCTAGTGTGATTATGCCGATGGCTAGTTAGATGGCTTTGTCAAGTGTTGGAGGCCAAGTATCGAGCCCTAATGTTGCTCCTATGAGTCAGCAATAACCAATGCCAAATCAAATTGTTAGGCCAATGGAACGACAGATAGATGATCAAGGCTATGAGTCGAGTGCCTCAAATGTCCTTAGCAAAGTTAAGGACATGATGAAGCACTACATTGATATGATTTCTAAGAAATATAGACAAATAGCCATTGATGTTAATTTTCTTAAAAAACAACAGAATTTGATAGGGAGTGAACACCCTAAAGAGGGTGGCCCATTGAGATTTAGTTGTAAATGGTGTGGTGGCCAATATTACCCTCCGAATTGTCCCAACGTCAAATGTGATATTTGTGGGAAGTCCAACCATTTGGCAACCACCTATTGGAGTAAGATTAGCTCTCTCTAGTAAGGTAGTAGACATCCATGTCCTATTAACCATCATGCACAAGGGAACAATCTTTAGTGAGATGATGAGCCAAAGCAAATCCTTCAAAGAGGTAAGGCTACTATAGAGAAGCTACCTGGTGGCAATGGAGTCAGCCTTATTGAGGTTGTGCGGGTCAATGGGGCTGAAGCCTCTAGTCTACGAGCTATTACGAGGGGTCAAAAGGGTAGAGAAGTTGACAAGGACAATGTAAAACCTATCGATGGAAACCCTAAACAAGACAATAAAGGGATGCAAGTCCTTAACCCTAATAAGGAGGGTGGACCTCTAAAGCCCATAGAAAGTAAAGCCGATGCCAAGAAGGATCAAGAGTTGCCAAGGAGGAAGGCAAAAGCTAAGAAGGAAGTGCGAAAGCCGGTTCAACAACCAAAGGAAAGAATGGTTTGGCATGAGAAGAAAGCCCTAGCGAATTATCATGAATTTGATTTGGCAAGCTCTCTTTGTGAAGTTAGACCTGATGTGAATCTCTTGTAGCTGATTAAGCTATCTCCGAGAGTATGTAAAGAATTCAAAAAGATCCTGTGTATAGAACCTTTGGGTATAGCACGAGATGATTGGTTTGAGCATGCTGAAAAGCATTGCCCAAGGGTTGCAGCCTATGTTGATGGAATACTAGTGGATCATGCTATCGTAGATATGGGATCCTTCGTAAACATCATGAGTTTAGAATTGATGGAGAGGCTGGGTCTCGTAATTGAAGAGGATGCCTCCATGATTCTTAGAATGGCTCTAACGATAGTCTAAGACAACCTAAAGGTTGCATCACCAAAGTGCATGTCATTGTTGCGAATGTAGAATGCATTCTGGACTTTAGGGTGATTAGATTCGCAGGGCATCCTAGCTATTAAGTATTGCAAGGTAGACCCTGTATCTTGCAAGCAGACTGTCAAGTGGATATAGCCACCAGTAGATTAATATTTGGTAGAGGTGCCCGATGCATCGTAGTTGATGCTTATCCTGAGTATCCTCAAAGCGAGAGAGCTCCTCTATCCTCGACCGAATTAGAGACATTAGAAGATGTATCTGCCAGTGAGATGTCATCAAGCGATGAATCCAAAGAAGGATCCACTACAAAATATATCTATCAGATAACATTGAATGAGTTGATAGAGCCTCAAGATCGCATAAGAGACACGGACGTTATTGAGTTGGACCTTAGTACGCCAAATGATTCACGGCCATTCAAATTAGGATTCATGCTTAGTTTAGAAGAACGAGAGGACTATGTGTCCCTGATTCAAGAGTTTCTCAATATCTTTGCTTGGAGCTATGATGAACTTAGAGGCATTCCTATAAAGGAAGGAAGTCGGCCCGTATGTCAAAAACTAAGGCACATACCTTTTGAACTAAGGGACGGGCTGTTCGAGGAGCTATAGAAGTTGTAGCAAGTGGGTTTGATTTTCCCTGTTCAGCATATTGAATGGTGTTCACCAGTTGTGATCAGGAAGAAGAAAAATAATCAAATCCGACTTTGTGTGGACTTTAGAGAGCTAAATAAGTCAACAGTTAAGGACTACTACCCATTACCCTTTATTGACCAAATTTCAGATCAACTAGCAGGTAGGGAAATATATTCGTTCATGGATTGTTTTGCGGGTTATAATTAGATGAAAATTGCAGAAGAAGACAAGCTTAAAATGATGTTTATTACTATCTTCGGTACCTTTGTGTACCATGTGATGGCATTTGGTTTATGTAATGCACCTAGTTCATGGCAACGGACAACCGATAAGACCTTTGGTGACATTTTCCCAAAGGAGTTGAAGGTATTTATCGATGACCTAGGGCCAACCATTATAAGAGAAAAGCAGTTGATAATTTTGTGGAAGTGTTTTGAGCATTGCATACAATTTTGCATAGCTCTTAATCCATGGAATTGCATCTTTGGGGTGCTTTATGGGCTATTGTTAGGTCATGTGGTTAGTTTAGTAGGGATCATGATTGACCTTGAAAAGATCAAGGTCATAGTCGCTATGAGTCCACCGCGCACTCCGAAAGAGGTACATAGCTTTATGTCATCGATAGGGTATTATCTGAGGTTTATCAATGCCCTGGCAGAAAGAACGTTGTCACTAACGAACCTATTGTCCTTTAAGTATTTGTTTGCATGGAGTGATGCTTGCAAATTATCTTTTGATGATGTGAAGTAGGAGCTAGTAAAAGTGACTATTTTAAAAGCACCTAAAAGGGGCGAAGTATTCCAATCTGAGAGGAAAAGTGGTACCATCTGATAGCCTTTGCTAGTCAGAAGTTGGGCATATAAAAAATTAACTACACCTATATGGAGAAGTTGTGCCTTGCGATGGTATTTGCGACCAAAAATTCAGGCACTACATTCTCTATGAGAAGGTTGTATTTTATACGAAGGCAGAAGGACTTAGACTGTTGTTGAACAAGTTACAGCCACCCGCTCGTTTAGCAAAGTGGTTAATCACTTTGTAGGAATTTGATTATGAAATTAAGAGCAAGCCACTAAAGCTACATGGCATTGTAGAATGTATTGTGGATTTTGGAGAGCCAAAAGAGGTCTTGGTTGAAGGAAGTGACATGGAAACACTTTTTAAGATTGATATAGCTTCTATTCCCTCCTGGTATGCTGCTATAACACACTATCTATCTACAGAAGAGACTGGAGCTACTCTATCAAAATCTGAGAAGAGAAAAATTAAACAAAATGCTTAAAAATTTGTGTTAATCACAGGAACCCTATATCGGCAGGGTGTTGATGATATTTATCGCCGATGTGTGATGCTGCCTGACGAGGTTCCATTTATCTTATAAAAGTATCTGTCTTCTCTTTGACTTAGGGTTTCTTATCCCTAGAGCTCTCCACTTGTCTTTGAAGCCAGGAACTATTGTTTGTACCTAGCCTAACCTCGAATTGAATTCACAACATAGTAGTTATCCCACGGATCTCAAGGCATCTTAGTTTTAATTCTTATGACCATTGTTGTACTAACTATGCACATCGTCAAGATCCCAATCTATCAAACATGAGCTATCAGCTTGTGATATGAGCAAGATCTTGGGCAAAGAACTTAGAGTTTCAAGAATGGATTTCCTTTAGGCTATACTACCTACCATGCAATCCATCAAGCGTGCAAGCTACAACATACCTTCAGTGGGGTGAAAAAAAATTTACTACTAATTTGCAAGAAGGGAAAATCAACAATACCTTGGAACCTTATATGCTGTTTATGCTATGCATGAATTTTATCACATAGCATCTAGTTGTAGTTTTACTTCTCTTGACACAAACTCCATCTTTTGAATATTTGGGATGAACTTTATCCTTTTAGTTAAACTATTCTCGTGCGCCATAGTATGGGTCTAATGCATCTTGTGCGGGAATCAAAGCAATCATCTATTAATTTGGAAATACATTACTTACGACCGGTACCGTAGTTGGATTGGCAGTGATGCCCTCGCCCGATGCTTCATTGTGAATTGTGGAATTGCTATCCATGCACGACATTTTTCTTGGGGGCCATTCTTGATCTTCTTCTCCTTTAGATGTGGTTCGCAAAAAACTTCAGCGCCTTTTACTTTATTAGCGGGGGCCAATTGGGGAGAGAATTAAGCTTGTGGGTGGAGGATAATTTTGCGGGACAGGGTATAAGTTCATGGGCAATGAGAAAAGAAAGGACATGTGTGGACACCCTCTAAGGAGGGGAAGAGAAGGAGAACCTTTTTGTGAGGTACTGCCCATCTGCTGTCTAGGCACGCTTTTAGCAGTTTATCGAGAAAGGAATCTAAGCATCGTTGCCTGACACTCCCATAGAATATTCCGGGTTTTGTCAACTAGGGTTTTCCCGAATCCGCCTCGCAACTGGAATGTTCATGATTGAACCCACTAGAATCGACCTAAAATTTGGACTCCTAATGGCCAAGGTCTTCTAGCAGCATTCTAGCAACGACAGATCTTGGACATCCTACTTTACGTAGAGATACCCAAGCCAAAGCAGACCCAGGCCGCACTTGGTTCAAAGAGAATGGGAAACGAGAGGGATGCGCCGCTCAACCTCTCTGCTCGTAGGGCATAGTCCCATTTCGGTCCCCTAAAATGACATGAATCAGGGTTCTAATCTAACAATTCCTAAGGGTCGTTGAACGTTGGTAAAACCTTGTGAGAAGCCTCCCAGTTCTCTGGACCACACCCTACCATAGGACAGACCCATCGGGGGTTCTGCCCACCCGCTTCCCTTAATAGCTTTAGTTTTCTAATTAGGTCCTACCACATTTATGTGCGATACTTAAAATCAGCTTCATTAATTAAGCCTTTAAGGAAACATGATTCGTTCGCATAACTTATAGCACAGACATAAAAATAGAGCAAGCAATCTATTGACAAACAAATTCAAACAAATTCCTTGACTTATCTTCAAGTTAATCTTTGTCTCCTGTCCATACATGAGAAATTATGTATCACTTCAGTCCAACAGAAGTATCCCTTCTCTAGAATAGGATCTCCCAACATGCCCAGATGTTGGGGGCCACGAAGGTCTTCAACTCCATTCTAGGCCTAGCAAGGGGTGTCTAGAGCTCCAACTGACTCGCAAGCTGTCTAGGAACGAAAAATCATTTCCATGGTTGGCCTTTTCACCACTCGACCTTTGGCCCATGAATTGAGCAGTGCCCTCTTTGGGTTAATCCACCGGTGCGATCATGGAGGTGATCCACCCGTGCAAATTATCATTCCTTAATTAAATCTTTTAAGAATCAAGCACAAACAAGGCATTCAGCCCTAGTATCATTTTCCAAGAAAACATTCATTTATTCCCATGCCAACTTGTCATCACAGACCCTTGCCATGCATTTACTATAAATCACAAGCACTTGGAATAATCATCCAAACAACAACTAACAACCAATTGAATATAAAATCATTTAGGATGTTGTTCGATCAACCAACAAAACCAATTGCATTTTTTCCAAACAATGCAAGAATAGTCGCGATAACATTTCCATCGCATATCTGCTCTCCCCCTTGGGATCAACGAGTGATTCTATATAAAATTTACTTAACACTTGTATGCACAATTTTTAATGTCATGATTATGCCATTCATAACCCTTGACTAATTCTTCCTTGTAATTGCTCTATCAACGAATAAGCCACATGCAACTAGGTGCAATTAACTTTCCTTGATATATGCACTTCGCAAAGCTCCATCTTACAAATATGTGAGATGAAATGATCTATACTCGTGCATCATAGTATGGGACCTAATGTATCTCATACGGGAATCAAAATAAACATTTATCAATTTGGAGATACATTACTTACAACCGGTACCGCAATTGGATTGACGGTGATGCCTTCGTCTGAAGCTTGGTTGTTGGTTATGGAATTGCCATCCGTACGTGACATTCTTCTCTTGGGGGCCATCGTCCGCAAGTAGACTCAAGAGATTAAGAAGGCAAGATGGGAGAGTGTAAGAGAAGATGGGTGAGTTGAGGATCCAAATATAGGGAATTGAGCTAACTCTCTTCCTTGCAGCCTCTCGGGTCTCTCTCTCTCTCTCTCTCTCTCAATATCTTGGAGGGGTGTCCTTCTCTCTACCTCTCTCTCGCAGCCTCTCGGGGGTCTCCTTATGCTTTCTTGTGCCTCCCCATGCCTCATATTTATAGTGAATTAGAGATCGCGGCATGCATGATTTTGCAAATCACTTTTCTTTATTTTTCTTTTTATAAATTCTCCAAAACTAACTAAAACATCACTTGTCTTTTCTTTTAAATGACATCCAGTTTACGTTGTAACTTACGTGAAGGGTGGCTATGGTCCTTGTCAATCCGAGAACGTGAACGAGACTTTCAAACTAACCAACTAACTTTTATTGTGTGGAAATATTACACTTTTGGAGGGTTCTCTCTCTCTCTCTCTCTCTCTCTCTCTCGCGGTAGCAAGGGAGGGGGGAAGAGGTGGTATCTCCCCTTTTCTTTACGATGGGAGGGGGGGTTTTTATAATAGGGAAGGGGGTTATTATTAGAGGGGGGGAATGTGGAGTAGTGGTGGTGGCAGTGTTCACCCCACCCACTAACTGTCCATTTTCATGGAAGACTAGCGAGAGGGGGGGAGGGGAAGAGGTGGCACATGTGTACTCCCCCCCCCCCCCCCCCCCCCCCCCCAATCGACTTCATCAACATGGTCCTCTCCTTCTTCATCTTTGTGATTGTTGTCATCCTCCTTCCCATAATCATGCCATCTTTCTCTTCCTCAATGTCATCACGTCACTCCCTCTTCCCGTCTGACGACAGGGGGGAGGGTGATTAAAAAATTTTGAGCTAATTTTATTTATTGGGGGGAAGGGGTTCCTACAAAGAGCAGGCGGGGGGGGGGGGGGGATATAACATCCTCTCCCCCTTAGAGAACTCGAGATATCCTCATCTCAGAAGAACTAGGGAAGACAAGCATTAATGGGGCTTAAGGCCTGTGGGTTAGGACCCACTATGCATCTGATGCGCTACTCGTAATGACTCAAGTAGTGCAACTCATATCATTACAATTAATCGTAGGTACAAGAGTAGGACCTATCCGCGTGATGAACAACTGCTCAAGGATTTTTCTTTCTTTCCTTTTCTATTTTCATAGGGGTTAGAATCCCTTTTTACACACCTCCATATATTTATTTTTAGATAGATTCAAAACTTGCTCTTCTCTTGATATTTAAGTGCAGGCTTCTCTAATTGCCTCACACTAAACAAGAACTCCTAGAACAGCCGCCTAGTAGGTTAGCAGAACAGGGTCACTAGGACTACCTTCTAAAACAGTTCTTTTAGCGTCTGACAATGCATTTGCATGAGGCAACAACTGCTCAAACCTCCCATAGACATACATAACCTACACATGGGACTTCATGCCTTTACTGTTGGTCCCCAACAAACAAAAAGAAAGTAACCCTTACATATACATATATCATTATCTACTTAAGGGAAAAGACTCGAAAAGGGGACAAAACCACCTGGAATGGCCACGAGAAGCTCCTCCACAGTAAAGGCTCCCTCCAGTGACTTCGTCAACCTATATGATGAAATCACTAAAATAGAAAACCGTTAAATGTACCTGCACCAAACTGACATATGGCCCTCTTGGCCTTAAGAAATAGCACATTTCACTACAAACCAATTGGCCCTCTTGGCCTAATGAAAGAAAACATTCAGACTTGACAAACTTGGCCCTCTTGGCCTAATGGAAATCAATAATTAAAACCCTTAAAGCAACCGGCCCTCTTGGCCTAAGAAAATCAAGCAAACCAGCTCATATATATCCCCCTTGGGAAATCTTATTAATAGACAACAGGATGCTCCATCCCAAGGAGGACATAGGTCTCCTGCCCTAAACTAAATGCATCAAATTATGACCCATACCTCCTGCATAAATAGCAAGAGGTGTATGTATAACATGTCATCTAACCAACTTATGGGTCCAAGATAACAGAGGCAAATGGGTCTCAGCCAACCTTTGCATGATCCATACTAACCATCACCTACCATATAGGGCATGTTTTGATAAAAGCCCCCATAATCGACCGATTCTTATCTCATCATCCATAGAGATATCCATACTAGGACCACAGTTAAAGAAAATGTCTTTTTTATAAGTGAAATTCACTAGTAACGAGTTTGCAAACTGGTTCCAATAACGTGGAACCATCTTAAGAGACACTCTCTCAAACTCATCGAGTAGGGTCATAGTAGTGCAATAATACATAGAGAGAATAGGATTCCGAACTGTGTATATTCCATTTAGTTGGTTCAATACCAACTGGGAATCCCCCTTTACTAACAATTGACGGATACCACCTTCCTTATCAATATTTAACCCCATGATTAAGGCTTTGTATTCCGCCATGTCATTGGTAAATCCAACCCCGGGATAAACTACTAATTTCATTACAACTCTACATCGGGGGTCTTTAATAACTACCCCTGTACTTCCTTTCTTGTTGGGACCCCAGGACGCTCCATCAAAGTATCAAAGTACATTGTGTACGTCCACAATGGGTTCACACATCCAGCCATTGTCAACTCTACTCATAATTATGGTAGTCAAACTTTAAGATGTTCAGAGGATATACTAAAGGCTCCGTCCCACCCTCTTCATTGAATGCAATAGGGATTCTTGTCAAGATTCATAACCAGTGATGGCAGAAGACTTTTGCCAAATGAATGATCCGTCCTCTTGCTCAATCACCTTATATCCTTTACTCCACTAGATAAGCTTCCCTTGATGATATCTCTGCTCCAAGTATGGGTGTTCCAATTAAGGGATCAGTCGCCCCATCAACCTCTTTCATCTCTTGCAAGTTCTTGATCAGCCTAATATTGACCTACAATGCATTTATTTTGTTAGTGCATTTAGATATAATAAGGTTTAATCTTATTAAGATTAACCTTATTCTTGAATTCCACTCTCTCAAGATCAGTCACAGTAATGTCGTGGATTTATGCTTCCCTATTCTTACAATCTTGTAGGGACCGTCCCATTTGGGCTCAAGCTTTCCTAGAAAAAGTTCTCTCCGTGCATCATAATAAAGAACTAACTGTCCCTTCTTAAAGGTATGTTTCTTCACTTTTAGATCATGCAACCACTTGATCTGATGCTTAGCCACTTCCTGTGCAACAGACTTTGCAATTTGAGCTCATCCAATTGGGCTAAAGTTGTAAAGTGCTCGAAGAGAGCATCCTCATCACCCAAAGAATGATTAATCGTGAATCTTATGGTCAACGCCTGTGGCATTGGAAGATCCTATTCTAGATAAAGGATGGAATTTGTGATGCCATGTGATTTGGACCAATTACTTTTGCAAGGCAGAAGGGATACATAATTTCTCTTGTATGGGCAGGAGACAAAGATTAACTTGAAGATAAGTTAAGGAACTTGTTTGTCAAAAGGACTGCTTACTCTGTTTTCGTGTCACTGCTATAAGTTACACGAACAAACCTTGTTCCTTAAAAGGCTTAATTAAGGAAGCTGGTTTTAAATGTCACACATAAATGTGATAGGACCTAATTAAATAACTAAAGAACGTCTATTGAGGGAAGCGGGTGGGCAGAACCCCTAACGGGTCTGTCCTACAGCAGGGTGGTCCTAGAAAATTGGGAGGCTTCTCACAAGGTTTTACCATCATCCGACCTTTAGGTATTGTTAGGTTAGAACCTGATTCATGATGTTTTAGGGGACCCGAATGGAACTATGCCCTACGGGAAGAGACATTGAGTAGGGCATCCGTCTCGTTTCCCATTCTCTTTGAACCAAGTGTGGCATGAATCTGCTTCGACTTGGGTATCTCTACGTAAATAGGATGTCCAAGATCCAATGCTAGAATGTTGTCAAGAGACCTTGACCACTAGGGACCCAAGTTTCAGGTCGATCCTAGTGGGTTCAGCCATGAACGTTCCCTTGCAAGGCGAACTCAAGAAACCCTAGGCGACAAACTCTGTAATATTCCATGGGAGTGCGGGCGGCATCGGACCGGAGTTTCAGGTCGATCCTAGTGGGTTCGGCCATGAATGTTCCCTTGCAAGGCGAACTCAAGAAGCCCTAGGCGACAAACTCTGTAATATTCCATGGGAGTGCGGGGCGGTGTCGCTTAGATTCGTCTCTCGATGGAGTGCTAAAAACATGCTTGGATAGCCGATAGGCGGGCACATTACAGTGTTGAAGAAAAAAAAGGAGGAGAGCTCCAAACCCAACCCATAACACGGGCATAACATTCCCATACATTATAGACATCACTTTAGCATAACCGAGCATCATAAGACCAACAAAGTTGACCATAGAAGCATCAAATAGAGTGCTGCCCTGCATTTCTAGCCAGGAAACCTCAGCCAAAATAGAGTAAATAAAGTGGTTAAATCAGTTCAAAATTAACTCGAAGCAATGACATAGCATCCCCGAATATATAAGCATCAACCGGGCATAACTGGGCATCATCCAACCAATGGCAATGAGTGTAGACATCAAAGACAAGTGCTGCCCTATTTTATGGCAGTCTATGGATTGTTATAATAGTCCAAAAGTGAAGCTTAGCACTCAAATGGAATGCCAAGAGTGGAAGGATCAATGCCAAGCATCAAAACCAAGTGTATAAGTGCTTGTATAGTTGCCCAATAAAGAAGATATGTTGTAGGAGATAAAAACGTGAGTTGTTGCTAAAAAAGGGTATATTCCACACAGCACAATGCTGCACTAGCAAGGTGAGGGCTATGGGGACTGCTTCAACTTACTTGAGAAGGCTCAAAGAGTGCCCAAGAAGAATGCAACCGATAGGAAGCTTGAACGGAGTGGCTATGGCTGCCAACAAAGAGATGATTGTTGTAGGTATTTGAATGGAAGTTAAGAGTGTGCCGGACCAAGCTCGAGCTCGCAAAGAGGAAGACACTGATACCAGTTGAAGGGAGGTGAGCCCTAAAGTGGAAGCACGAGCAGGAGCAAGAGCTATGGTGGAGAGAGAGAGAGAGAGAGAGAGAGAGAGAGAGAGAGAGAGAGAGAGAATGTGTGAAGTCCAACAGTTACAATGTGTGACTGGCCTTCCCTTTATTCAAATGTCATTGAAAGAATAACGAATGAAGTGACAATGATGGGCGCCCGTCGTCTGTAGTGTGTAGGCGTGGGTACTGTTAGTGTAGTAATACACGGTCGGCTAGGTAAAGGTGCCTTTACCCCCAACACTATGATCAAACTAATCAAAAGTAATTAAATGCAAGTACTTTAGTATTAGCTAAATACTTGGTGTTTTTAGCTAATTTAATAACTTATGTAGTGCTTTTAATATTATATATACAATAATTTATGGAGTACTTTTAACATTACACATATTATTATAATAATGGCATGCATATACATACGCAATGCATATAGATACATGCACATAAGTGTGCATGCATGAGCATATACCCTTAAACATAAAAGTGAGCACACATCCACATGAATAAATACACATGTATCCACAAGTGTGCATGCACATATGTATGTGCACAAACACGAATATATAAGCATGTGCACATGCATACAATTTAATGCTTTATAGTAGGTAGCTCTGTGTGTGCGCACACACACACATACACACTTGCAACATACATACTATTTTCAACCTTGTTGAGTTTATTACAAACTAATATGAAATTAACCAAAATGAATAAAACATCAATTTCATTGTAAACATTATTATTATAAATTTTACTATACTAAAGCATCATCATAATGATCAAACCATTATACCTAAAACTTTGCATTTCTAAAGTTCTTAATCCAATCATAGAGAGAGAGAGAGAGAGAGAGAGAGAATATATGTAGTAGTTTGAACATCAATTAGCAACTTAATTTTACAAGTATACATACATGATGTATCTTAAGCGTTGATTGGCTATTATATCCTTGTATAGGTATAATATGTGTTTAATCTCCACATAATTGTATGCCCTTGTGGATGCAAGACTTATGAAAGAAGGAGTGATGGAATCACATGCAAAGTGTATATACAATAGCCTATATTCTCTTAGACGGTATTAAAAATTATTGATATTGATGTAATTGTATGTAATTAATGATATTAAAAAATTACTGATATTGGTATTAAAAGAAGATTTGCTATGACATTCTTAGGCGTTGCCCCTTGCGCCCTTCCAAGCACTTGTGCTGCGCATGGTCTGTGCTCGCCTGCTAATGCTCAGTGCGTCTGTTGGGACGCTTCCTCTGGCAACAGCACCTCCTCCACCGACTCCTCCACTCCTGTGAATCCTCTCACACCCGCCGAGGGCTGCACGCCCAACAGCGGGCCTCTGGTTTGTGACGCAGCAGACACCTCGACCACCATGACCAGCACTTCCTGGAAATCTGTAATGTGGACTACGGAGGTCTGTGGTCCACTGATGGTAACACTACTCCTTCCTTGGAATGGTGCAAGCTCCTAACATGCTTGCAAGCTTGCTCCTGCAAAGCCGCCTTCCTCTTGACTGGCAAAGGCATTGACATCGCCGGCGATGATACCTCGGGTACTTGCCACACAGTGACCCAACTGTACACTTTGAGAATGAGCTCCACGGATCTCCGGAAAATCTACAATTCAGTCGGTCTATTCAAGATACAGAACGTATCAGGAACTACCCGTGCACCAGTAATTGCTGCACCAGGTATACAGTGTTAAAACATCCGAGAAGCCTGTCGTCGTGGGCATTTCTACCTCCACAAGTGTACTTCTTGCCATCATCGTACTTGCCCTGATGGCTTCATTCCATTGTCACAGAGAAGGCAGATGTCTACAGCTTTGGCATTGTGCTGCTTCAGATTGTGAGCGGACGGAAATGCCTAGACGTCAGCCCTGATTGAGCTGGTCCGAATCAGCACACCATGTACTTGCCAGCTTAAGGGCAAATCTGATCAAGGCACAAGAAGGAAAGCTGCTCCAGATTGTAGACTGTCTCTTGGGTGATCATTATGAGGAGGAGGAGGAGGAGGAAGCTGAGGACTATCAATGCTGCTTTCTGGTGCATTCAAGATGACCCAGCAAAGCGACCAGCCATGAGCAGTGTGGTGCAAATATGCTTGAGGGTGTGTTGGATCTGAAACCTCCTCCTTTGGTATTGGGTCATGTGCACTCCGGGGATCTTCAACCATCAGGCAAGACTGACAACAATTCCTGATCTCAACCACCAAAGGACTCCATATCACCTGCTGTCATCCCTTCTTCATGAAGTAGCCATTATTTAGATATTTTGTAGGGTGGCCTGATACAAAGAGACTTGTTGACTAGACTGAGCCATTTAGTAGCGCCGAGAAGCATCATTGATTCTATCGAGGATGTCTAGACAAAGTCTTGCGCCCTCAAAGATTGTCTTAGCGATGGCAACATGCTTGGCAAACTGGATCACAATTCCTCTTTCAGCATGAGCAATCTGCCAAACAAGGTATTCTTTCTCTGTAGGTACATGTTCCATGGGAAATATGCCCTCTTATATGTCTAGATCTCTATGGGCAGGCCATTGGCTTCCCCCAGCAAATTCTCATTTCAAGTTGACTTAGAGGGATGGCAAGGTTTAATAATCCAATGGATGAATTTGAGAATTTCCTGATTGAACCTACAATGCATAAACAGATGAGTTAGAGATTCAACATAAGCTTTACAAAACGACATTTACTATCTCCTACTTTATGTTTTATAGCTCTCCTATTTATCTGTTGAGAAACATGTCATAGGTTAAGTCTATATCCTATGTATGTAAGAAAGACTCTGTGCAAAGTGACTTAAAAGGTTAAAAGAGTATATATCCACTTTGTGAGATACTCATTGTGGAGAGTGGAGAATGGAAAAAGAGGAGAATAAAGAATGAACAAGAAGAAGATGGATTAGGCCTCCACATCTTGTGCCTATCTCACTTCCGTTGTGTGTCTGTGTCGACTCTTGTCAGTTGGTATGTCTAGACAGCGCTTTGACAAGGAGGTGATGGCCTTGGCACACAAACATATTAGAGAAAATATTCATCCATGACAATAAAGTATGCTATGTGGATGTGTATAGGGTTGAAGGTACCTCTTCACGGTTCGCAAACACTCCATGGCATCCCTGCATCCCAACGAGTCAAGGTACATGATCGCACCTCGATCGCTGGGTAGTTGGTCCACTCTTTTGATGCATGGATTATGAACCACATATAGGCCCCAATGCCCTCTACAATTGAGACATATATTAACATTACAAACCCTGAATACTTATGAAACCAACTAAGCCATGCACAAGTAAGTGCAAGATGCAAGCCCTAAGCTCATATGTAGCCAATTGAGTCATGTGAACGTAAAAGCACATTGCAACCCTTAAGAAATATGAAAGTATTTCAATCACATGAGCCACGAGTGCGATTAGACCACGTAAAAGTAGAATGCAAATATATTTGAATAGACCTTGCAAAAGTGAAGAATAATATATATTGGCTTGTAAGACAATCAAGGATATCAGAGGGTTCTTGGGACTAAGACAATGGTATCAAATTTTCATCAACAATTACTCACTCATAGCATCGCCTTGAATAATCTCTTGAAGAGAAAGATTGTCATCATAGAGGTAATCCAACACGAAGAGAGCTTCAATGCACTTGAGGAAGTTGTAACCCCACTTGCCCACTACTCAAAACTCCCCAGCTTCACCCAAAAATTTGAGGTGATTAAAAATGTATGTGGACTTGCAGTCAAAGGAATACTAGTACAAGGAGAAAGGCATGTACCTTACACTCAAGAAAGCTAAAACCCTACAAATCAAATTATACCACTCATAATCTCCAGTTACTTGTAGTGTTCCATGCCTTGAATTTGTGGAGGAATTATCTTATCTTTAATGATGACAAACCATGAGACTTAAGTGGATTTTCACCCTAGCTTACGTAAACATGAAGTAGAGAAGGTGGATAGAAATACTATAAGAGTTTGATTTTGAAATATAGGTCAATTGTAGATTCCTTAAGCCAAAAGTCATTCCTTAATGGTATTGTTGAGATTCAAATCTTGAGAATTATATAATTACTTGATAACCATATTCTAGAACTTCTACATCAAGCCATTTTTCAAGACAAGGAGTATGAGAAGCTCATGGCCAAATTATTTTAGGGCAAAAGTTCCAACAAGAAACGTGTCAAGATAAAGGACTATCATGCAAGCAATGGGTGTCCCTACTACCATGACCATCTTTGTATTCCAAAGGGATGTTAAGGCCAAAATCTTATGGAAGTCTCATGATAGCCCAATTGTTGGACATCTAGGATATGCCAAGACCATATCACTCTCTTTCTCTCTTCTTTCTATAGTGTTCTAACTCCTCTCTTCTCCCTTCTCAGTCCTCTTATAGTTGGTATCATAGCACAGTGCTTTGGTCCTTTCTGCCTTCCTTTTCTTCAAGTCAAATTTCATTTCTAAGTAGTAAAATCCAATTTTACTATGGTGCATAGAGAGTAGTACATATAGAGAGAGCTTTCTTTTAAGGATGTGCAAATCTATTATGTTTCAAGAAGGAACCCTTTATTCTCTTTCTCCTCAAGCTTTCTCCAGTTGCCATAAATCTTCTAGTCAAGAATCATCCTAAATTCCTCTCCCTCATTTCCCAGGGCACAAAGGGCATCCATTAATGAGTTCTTGGCACTTGGAGCAAGAGATTGAGCAGTTGGTTGATGAGTTTTGGTGATTTGTGAGCTCCCACACGCAACCCTCATAATTTACGGTTCAAATTTCACTAATGTTCTTGCTCACTTTCAGTAAGCCCATTATGGCACATATCTTTCCATGGTCTCCCATGCTTTGGCAACAATATTGGAGTAGATTGAAGCATTCTTTGTCATCCTTTGACATCTCTTGACCTCTTGGAGGACTCCTAATTATTGACAACAAGAATATCCATTAAATCTTGATTTTAAGCTCATAAAGAACTCAAACAAGCTTCATTCTTATCCTCGAGGCCCATCTATAGCAAGTTTGGTCAAGATTCCTCAAGATTCGGAAGGATTGAAGCCTAAACTTGGTCATCACAAGGCATTATGTGTGAAATTTTTGGAGATCTCCTATCAAGAGAGCTAATCTTTTGGATGGGACACTCAAGGAAATTGAAGCCTCTCCCCCATTGAAGCTTCATTAGCTTCCAAGCATTCGTGACCCATCATTACACGGGATTGAGCTTCAAGGAGTGATTGAGCACCATGCATGAAATTATGGCTGAAGTGGGACTCCACTAAAGAGGCAATTTTTCTAATCTCATCCAATCCATCCACTTGATTGAGCTCTTCTTTTTAATGAAACGAGAAATTTAAGATCATCCCCAATCTCTAATTGTACTATTCCATTTAAGAAGCCCGAAATTGCCATTGAGTAAATCATAGAACAATGTCCTCACTGTCATTCCCATCCTCTTGAGCTTTCATTTTGTAAATATCTAAAAATGGATCACCTAACCTTGTTGTTGTGCTAATCTTTTGATATTATCCAAAAAAATTGTAACAAAGGGTAAGTTGGGATCAATGGACTAGCAAGGTAATCCTCCCTTTTCCACTAAATTGTTCACTCCATAGATCTCATAAGAAAGTCAACATTTTATTTCCACCAATGTATTTCATGTTTATTGTATAGATTAAAGATGTCCTACCATGTATATATTGGGATGGCCTTCTAATAAAAATGAAGAGAGGATGATACATGCTTTTCCTATGCATCTCATCATGAGAGGTGAGCCCCCACTTTTAAGTAGATTTTAACCTCATAATGGACAAAATGGATAGCATGGATATAATAGGTAGCATGGCCAAAATTGGCAACATGGATATCATGGGTAGCATGGCCAAAATGGGCAACATGGCTTAAATGGGTAGCAAGGGGGTTATGATCACAAGAGATCCAGGAAAAATCATTCTTACCAAATATAATGGGAAATCATCATTCCCATCGGATCTTGAAGAGTGGACAACCAAGTTGGAATCTTATTTTGACCTCTATCCTAAGACAAATGAGCAAAAGGTTCATTTTGAAACTCTCCACCTTGAGGATTTTGCACATACTTGGTAGTGCTATGTTAAGCATGAAAATAGCCTATCCATGGGTGGAAGGACTTCAAAACACAAATGGTGCAAGTGTTTGTATCTCCAGTTGAGATGGAGTAGTTGGCCAATAAGTGGTACCAACAGGATCAATGTAGCTTATTTGTGAGAGAATATACAAACTGATTCCTTAATTTGGCCATCTATGTGGAAAGTGTTACTGATCGCACTAAGTTGCATAAATATATAAATGGGTTGGAGCCCATTTTGTTTATTGATGTAATGGCTCAAAATCCCACTATACTTTTCCAAGCAATAGAGTTGGCTAAAAGAGATGCTCAAAAATACAAGAAGAATGTTGAATTTCGATACAATTTTGGATAGCAAAGGGCTATAACTAGACAAAGCTCTCAAGGAGGTGCCCGTGGTGGGAGTAACATGTCTTATAGTAGTCCAAAAATACCCACTTACTTGCCATTTAATGCTTCAAAACAACAATCAAAATTTAGGGTAGCAAGCAATGCCAACCAAGTTGAAAATAGATCAAGAAATGCTTCCACCCAAGGCAACCAAGGGGGCAAATTTTTCATTTTGGTAAACCTTTTCAAAGAGTGTAAAGGGAAAGGCCTATGTTTTCAATGTGGGAGAAAGTATGTGACTAATCATGCATTTAAACATGTCTGCAAGAGGGCTAACCTCCGCTTATGTAAACATCTCTAGTGATATTATACTTATATCACATCTTTGACAGGAGTTATATTCTCATACGTAGCCTTGAGTTTCTCCCAAACTGCGGAAGCAATGGTAAGTCCCTTGATATCAACCAAGATATCATCTATGACAACCATTTTAATGTAAGTAATGACTTTCTTATTCATTTTAGCCCAATCCTCATCTAGCAAAGCAAGAAGCTTATGGTTTGCCAAAGCATTATCAAAATCCGTTAGAAAGGTTCCATATCCCTTCTCAAATAATCGGGGACATGTACATAAAATACACAACTAAACATCTTGAAGTAAGCATTTTTAGGCTTTCTCCTATAAATTTTCTTTACCACTTAAGACCTTGAAGGGGTGTGTAACTTGGCTGAGGGGGAACTTTGCCCACCTCCTAATGATTCGGAGCCTAAAACTTGTGTGCAAATGTAAGTAAATTCAGTGAGAATAGTGAAAATCTTGAATGGAAATGTTAGATATGAGACAAATGTATTGATGAAGCCATGCATGTATTGAGCTCAGAGGATATGCAAAACATATGGGATATGTAGCAAATATGAGATATATATTACTCGGGACCCTTACATAGATTGCATACAGAATTGAATAATGATTGCAAGCCTTGAATGGATATTGAATGATGATGAGCATACTATGTATGTTGGAGATTCGGTTGCATAGGATTTTTAGCCCATAAAGCACCCAAATAGTGGAGTTTTCGGTCAGGACAAGTAGTGTACTAGGTGCATGAATTTTGGGACTACATCAAAAAGTCAATTACAAAAAATATTGTATTACTTCTATGGAAAATTTCTATAGCTCATCTTAAAGAGGGAATTGTCCCCTTGGATTTGACCAATAATCTCCCCAATTGGAGCTATGATCTAAGAGTTATTGCAATTTTTGTGCACATGAGTCCTATGGACAGGGTGCAAACTTGGATAGCCACAAATATTCAATCATAGATTTTTTTAAATCATAAAGATTAATAGCTCATCTCAAAGAGGACATTTTCCTATTCAATTTGAATAAAGAGACACCTTGTTGGAGTTTGGCATCAAAAGTTAAGGTCAATTTACTAATGGTAGGTCCAACAAACTCTACATTAAGGATGGTAGGAAATAAAGGCAAAGGAAAGGCCCATGGTGACCTACAAAGGGAAATGAATGATGTTAGAGAGCCTATGGTTGAAGATAATCATGGGGGGGATGATGAGGAAGAGTCATCTGATTGGGAAATCTTCAATGCACTCAAGTAAACCCTGTGCCAATATGAAATGTGTCATGCACTGATGCATAATGATACGGTCTCCAACCACACAATGAAGTGGTGTCTAAAATAGATCAATTGATCGATCATATGGCCCCATGGATAGCCACTCCAAGATGGACTTGGTGGTGGAACAAATTTCCCTTTCCAATAAACAAGGCACACATGCACACATGCAAACCTAATGAACCTTGGATAGGCTTACAACACTTATCTCTCAGCTAGCCACAAGTCACTTGCAAGAAGGCAAAGAGATTAGAGATAGAACTGAGTCAAGGCAACCCACTTCACCCTCTAATGCAAACTCTCAACCCAAGTTGAGGTATCCCACTCCACCCCCTAATGCAAACTCTCAACCCAATATTATTGCCAGTAGAGGCATCCCCATTAGTAGCTTTGAAGTGGGTTAGCCTTCTAATAAAAATGAAGAGAGGATGATACATGCTTTTCCTATGCATCTCATCATGAGAGGTGAGCCCCCACTCTTAAGTAGATTTTAACCTCATAATGGACAAAATGGATAGCATGGATATAATAGGTAGCATGGCCAAAATTGGCAACATGGATATCATGGGTAGCATGGCCAAAATGGGCAACATGGCTTAAATGGGTAGCAAGGGGGTTATGATCACAAGAGATCCAGGAAAAATCATTCTTACCAAATATAATGGGAAATCATCATTCCCATCGGATCTTGAAGAGTGGACAACCAAGTTGGAATCTTATTTTGACTTCTATCCTAAGACAAATGAGCAAAAGGTTCATTTTGAAACTCTCCACCTTGAGGATTTTGCACATACTTGGTAGTGCTATGTTAAGCATGAAAATAGCCTATCCATGGGTGGAAGGACTTCAAAACACAGATGGTGCAAGTGTTTGTATCTCTAGTTGAGATGGAGCAGCTGACCAAGAAGTGGTACCAATAGGATCAATGTAGCTTATCCGTGAGAGAATATACAAACCGATTCCTTAATTTGACCATCTATGTGGAAAGTGTTAGTGATGGCACTAAGTTGCATAAATATACAAATGGGTTGGAGCCCATTTCATTTATTGATGTAATGGCTCAAAATCCCACTGTACTTTTCCAAGCAATAGAGTTGGCCAAAAGATATGCTAAAAAATACAAGAAGGATGTTGAATTTCAATACAATTTTGGATAGCAAAGGGCTGTAACTAGACAAAGCTCTCAAGGAGGTGCCTATGGGGGGAGTAACATGTCTTATAGTAGTTCAAAAATACCCACTTACTTGCCATTTAATGCTTCAAAACAACAATCAAAATTTAGGGTAGCAAGCAACTCCAACCAAGTTGAAAATAGATCAAGAAATGCTTCTACCCAAGGCAACCAAGGGGGGGAAATTTTCATTTTGGTGAACCTTTTCAAAGAGTGTAAAGGGAAAGGCCTATGTTTTCAATGTGGGAGAAAGTACGTGACTAATCATGCATTTAAACATGCCTACAAGAGGGCTAACCTCCACAATATTAATATATTTGGTATATAGCTATTTAAAATTTTAAAAATGCTTTTTACTAATAACTACCAATGTTCCTTACATGCTTTGCACATGCAGAATGCTACGTCGCTTTGTAGCAGCTTTGCTGCCTATGGAGCAACATTGCAAGAGAACCAAAGTTGCCATGATGCGAACTTTGCTTCCCTATGGCACATCAACTTCGCTTTTGTCTCTCCCTCTTTTTTCCTTCTCTCTCCCTCTCCTATTTTTTGTTCTTTTTTCCTTCTTTGTCATACTCCTCTTTTTCTTTGCTTCTCTTTCACAATCTCTTTCTTAAGAGTACTTATTATGATCATCATCAAAATATCTAGCATAAATAGAATAATTAGTGATACTATATCAAAAACGCATGTTGTATAGAAGCCTACTAATCCTCTCACACCAAGTTCTAGGTGCCTGCTTCAATCCGCACAATGCCTTCTTTAGCTTGCATACATAATGTTGATATGTTGGGTGTACATACCCTTTTGGTTGCTCCATGTACACCTCTTCCAATGTACCATTTAAAATGTATTTTTAACATCTATTTAATATAGATTCCAACCATAACTGAAAGCCAAGGCAATCGTTAATTTGATTGTAATCATTTTCTAACTGGACTGAATGTTTCCTTATAGTCTAATCCATATATTTGAGCATATCTTATTGTAACTAGCCTTGCTTTATATATTTCAGTTGACCCATCTGATTTTTATTTGACCTTATGCGCCTACTTGGTTGTAGTCAATAGTTTCTTTCCATAAGGTAGTTTAGCTAAATTCCAAGTCTTGTTCTTGTTCAAAGTATCATTTCTACATCCATTGCCTCTATCGACTCTTTAATTTCAATTGCTTCATCAAAGCATATTGGTCTTGAATGCTATACATGAGAAACCATATATGTATAATGCCTTTTCATGTATCCATTATATATCAATCTATCAACTAGATACCTTATGCTTTCTCTTCTCAATTGAGGTACACTAGATGGCGTCTCAACGACTCTTTCACGTGATTGAATATAATTTTCGAAACTTCCTATACTTGGATTTTGAATATGAGGCATCCCAAACTCATCATCCAATGACTCATCTTTTGAACTTTCACCAACTAGCTTTATCCCTTTTGCAATTTCAGCTCTCTTTTGTATGTTCCTCAATCTACCACTCCATGGGCTAACAGTATGTTGATATCTATGAGTACTATTTGCTGCAAATTACCTCACATTAACATCCTCATTGTTGCTCTCATAAGCATCCATATCAATTTTAGCACTAGGTAATCATTTTCTAACTGGACTGAATGTTTCCTTATAGTCTAATCCATATATTTGAGCATATCTTATTGTAACTAGCCTTGCTTTATATATTTCAGTTGATCCATTTGATTTTTATTTGACCTTATGCGCCTACTTGGTTGTAGTCAATCATTTCTTTTCATAAGGTAGTTTAGCTAAATTCCAAGTCTTGTTCTTGTTCAAAGTATCATTTCTACATCGATTGCCTCTATCTAGTCTTTAATTTCAATTGCTTCATCAAAGCATATTGGTCCTGAATGCTATACATGAGAAACTATATATGTATAATGCCTTTTCATGTATCCATTATATATCAATCTATCAACTAGATACCTCATGCTTTCTCTTCTCAATTGAGGTACACTAGATGGCATCTCAACGACTCTTTCACACGATGGAATATAATTTTCAAAACTTCCTATATTTGGATTTTGAACATGAGGTATCCCAAACTCATCATCCAATGACTCATCTTTTGAACTTTCACCAACTAGCTTTATCCCTTTTGCAATTTCAGCTCTCTTTTGTATGTTCCTCAATCTAGCACTCCATGGGCTAACAATTCCACTACTTTTTGCATTGTTTTGTGGCCTAGATACATTCTCAGTATGTTGATATTTATGAGTACTATTTGCTGCAAATTACCTCACATAAACATCCTCATTATTGCTCTCATAAGCATCCATATCAATTTTAGCCTTAGGTTTATACCATGACTCATACTCATTGAATCTCATTTACCTGCTTATGTAAACCTCTCTAGTGATATTATACTTATATCACTTCTTTTCATCAGGATAACCAAGAAAGGTGCATTTAAGTACGTTTGGTTCCATATCCCTTCTCAAATAATCGGGGACATGTACATAATGTACACAACTAAACATCTTGAAGTAAGCATTTGTAGGCTTTCTCCTATAAATTTTCTTCTATTAAGTAAGCATTTGTAGGCTTCCTCCTATAAATCTCTACATCCAAATGAGCTATAACCATGAGAAAAGGTATCTCCTTGACCATAAGAAGATCCTTTACCTCTCAAAGGACTACCATGTTCTCTCCGATGATAAACTACACCTTCATTACTAGTGTTTTTACCATTGCTAGATGTATAAAGACCCAATTTTATTTCTTTTGTAAGCAATAAAGATTTCAACTCCTTAAAATTAGGCATAGAGCAACCTCTTATAGAAATAGATGTGTCCAAGGACCTGTATGATGGGCTAGGTCGATATAAAGAAGCTGAAACCAAGTCATCATCATCATTAGTGCATTAATCAAAGTAAGATACTCTGCAGTCTACTTAATCTACGCAACATAATCACTAATGCTTTGATTTCCATGCCATGCACCAATGCAACCTTTGCTTCAATTGTTTATTCAGTGTCTCCATGCAAGTGCCATCTCTTCGAAATGCATATGGAAATTCAATGTAGTGCCTTCCTGTTTTCACTTGTCTAATCCTTATAAGCCCCTTTTTTCCCCTCAATTGACTCATTAGGAAGCTTAGGATATATGTCCTCCCTATTATGAAATCCCAAAGAACCTCTTCCCATAAGAAAATTTTCCAAACAATAGGACCAGACACTATAGTTATCCTTTGTCAACTTATCCCCAATAATTTGTGTTATTTATGTAGTTTCCAACACTATGACTATTGTAGTTTCAAAAACTCAATAATGTACAATGTGCCAAATCATTGCTCAAGAAGCATACAGCAATTGAGTATCACCCGCACAAATTCCAAGACCAAAACCATCAAAATGGACCAAAAATTTGCATGTAAAGTGAAGTCCAATGATTCAAGAGTAATACATGTGCCCAATTGCTATCAAAAACATCAATACAACATGTCCACATAATATACATATGTTGTCCAATAAGGAACACTAAATACCAAGCTTAGATAATGTCCCTATGATCCAAAAAAAGATAAAAAAAAAATCATTGCCATTTTGATGTAAATTTTAATACTAAAATTAATATCCAATCCAAGCTCAAACCATAGAGTTTTTAAGAAAAAAATTTGTACTTTTTTGGGCTCCAAATAACCACTCGAAACTTGCATAGCAATCGCCTTTTCGACCTTCAAAATTACCAATTCAAGTCTCAACCAGTTCAAGGCAAGCTTAGTGTGAAAGAACTTCTCAAAATATACAGTTTAGCAAATTCTAGTGTGAACACAAGGTAATTTGAACCAATTCCTTATGTAGTGTGAATATGTCTTTAATAATAAGGTTTAATAACCTTAATATGGGAAATGAATCATGACCTAGCCAGTATCATTTGATATCACTAAGTTTATGTTTTGACCCCATGACATGTCTTGAATGGATCCAATTCAGTCCAAGATATCCTCAAGCATCAATTGATTAAATTTAGAGCTCTCAACTCTCTTGACTCTCTCTTCTCTGTTGTATTGTAGCAATTGCCCCATTAATGACAAAATGAAATTTTCAAACCCACTTGACTTTCTCTTCTCTATTGTATGGTAGCAACTCTCCTATTAATCACAAAAATGAGATATTTAAATCCTCTTCTCTCTCTGTCATGCACAAACTCGTTGCTTCTCCAAGAAGTAGGCCATGTGCTTCAATTTAAGTTGCCTCTGTGCTTCTTTCCAACAAACAAGTCCCCTTGGTTAAGCAAGTGTTGCACTTAAGCATCCCCTTTGCTTTCCGGGCATCAATACATGAGTTGATTCTTAATCAAAACCAAACAAAACGTTGTTGTATTTCACTATTTGCAGCCTTCCATGGCTTCCCAAAATGCATCCAATGTGGGCAAATACAACCCCCAAATCAAGCTTCAATATATTTTTCAATCAAGGTATGTGTTTGGGATTGATAAGTTGAAGATTTGTATATGATTTAATTGTGGACAACAAATCGATATAGATTATATATCCTAGGTATTGGATTTTGTCAAAGAAGAATGCACATTTACTTTTCTTAACATAAAATTGATTTTCATGGAGGGTTTGTAATAACTCCTTAGATGAATTTCATGATCCTCTTGTGATTTGTAGTATACGAGCATATCATCAAAGAAATATCTTGCATTAGTCGGTTGACTGTTGCTGAGACATTAGTCAAACTAAATGGCGTAAACAAGAATTCATAATGACCATATCTAGTTAGTTAGGATATCATATTCCTTGATTTGGATTTTATAATATCCAAATCTCAATTCTATTTAAAAATACATTTGCTTCGTGTAGTCGATCTAGGCATTCATCAATTCTGGGTATAGGATACTTGTTCTTATAGAGTCAAAGGGATCAAATTTTCTTCTTTTGGAAAAGAATAGATGTGTCCCAAGATGAAATACTTGGGTGGATGAATCCTTACTCAACTAATTGTCTCAATTGTTCATGGGTTCATGTATCTTGTATAGTTGTTTGGATACCCTTTAGCTCTAGGTTTCAATTATATTTCATGGTCAATTTCTTGATTAGCAAGCAATTATATTGGCGCTCTAGAAAGACATCTTCAAAGTCATTGATCCGAGAATATAATGTGCCTTGTTTAGTCTTGTTAATCTTGTTTAATTAGAACATGTATACTAGTTATTCTTTTATCAATCCTTTTTAGAGTCGACTTGTCTTGGCTAGATGGACTCTATTTCTCCCAACTTTTCCATATGTATTTACAATATTTCTTTCCAAGTTTAGAAGATCACTTTCTATTTAGCAAATAGAATTTGGAGTCTTTTCTCCTTGAGCGAGCCCATTTTCAAGATGCAATCATAACATTCAAATGGTAGAATTTAGAATTTGGCTTTAGTTACTTTGCAATATAATTTGAATTGTCTTTCCCTATAGTCCCAGTAAATGTTATTTCCTTCCCACTAGCAAATTTTACTACAATTTACTATGTTTTTTGAAATTCTAAATGTAAGTTTCCAGCTATTTTTGGTGCAAGAAAGGATGAGTGTTCTCATACTCAGTCAAAATTTCAAATCTTACCCTTATAAGTTATTGAAGTCTAACTGACAAAGCATTGATACTATGCTCATGTATTCTCACCAACAACATATATGGATCCTTTTTCAATTTCCTCACCCATGTGCATTCTTCAGATTGGCCTATCCTAGCATTCACTCTAGCTCCACTACTCTTCCACATCCACAACCTCAATTGTTATTACCATTTCCATGGCCGCTTCTCTTGATTGATTAGGTCTAGGGTTTTAAGGATGATTTGGGTAGTCAACTTTAAGGTGTCTAGTCCTCTTAGATTTGTAGTACTATGACTCATTTGGTCCTTAAGTAATGGTATATTAGCTCATGCATTTCCTCTAGAATTGCTTATATTAGCTCCTTAGTTTGGATAGTTTCTTTCATACTTTTTCTTCACAAGATACACTAGAAAAGATTTGGATAAGTTTGGGCCTTGTAAGAGATTCCACCTCAGCATACAGAGAGGTAATTCAAAAAACATTGAAAATAGAAAAAAAAAATTAAATTATCTTTTTTCTTCAAAATGCATAAATTAGCACGAAGCTTTTAAGTTTTCAATTACCATTGATTAAGAGTATAAATGCTAATACACATAAAATAGACTAGTCAATGCTCGAAATTTGATGGCTCATATTATCTAGATCAATTTGAAATAATGAGACACTTCCTTTTGATCAAAACTTGAGCTAAAATATCATGCTAAGGCTCAAGCTATCTTTTGACATGTTACTTTTGATACATTCTCATTTGAGGTATTCTCATTTCTTCAATGAAACTCCAAATAATACTAAGAAGCTTGTGAGGATGACTCTAACTAAATCAACATCACAGAGAGACATGGATGGGGCCTAATCATCACATCAATATGTACAAGAGAGAAGTGTATCACCTCCAAAGCAAGCTTGATATATACAAATATTTGAGAAGATGGCTAGATCTATATCAAAGAGGCAATATGTGAGATGTATTATGAGTATAAATCCTTAAGTAAGAAAAATAAATGTCATCTTCTGTTTGTTGCTTCTAAAAAATATTAGGAATTTGTAATATAACAAAAATCTTTGAGATATGTAGGATATGAAGTTGCAATTGGGTGGTATGAAGAAGAGGATACATGCAATGAAGTAAGATATTTTCTAAACATCTTTTAATGCTCATTATTTCTATATGTCAAATCATTTTCCTTTTCTTAATTGAAATTGACCAAGGATCTTTGAGAACAAGTCTATCCATTCAATAAAAAAACATCCAAGTGCATATACCAAAATGTTATTGAGTCTATCAAAGTAACAAATACTTTGAGATATAAATCTTATTTGTTGGAGTTTCTCTTGTACAAAAGGTTTATTTGTATCAAACAAAGAGTGTCATATACTTGACTAGTTTAACCTTCGATAACATGTATTGAATTCTTTGACAACACAACAATACAATCATATCCCTTGGCTTTCAAATAAATATAATACTTTATCAATTTGGTAAACTCAAGTGGGATGGAGAAACCATAGTATCAAGCTCATTCATACTACTCAGCTATACAAGATGCAATGGAATGTAGAAAGCTAATATTTTAAAAGAATTATATTAATGAATATATAGAAAGCTTGCTCCACAAAGCCAATCCAAAATAAAGTAATGCAGTACTTAACTAAAGAGACAAGCAATAAGGGAATCATGGCACAAATCTAATGTAGCAATTAAACATCCTTAATATATTATGGAAATAGAATATCTATACTTAAACCTCCCTTTTATCTCTCAATTTCATATCCATTAAAGATATCATCATATACCACAAGCTACAAAATCTCTTGATAAATTCATTGTATCGTAAACTCTTTTAAAGTTCTCATAAGCTTCATGGATGCTAAAACATTTATGATTAATTACACCATGGATACTAGAATTACAATACAATTCATTATACCAAAACATTTTGATTCTTCTCAAGTACAAGCAAAATATAACTCTATATTAGAATACTTTGTCCCTTAACCTTGATGGATGAAGGATTCAAAAGATCTCTTGTGATCTCCCTGCTCTCTTCCCATATGAGAAATATTGAGTTTACTAGATCATTTCAAACAGTATCTCAATGAAAAGATTGATCTTATAATAGGATACACTACGATATTTCTATATTAAGGCCCTTGTATCAGAATTATAATTGATATCCTTGATATTGGATTCTATCATCATTATATACCAAAGCACTTATGGATGGCCATGGTACTATACCACTTGATTGAAGAAATGGAATGACCTCCAAATTATTGAGAGAATTTTTTGCATCTCAGTAAGATCCATCTACAAAACATATATCAATCATCAGTTGTTAAAAGAAATAAGGAACATACCCATGATACAAAGAAACACACAAAGACATGAATAAATAAGGAAGGTTCCAAAGATGAACAACACAATGCAAGGGGGGCCTTGGGCTAGCATAATGTAAGCAGGGGTCCATGAGGCTATCGGGGGGGGGGGGGGGGGGGGTGGGGGACTTGAGATTTTCAAGTCACCCCTCCTCACATTGTGCGGGTCCAACATGAGTATGGACCCACATAACATGAGAGGGGCCCCTAGGACTGCACAATACAAGGGGCTAGGGGAGGGCAGAGACGAGAGATACATAATGCAAGAGGAGCCCTTGTCAATTTTATCAAAAGCTTTTCTATAGTCTTCATCTATCCAATCATTAAAAGACTATAACATTTCCAAATATTCATATGTTTGCTGGCTAGCTAGTTTAGCATACCTATTTCTTAAGGGAAATGGAGTGGATTTACCAATACAATCTGGAGGTAGAGAAGATGGTCTTGCTTGAGCATCATTTGTAGTAGGCTAGGGCTGCATAAGACTATGTTCATCATCAGAAGAGTATAGGGACATATATTCCCATTGGGGAGTTCTAGAATATGTGGCCATTTGTGAAACATAGACGCGTTGAATGTCATATAAGAAAAAATCCATCTCTTGCTCTTCAGATTCTTTGCCTTCATAGAACTTTAAAAAATAGTATGAAGATTTAATGACCCATGAGTAGGGGTACCAAAAAGAGGTGTTCATCTCTTCTTGAGTCTATTTTCAAAGGAAATTTTCCAATCCATGGCCACATGACTGGGGAGTAGAGAGACTTCAGCATTTGCATTTTGCAGAGCTAGGAGTAATACGTTTGGAGGCTAAGGTAGAAGATGATGCAATAAAAGCTTATTGGTGCAACTTGAGTTCTAACTTTTGAAGATGTTATTGTAGTTCTTCAAAAAACACATAATTTGTCCAACATTTTAATCATACCTGAAATAGCAAGATGTGTCCAATTTATGATTTGTAACTCAGTTTTCCAAGTTTTTCCATCAATAAGATAGAGATAAGGAGACACCTTTTATTGATGCCCATCGTAATCAAATTTGTGATAGCATTGACTACTTTCACATGAGTATTTTCAATGAGCTTCATGTAGTGTTCACAAATACCATTGAAGATAATAGGGTGTGTACAACTAGAACTAGAGAAGAACTTTAAGGCATTTGCCTTCTAAGAAGGAGACACTTTCAAGGTTGGTCATATCAAAATAAGATCTGTAGACTTTTCAGGAGGAAGAAGAGGAGCATTTGTTGTTGGTGGCATCACAATTACTTTGCCTTTGATGTTATAAACTGTCAAAGGCTTTGGAGGGACTTATTCCTTTTTCTACAAAGAACTGATATCAAGATGCCATTCTTGTGGAAGGGAGATCTAAGACCAATTTATGCATTCTAGGAGGAAAGGTTGAGTAAATTCATCAACATTCATGATAATAGTATGTCATTTATCTTTGTCACTATTATCACCTTCTAAGACTCTAGGTATGGCTAAAGACATGCAATGGGAAACCATGTGATAATGAATACCTAAATGTTTAGAAGATGTTTTCATGTTTAACCTGAAAGTATGGGTGTGCAAGTCAATTATATTACTAAGATAGGGATCTTTTACAAAAATAACATAATTGGGATATAGTTCAAAGAAGATTGGTCCATTAGAAAGAGTGGAAACAACTGCATGTGCAATCATATCCATGACTTCTTTATGGGGCATGTATAAGACTACTGCCATACATGAAGCATTTAACACTTCACAAAAAAGAGGAATGATGCAAGCTATAGCTATGTATTCTAAATGAAGAAAATGATATTTTTGTGATTTTGTATTTTATGAATAACAAGAGACAAAAGATTAACTTGTTGATCATTGAAAGAACAATCACCTATGGTTAAGATACCATGGTCTTTAACATACATTGTTGAAGCACAAAATTTGAATACATTATTCTCACCATATATATTTGCAGCATTTTTTTGTGGAAGAATCCATTTGGAGCTCCAATTTTCCTCATCCATAATGAGAGTTGAATTGCCCAAAGACTTGTAATGTTCATCTAATCCCTTGAAGATAGAGGAGAAAACATTCTAGTTCTTGGAAGCCATGAGGATTTACTAAACTACATGGGATTTATGCACTCAAATAATGGCCAAAACCTTAAATGCATCACGCCTTAAGACACACATGGCAACACAACTAATAGTATGAGTGGCCCAATAGATTTATGCAACCTCAAAGCATAACTTATAGCCTTGAATGGCTTAGAAACCAAAGAATGAATAGGGCTTAGATACCAACACATAGGGGGAGTGTAGTAGAAGCACACAAGGGAATCAAACTTGGACACAAAAGAGAGAGTAGAGTGTAGAGAGTAAATAGAAGCTTACTTGATTGCTTGTATTTCATTTTTCTTACAATGGAGAGTAGACTCTTTATATAGAGTTACAAAGGGATGCTACAAGAGTGCACAATATAAGTTAAATCCCACTTTAGTAGTGGAGTAAAAGGTAATGATAAATATTTAGTTGGTGGATGAGTCAGGCTTTCTATAAAGTAGGTCTAGCTCATGAAGAGGAACCATCAAAGTTGTCGTTCCTATCTCTATAGGTTCCTTTTTTGTTAGATAGCCTTGCACATGTTGTAGATCCATGCAAACAGTAAAAGGAACATATCTACAAAAATACGAAAGGCCTTGATGGCTTGGCCATAATTTCTCTCTGGTAGGAAGGGTTTTTTTTTTTGTGTAGAGTATTTTTAGGACATATGTAGAGTATTTTTAGGACATTTTTGGAAGAATTTCTTCACAAAGAATGGAACCCAAGCCAAGGCTATCAATATAGATGATCAAAGGTTCACTAGATAATATAGCTTTGATTTGTTAGAGAGCGACTATATGGAGAGGTTTCTAGATAGCATACCAATATTTGTGTAGTAAGGGTTATAGGTCTTTGTGTATATATTGGGGGTTGAAGAACTGATCCAGTTGAGACATCCTGATAATTGTTTGAGGATAATTACATTGGGCAGAGTATCAAGAAATTCTAAAATTTTACTAAGTGCATGTTCATGATGCTCTATCATACCATGATGAATTTGAAGGTTTAAGAAATCAACCTTTGTTACAAAGAGGAGAGACTTCATTGCGAACAAAACCATCTCAACTTCTTTTACTGCTTCCATAAATAATTAGTGATGTTTAAGATGTTTTTCCACAGTCTCAAAGAAAACCAAAATATCATCAATATAAACTAGGTAGAAAGAAAATTTGAAAAACACCTCATTTATCCATCCTTGGAAATAAGTATTGGTAGTTTTAATGCCAAAGGGACAAATTGTCCATTGGTAGTGTCCATAAGAGTCATAGAAAGCAATTTTGAAATTATCAAAAGCTTGTAGAGGAAGTTGCCAAAAGCTTGATTTTAGGTCAATTTTACTATTTTTCCTTGTGGAGTCTCTTAATCAGGAGGTCTTTGATAGGGATAGGATGTCCATGCACAATTGGATATTTAATGAGAGGTTTAAAATTAATCACCAATCTTTTCTTTCCTTAGTTTTTCTATAAATGCTTAGTGACATAAAATGCTTGGAAAGACCAAGGTGAATTTGTAGGTTGAGTCAACCCCTTCTTTAAGAGACTAGAAATTTCCTATTTACATAGTTTTAATTCTTCTTCTTTCATAACTTTGTGCACATCTTTGGTAGGAATAGCATTATCTTCTAGGGAAAGAGGAATCACAAACCTTTGTCCCTTTTCTTGGAAAAATAGAGGATCTTCAAACATTAACTATTTTAGAGCTTCTATGATCCCTTAAAATTCAATCTCATACTTCTAGAGTTCTTGTTGCAACCAAGTTTCTGTTTGTTCTTCTTTTATCTAGGGAGATGGTTGTGAGATAGTATATATACTCCACTTCACTCTTTCTAATAGATAAACATTGGTCTTTTCCCTTAAATAGGAGAAAGAAATGTGTTCGGACCAGAAAGTGTAGGGTACCAAATGTTGTAATACATCTATGCCAATTAGGAGATCATCTCTCATATGTTTCATGAGTTGAATTTCAATAGGGATATTGATCTCACCCAAATAGAAAAAAGGTTTTTGAAATAGTGGAGAGTGAGATTTTCTTGTTATTGGAAAACTCCACAATAATAGGACTATGTTGTTCCATAAATCTGGAGGGAAAAGCTCATATCGAGCTATTATAAGATTGGAGCAATTGAAAATGGGGCTATCAGAAAACAAATTAACAGTTCCAAAATATTTGAGTTTAACACAGATTGTAGGAATGGACCCACCACCTTGAAGAGCATTGAGACTCAATTGGTGTCGATGTGTTTTGCTTGTAGTTCGAATTTGATTGATGGCCTTGAGATTCGGAGACATTGTAGATGAAGAGGGATCATTAGCCAGTGATTCTTGTGAGGGAGGAATTACAACAGGGATAACATAGTTCAGTTCTTGAAGAACTTCAAGAGTAGCATGAGTAATCTATTTTTTTAATGGCATGGATCTTTTCAAGGACTTGCAAAGGCTATTGAGTTGTATCTGCATAGCTTGAAAATTTGGAGGCGCTCCCCTTATATTATGCGGGTTCTCCCTAGGTGACTTCTTTTTTTCCTTCGTATCTTGGCCTTTGACTAACAAATTTGAGTGTTTTTTGAACTTAAACGGGGGGTTTGGGCCATTCTCGACACAATGGCACCATTCATTTTGCCAAATTCTCCACCCAAAATCTCAACTCAAGAGGATTTGCACAATGCAAGGGCCCCCCACCACCAGAGTTCTAGGGGGGGGGGGGGGGAGGGGCAGGGGAGATGGGCCTCACATTGTGTGGGTCCTCTCATATGACACTTCTATTTCTTCATATTTTGGCCCACCCATGTTCATTTTCAGCATTTTTTGACTCTAGACACGGATTTTAGGCCATTCTAGATGTAATGGACCATCCATTTTACCAAAATGTCAACTTGGGGGGGGGGGGGGGACACATTGTGCTGGTCCTCTTGGGTATCTTTTCGATTTCCTCATATCTTAGTCTCGTGTTGTACATTTTGAGCATTTTTAAATCCCAAATGTAGGTTTTTGGTTGCTATGGGGACACAATAACGCTATTGATTTTGCCTAATTCTACACCCAAAATGTTAATTTTGTAATATCAATTGATTGTGTATCTAGAACAACTCAAAATGTGACAAAACCTTTTCAAGCACAACAATAGACCCCCCCACCTCTCTCCCCCTTACATTACGTTGGCTCTAAGCTAGCACAATATGAGAGGACCTTGAGCTAATAGAATGCAAGGGGGGACCCTCCAACAATCTTGGAGGTCCCTCTTTGCATTGTGCCAACCCAAGTTCCCCCCTCATGGAATCCACCTTTGGCCATCTATATCTAAACCATATACTTTCCATTGAAATAGAAAACAAAGCAAATGATAATATTAAATAAAAAGTAGGAGTGAGAAGAGTGAGAGACACTTCATTTGATACTCAAGAGTTTCAAGAAAAAAAGGGGGGGGGGGGGGGGGGGGGGGGGGATGGGCCTTGCATTGTTGGGTCCTCTCGACGAGTGACACTTTTATTTATTCATATCTTGGCCTACCCATGTCCATTTTCAGTGTTTTTTGACCCTAGACAAGGATTTTGGGCCATTCCAAATGTAATGCACAACCCATTTTACCAAAATGTCAACTCATGAGGAGAGGCACAACATGCACAGGGGGGGGGGGGGGGGGGGGAGGGCTCTCGTTGTGCCGGTCCTCTTGGGTATCTTTTCCATTTCCTCATATCTTAGTCTCGTGTTGTACATTTTAAGCAATTTTAAATCCCAAATGTAGGTTTTGGCTTGTTATGGACACAATAATACTATTGATTTTGCCTAGTTCTACTCTCAAAATGTTACTTTTGTACTATCAATTGATTTGTGTATCTAGAATGGCTCAAAATGTGATAAGACATTTTCAAACACAACAATAGACAACCCCCCCCCCCCCCCCCCCCCCCCCCCCGGTCTCGCCCTTACATTATGTTGGCTCTAAGATAGCACAATATGAGAGGACCTTGAGCTGGTAGAATGCAAGGGGGGACCCTCCAACATTCTTGGAGCTTCCTCTTCATGTTGTGCTAGCCCAAGTTCCCCCCTCATGGAATCCACCTTTGGTCATCTATATCTAAACCATATGCCTTCCATTGACATAGAAAACAAAGCAAATTAAAATATTTAATGAAAAGTAGGAGTGAGAAGAGTGAGAGACGCTTTGTTTAATACTCGAGAGTTTCAAGAGAAAAGTTGGGGGCGTGGGGGGGGGGGGGCTCGCATTGTGTGCGTTCTCTCAGTAGTAGGTGACACTTTTATTTCTTCATATCTTGGCCTACCCATGTCCATTTCTAGCATTTTTTAACTCTAGATAGGGATTTTGGGCCATTCCCAAAGTAATGGACCATCCATTTTACCAAAATCTCAACTCAAGAGGAGCAGCACAACATGCATTTGTGGGGGGGGACTCCTATTGTGGTGGTCCTCTTGGGCATCTTTTCCATTTCCTTATATCTTAGTCTCGTGTTGTACATTTTGAACCTTTTTTAATCCCAAATGCAGGTTTTGGGTTGTTATGGACACAATAACACTACAAATTTTGCCTAATTCTACACTCAAAATGTCACTTTTGATTTGTGTATCTAGAATGGCTCAAAATGTCATAAGGCCTTTTCCAACACAACAATAGACACACACCCCCCCCCCCCCCCCTCCCCCTCCACCTCTCTCCCCCTTACATTATGTTGGCTGTAAGATAGCACAATATGAGAGGACCTTGAGTTGGTAGAATGCAAGGGGGGACCCTCCAACAATCTTCGAGGTCCCTCTTCATGTTGTGCCAATAGCCCAGGTTCCCCCCTCACGGAATCCACCTTTGGTCATCTATATCTAAACCATATACCTTCCATTGAAATAGAAAAGAAAGCAAATTAAAATATTAAACGAAATAAAGTATGAGTGAGAAGGGTGAGAGATGCTTCATTTAATGCTCGAGAGTTTCAAGAACAAGATAGGGATACTAGAATGGAGGCAAAGTATTCCGATGTAATATTCAAGAATTTCAATAAAATAATAGGAAGAATGGAAGGGTGTATGAGATTGACAAAAAATGCCACTATCTAGCCAGTTAAATTTTTTGGGAGCCTCTTTGTTTCTATGCCTCAACAAATTAGTCCCCAAAAATACCTTAAAATGTTTTATGTTGTGAATAAAGGACTAGATAATACGTTTATAAAAGAATTTATCATTTTTATTGTAACAGTAGCTCTCTTCTTATTGGTTGAGAGGCTTTCTATCTCTAAAACTAAAAGACCCAAACATGAGGCCAAATCTCCCCTAATGGTTTCTTTGGCCATTCTAAGCAATCTCTTTGACTATGGACTTTGCTAGGATGAGGGCATCTTTGAGGATTGTCAATCTCATTGATTCATGAAAATATTTAGGGGTGGATTCAGCTCCCCTTTGCAAAGCCTCACAATTTGATGAGTTGCCCTCATTGGTGGCACATACTTGGAAAGGCTGACGAAATTCGAGTAATACTCTTCCAATGTCGAGTTCAATTGATGAAGTCCATAGAGCTTGTTCATCATGATGGCTTCAAAGAATGGGGGCAGATCTCATCCTTCATCACTACTACGTTTTTTTCCAAGCTTAGGAACCTTTAGTCACTTATCACGACACCATTGTTTCCACCAAAGCTTGGCTTCACCAATTAGACAAAGGCATACACTGAAGAATCGATTAGTAAAGGTACCTTAAGTAACCATAAAGTAATCTTCCATAGCTTTGATTTAGGGTTTTGCATCTTATTCACATTGGATCTTTCTCCATTAAACTTGGGTCACGGTGTTTGTTTCAAAAGAAACTTTTTCTCTTAGAGCTCCTTGTAAGTGTCATCTACTCATACTTTGCGATTCTCATTAACACATAAGTCAAATGTTATAATTCAATTACTCAAGAGTTTAAGGCCTTCCTCTCTTATAGAGCTCCATAATGGTAAGTTAATGAAATCTTTATTATCTCAAAACGAAGTATATTAAATACATCACATTCTCATCATGGAATTTGTGCAATGAGATAGTTAGAAAGAAAGGGGTTTCTCAATCATTTCTTAATATTTGTAGGCAAAAGAGGGTATGCTCTAATAACATATCTATTCTAGGCATTTCTCCCATGTACCACAATATGATTAGGAGGGTATCCTCTAATAACATATCCATCCTAGGCATGTCTCCCTTGTACCACAATATGATCAGGAGCTATAACTACAATGATTAAATCATACATCTAATGATTCAAGGTCATTGTTTCCCTAATAATGGTATTAGTATCATTAGTACTTTACCCTTGAAACAAGAAGCAACGAACTAGCTTCAATTACTCTATCCATCCGATTCTTCTGAGATGAACTTGAATGTTTCTAGTTTAATTGGGATTGGTCATGAAAAAGATACAAGAAATCCTCCATGGCATTCATTGTGACCATCCTTATTGGATTTGGGTATATTTTGGATTCAAAAGGTTCTCAAGATGTGCCATCATGATCTTATGACACTCAATATCCAAACATCAACAAGCAATTAGGTGTATTACTTTGAATACCACGAATCGATTACAAGCATGACCAATAGCTTGAAACACCATAGTACACTCATTAAAAGTAAAAATATGTTTACTATCATGGATAAGTATAAGATTTTAACAATGTATTTTATAAAGCTCTTCCATTATAAAGGTAGGAAGATTAATCTTAGTCTCCCGTAATCGATAACAATTTGGAAGATTGGGATACTCATGGAGTTCATAATTCTTAGACTTTGCTGACTCGATGAGAGCAATCATATGCGATAGAATAACCTTGGCATATTGGTGATATGCCTTTTAGTTTTCATCACATACTTTTCATCTAAGCAAAGCATGGTACCGCATTGTTTTAATATATAAAGGAAAATTTATTGTATTATTCTATTGTACAAGGATTGTTAACACAACCTTCAACACATGACCAACACTTTGGAAAATAATACGTCTATTAATTTAGAAACTTCTATACGAAACCATCACTCTTATAAGAGTGATATTAATCTCTCTCTCCTACAAGAGAAAATAATCATTCTACTTAGGATGGGACCTTTAAACCCCACAAATTTGGGCTATATGTGATTATACTCCTTCTGTGTAGACAACATGGAATTTCCTAGCTCAAGGAATTTACTAGCTCAAAGTCCCACTAGGCTTCCATGCACCTTTAGAATTGTTCTACATAATAGATGAACTTATCACTTAGCCCTTTGCCCAATGAGGTGCTCAAGTATTTAAAAAAAAAAAAAACAAAATCACCTAGCTTCCACAAGAGCATATGATCCTCACTCGTAATTGAGTTTTTTAACCACCCTATAAGACACTAAGTTGCATTGATGTGGGGATCACAATGGCCTAAAACACAATAATCATGTCTCCATATGACTTTTACAAGCCTAGATTTTTAGGGAAAAATAACCATGACATTCCAAATACAAAGCATCAAAAACCATAAAAATAATCTTTCAAAGCTCTTTTAACCACGCCATGAATGAAAAACTATCTTTTTTTTTCCATGTCACATTTGTAAAAAGAAAATATCATTCTTAATTTAATTTTAGCATTTCTTAGGTTTTCCTTTAATTAATCATAGCTAATATAATTTATGAAGTTGAAAAACATTTCTAGGTGCATTTTTCCCATTATCTTAGGTTTATTTCTTTAATTCTTATTATTATATACATGACCATTTGCATAATTCTTAATAAGGATAAGTCAGTAATCTTAGAAGAATTGTGGGTAAAGTTAATAAATCATAATTTATACAAACCTGATTATTTTTGTTAAACCATCCATCATTCTATAGAATCAATGTGACTTTAGATTTGCATGCAAGCATCACAATTTTGGATTGTGTAGCTTCTGTGGTTTTCTCATGTTTGCCCTTGAGCTTGTAGATGAGTCTTAACTTCAACAATGTATTCTTGGATGGTGTAAGCATGAGCATCCTCCCTACGTCTCTTTAGGGCCATTAAAAACATTTACAAACACGGGTGAACACCATTTAAAATTAGGCTTTTTGTTGATTAAGGTAAAGAAAGAGCACATCAACACTCACAAATTTACTTGAGATAATTTAGAGTCATTTTGATCTTTACATTATCTCTCAAACTCAGTTCATAGAAATAGAGGCTAAAGTGCTAGGAGTTTGAGGACAATGTAAATATACTTTAGAAGACACTCATTTAAATAATTTAGAGTCATTTCGAGCTTTACATTATCTCTCGGATTTAGTTCATAGAAATAGAGGCTAAAGTGCTAGGAGTTTGAGGACAATGTAAACATACTTTAGAAGAGATATAACACTTGATGTTGAGTTGATAAAAATTTTGAGATAGCAAAATAGGATACCAATTTTTTGCAATATCAAAGGACATTTCTTGCAACACATGGTACTTTTTGTAATAAATGGATTACATGGTTGGAATCCTCTCATTGTCAACTTCCACCACCTCTAGGGGTTTGATATCTCTCACAAAGATTCAAATCAATGATCTTTTTGCTCAAAGAGAAAGGTTGATGTAGATATTTTGGAGAGATATGAGAAAAAAAGCTCAACATGCTTTTTTCATTTTCGTTGTTTTTTAATCATTCTTTTGTGAGTTAGTTTTGTTAAGTGTGACTTTAGCCTTTCAATTTTTACCACAAAAGTAAAAGTAAATTCTTTTTTCACTTCCATTTATTTTCCCATCTCCCATTATAGTTTTGTTCCAACAGTACTTTTTCTCCTTGTTTATTATGGGTAAGGCCTTGTGTGTTATTGGTGTCAAATTAATACATTGTAAATTTGTAAAGTGGCTAATTTTTTGAGATGAATGTGACTATGCAATTAATTTTTCCAATACCAATGTTAAATGTTACATTTTAGAATGTGTAGGTTATTTTTTCTTTTAATTATGTGGGTTGAAATTTTCAATTATGCTCTATTTAACAATGTGTAAAAGTGTCAAGAATTCACATTCCATGGACAAGTTTATTTATCCAATATTTATTGCACATTAAACTTGTTTTGAAACTCACATTCTATGATTGATCTGACCTTCATAACGGGAACATTACACTCTAGGGTCTTCTTTTAATAGATGAGAACTTGCTTCTTCATAATTAGTTCACGTGGTCTTAGTTCCCGTGTTAGTGTAGCTTTAGCCTAAGTTTTAATCTAGGTCTACTTCTCTTTCTTCACAAGTGCATGGGAGCCTTAACTTCATCAATGGAACTGGTTCTATAGGTGACTTAGACAAGTAGAACCATCAATTTCTCATTTAGTATCCTTGAATATCCCCAAGAGGGTTTTGGGGACCCATTTGTTGATTTGTGTTAGCTCTCTATTGATGCTTGCACTTGCATGTCTAGTTGAATCTTTTTTATGTTTGATCGTGGCTGGAGGCCATCTTGGGGACTCATTATTGATGCTTGCAATTATACACTCTAGATTTTATCCTTCGCTTAGTTGAAGCTCTTTGGTGTTAGTAATGTTGGTTGTGTTAACCTCAAGTTGCCTGATTTTGTGCATGAGTTGTAGGTCAGGAGAATGAAGTTCGCTTCTTCATGAATGAGAGCATCAAGGACATGCTCTTTATAGGTGGTATTAGTTCTTTGACTTTGGGGTTGATTTGTGTGCCCTTAAACTTTTGAAATGAAAGGTTGCAACTTGTAGATCCTGTTTGGTTACTGTTAGATAATTGGCATTTGAAAAAACTCATGATACATATGGGCTACATAATTCATTGTGATTTCTCCTTATTGTTACTCTGCTTCATGTTGTGATTAGTCGAACAATGAGATTATCTTCATGACATACTTTAGCTAAGTGCATTATGAAGACATCTTTCATCATAGAGAACAACAAGTTCTTCACAACATCCAATTGGGCTTGTAGGGTTAGCAACCTCTCAAACATAGCTTCATCCATTAAGTGACTACCTATCAAACTATTGAAATTCTAAAATATTCACATGGATTCCTTGATGTCTTGGGGGATATCCACTTGGAATCCTCTTGTTGCCATCTTGTTGATTAGTATTTGGTTTTTCTCTTAGCTAGTTAGCTATATTATTTTCTCTTGGCTAGTTCACTCTATTATTTCTGGCGTGGCTACTTTGGAATCCTCATGTTTCCACCTTGTTGACTAGTCTTTGTCTTTTCTCTCAACTAGTTAGCTTTATTATTTTGTTAATAAGTTCTTGGATGGGAATTATCTTTAGTTTTTATTGACTTGTAAGAGATTAGGGCTTGGAAATCTAGAATTCTAGTCCACTATACAAGCATGTTACAAGCATCAAACTCTCAATAAACAAATAAAACTCTTTGATTCCTCTCATATGATCGTGTTTATGTGTGTCTTACTTGGGATCTTTCTAGGGCTTGTATGTGCTTTGTCCCTATAGCTTTAGGGCTTGTCACAATGTCTTTTCTTAGTCATTTAACTCGTTATTTTCCAAAGTTTCTCTGAAGTTTATGGTGATTATGGCTTGATTTGGGATATTGGTCACTCAACTCATTCCTTTTCAAAGTTTTTATTGTGCATTTATGATGATTATGGCCTGAAGTTGGTGGTTCAAAGATCTTGCCACTGTAGCTTTCACCAAGCAGAAGTAACCTTGTTTTTTTCTTGTCAATGTCCTTCCATTCTAGGCTATTCAATTCTTTTAGGATGTCCAATTCTTTTATGAATCCCTTGAACTCTTAAACCAATTGACCTTCTGAGTTCAATCTCGTATGCTTAGTCTCTTACCCTTGGCACTAAGCTTCCCGTGTTTAGTGTTTTCCGAGCAGTCCTTTTGATGAATTTGGGTAAATATGTAACCACATAGATTAGTTAAACCTGTAGATCACCATAGTATATAATATGAGTATCACAATGCGCTAAGTGACTCTAAATACTTTAGCATACATTGGGCTTTGGACGTGGTTAGTCACTACTTTTATTGACCAAATATTAAGACTATAATTGAGTCTTGTGTGTGTGAGTACTTGCAGTGTCAATTTAATAAAGCTAAATAGCATAGACAAGCAAAGATGTTGCATTCTCTATAAATTTTCAATGGGGAATGTAATAGTATTTCTATGGATTTTATAGTAGTATCGCCCATACAAATCAAGGTCATGCCTCAATTGAGGTTGTAGTCAACCAATTGATGAAAATCATTGTTACAAAGAGAATCGTGAAAAGCCACAAGTTGATTTGTCTTTGTCAATCATCTTTATAAACTTTATGGTTTGCTTGATAAAATAATCAATGATTGGGATTCTAAGTTCACTTATCGTTTTCCACAAATGGTTTTTCAAAAACTAAAAATTCAATTAGCCATGTCATCCTCAAAGCATCTTGAAATTGATGGATAGATAGAAAAAATCAAATCATCAAGGATATGCTACATGGATCTCTCTTGTAGGCACTTTGATTAGGATTGAAAGCATTATGATTGTTTTACTTATAACGGTGTTAAGCATCCAACTATAGGCTATAACTTGTTTATGCTTTTGTACGGTTGTAAGCCGAAACCACCAATTACCATAGAGCTCCAGGATAAAAAACACTCCTTAATCTATTTTCTACACGATAGTTAGAATATACTTATAATTACTTTATGGTTTGCTTGATAAAATAATCAATGATTGGGATTCTAAGTTCACTTGTCGTTTTCCACAAATGGTTTTTCAAAAACTAAAAATTCAATTAGCCATGTCATCCTCAAAGCATCTTGAAATTGATGGATAGATAGAAAAAATCAAATCATCAAGGATATGCTACATGGATCTCTCTTGTAGGCACTTTGATTAGGATTGAAAGCATTATGATTGTTTTACTTATAACGGTGTTAAGCATCCAACTATAGGCTATAACTTGTTTATGCTTTTGTACGGTTGTAAGCCGAAACCACCAATTACCATAGAGCTCCAGGATAAAAAACACTCCTTAATCTATTTTCTACACGATAGTTAGAATATACTTATAATTACTTTATGGTTTGCTTGATAAAATAATCAATGATTGGGATTCTAAGTTCACTTGTCGTTTTCCACAAATGGTTTTTCAAAAACTAAAAATTCAATTAGCCATGTCATCCTCAAAGCATCTTGAAATTGATGGATAGATAGAAAAAATCAAATCATCAAGGATATGCTACATGGGTCTCTCTTGTAGGCACTTTGATTAGGATTGAAAGCATTATGATTGTTTTACTTATAACGGTGTTAAGCATCCAACTATAGGCTATAACTTGTTTATGCTTTTGTACAGTTGTAAGCCGAAACCACCAATTACCATAGAGCTCCAGGATAAAAAACACTCCTTAATCTATTTTCTACACAATAGTTAGAATATACTTATAATTACTAAGCAAAGCATTAGAATGGCCTAAAATCGTACTACATTTTACACTAACCAACATCATACTCCTCACAAGCTCTAGGAAGGCACCTAGGTTTACTTTAAGAGTCCCAAATGACTGTAAGTCAATGACTACCAACTAAGTATTATAAATTGTCTTCAAGATATTGTGGATCTTTTTAAATTATCAAGATAAATAGTGTACCCATGAGTTGGATTTACCTTCGCAAATTTGAATTCACCTTGTGTTTCACATTAGTCGTTTAAAAGAACAATTCAAACAAGATGAACGAATTATTCAAATTGAGAAAGTTTCACTACTCAAGAATATTACTTGGTATGTTCCACTCCAACCCAAGTTGGTTCTTGGCCTTGGTTCTAAAATAATCATGTTGGATCATTTGTCCCCAGTATTTGGTCAGGTGAAAAAACCCCTAGAGCTGAAAGCTACTTGGCAATCAATACATTTATTGGATAGTCCTTTTCCTCACTTCATCCCTCAAGATACTACTCAAGAGAGCAATCGTTTATAAAAGGAGAAGTGTTACATCCTTGGACATTCTGATGGATGCTAGTAGCAATCATTCATAAAAGGCTTAATCTTGCTTAGCCTCTCCTACAAAAGGTATTGGCCTCAAACTCCTTCAAATTGCACTAAGAAGTGTGGATTATCTCCAACATGATACTTATCAAGTGATGTGGAAACCGAGGGCAGTTTGGCTTCATATTTTTCATTCCTACCAACAAGGTTCGAGTCATATGAGATCCTATAGTGAGCCAATAGGTGCAATCACAGAGCTTGCATTGCAGAAGGTCCATTAAGGGTGATCTTGATATTCTTGTGTTCAATAGCATGTTGTTATGAGAGAGAGAGAGAGAGAGAGAGAGAGAGAAAAGAGACGATGGCGCCGACTGCGTGCCATGCCCTGCCGACTGGTTGACTGTCGCGACCTCCTTGTCGCCATCGCCATCACTTGCGGGACCCTGTTCGCGGTTCGCCATCGCCTGTGCCCCCGTTCACCATCGCCTGCGGGACCCGGTTCGCTGTTCGCGACCCTGTTACCTGTTCGGTATCGCCTTCGCCTACGCCCCGTCGCCCTTGCCTGCAGGCCCCGTTCGTGTGTGCCCCCGTCGCCTGAGCCCCTGAGCCCCCGTCGTTTGTCAGAGCCCCCGTCGTCTGCGCCATCGTCGCCTGACCCCTCGTCGTCTGCCTGCGTTACGTCAGTCGCTGTCGGCCTCTGCTCGTCTGCGTCCGTAGGTACGCGTCTTCGCCTGGATACCTCTGCGCGTGCCCGTGAGCGAGACAGAGCTCGACAGAGAGGAGTCGAGCGAGCGAGCGAGTTCAACCCCTTCGTCAGTTGTCCTGTCCGCCCTCTGCTCTTCGTCTGCTGCCCGCGGGTGCCTGCCCTCTGCATCTTGCGGTGCCGTGACAGAGAAAGGGAACCCTAACCTGGCAGCACGTGACTGCAACGCTGCTCAGCTCCGAGATCTGATCTGCTCTTATACAGAGAGAGCGAGAGAGGGAGAGAGAGAGAGAGAGAGAGAGAGAGAGAGAGAGAGAGAGAGAGAGAGAGAGAGAGAGCCCTCCTGGACTTGCATAGAGAGAGAAAGAGAGAGAGTGAGGGAGCGAGCGAAAGCGAGAAGACAGCAGTATGGCTGGCCTGGATATGGAGTTTCTCGACCGGACGGTGGCAGCCCTTGGCCCTGATTCCGATACAGAGGAGCCGGAGGATATGGTGCCATGCACGGAGGAGCCGCCTCCGGGTTCCGAACTGCCACCTGCACGCAAACGCTCCAAGCATACTTCTGACGAGCCAATGGGTCCGCAGGACCGTTCCTATGCGCAGGTTGCCTCTGAACCTGTGGATTCGCAGGAAATTGACTGGGAACATCTGCTGGACTTTGCCAATACTCTGCTTGGCGATTATGTCCAGCATAATAATGAAACTTTCTCTGCTGCGGCTGCGGATGATGTGCTGGAAGCCATGGTGGACCCAAAATCAGTCTTGCGGTCCTTCTCGGTGTTTTATGACCGTGCAGTTATACTTTTTTTCACCGGCAGGATCGCAGTGCTCTCACATATTCGCCAATGGATGCACCATTTACTGCAAGGGGAGTGTGTTGAGGAGATCTTCCTTGGACCTCGCGGCTTTTATGAGGTGCTATTGAAATCGGAATCGCATCGAGCTGAGCTCCTGTCCAAGTTGCCACTATTCTTTGATCGCCGCTTAGTCCATGTGGTACCATGGCGCCCTATGGCTGACTTCCAGTGTTTGCTTCAATGAGAATGCCCGGTGTGGGTGGAAGTGGAAAACTGTCCAGCGGTATACTGGCCATTGTTGAAGGACGCGATGGCGGTTGTGGGCACAGTGTTGGTTCCCCCGAGCCTCAGGGCTATGAATCGAAACCGTTTATGCATGCTATGGGATACGGCCAGGAAAAGGCCTGCGTGGCTTCGCCTCAATTGTTCAGGCATGCATCCTTTGCATTTTCGCCTAAAATGGGGCAATTTTGCCGGACACTGCTTTTCATGTGGTAAATTAGGGCATTTTGTGGCCGAATGCCCAGAATGGCAACCGTCTTCTGAGGAGGCGCAGGTTGTGCAGCCCAAAGATGACATGGTGCTCGATGCCCCGGCACAGGAGACCCTTTAGCCACCTACTATCATGGATAAAGGCAAACAACACGTCCGGGGTTTGGATTCTCCTAACACTGACTGGATTGAGGCACGACAAAAAAAAGGTAAAAAGTTGGACGCAGGCCTGGCAGATCCTGGGCCTAATGCTTCTCTGGATTCCGTGAGCACGTACACGCGCAGGAAAGACATGGTCACCTCACAGCAGGATGCGCGTACTATGGCCCCGTCCGCCCCCCGTTATCCGTCTTCAAGAAAAGTCTATTTAGAGGGTCCCAAGGGCCCACCTGCTAAGCTGGCATTTGATGCAAAAGGTAATGTGATTACACCTTGGGATAGGCGTTATCCCCGCCCTACTCCCAAGGCAGTGGATTTCCCTTCTACCTCTAAAGCAGGTCGCCCGAATTCGTTTGCAGTATTGGCTGATTTTCTGGATGAGGGTGTCCTGGATGCACTCGCGGAAAAGGTGCAATCGAGGCAACAGGCGCCTCGTTCCTGACTTCCTTTTTTGAAAATATATGAAGATTGCCACGTGGAATGTGCGAGGCATTTGCTCTCGCCATAAACAACATACCATGTGGTCTGTCTTGCATGAGAACCAGTGGGATGTATTGTGTGCAGTGGAGCACAAAAGTCAGGGTGAGGCAAGAAAAGTTGTGGATTGCCATGGATTCCGTCTGTTTTATGCAAGGACACCTGCTAAGCACTACTCGGGCGTGCTGATGATTGTCCATGAGAAATACCAGCCTGTTCTTGTTAAAAATGATGTGCAGGGCCGATTTCTGGTAATCGAAGTCTTATTTGAAGGAGAGATTTTATGGTTGCTGGGACTCTATGCTCCGAATGATCCCGCATCCCGACGGGATCTATGGTCGACTTTGCAGGGCTCCATGGCACTTGGCCGCGGGGGGTTTTTGATGGGAGATTTCAATATGTGTGTTGACTCTTCTCAGTCCACCTCAGGGCATTCGGTCATGGATACGCCAGAAAGCCGGGTGTGGAACTCCTTTGCTTTGCACGTACTTAAGCAAGATCTTTGGTCGTGGCTTCACCCTTCTGTTTCAGGTTTCACTTTTCATTCCGCACAATATGCAACCAGTTGGTCACGATTGGACAGAATGTATATCATGCAGGGGGATGATTTTCTTCCCGAGATGCTGGAGATGAGGTCTTGCAGCAATATGCGTTGTCGGATCATTTCCCCCTCCAGCTTGAGATACGGGCACAATCCATTGCACCTTTTATGCAGTTGCTGAATAAGCTCCCTTTACGCTTCAATTCCTCTTTTTTGAAGCATCCAATTTTTAAGGGTTATATGCAGCAATTGATTGAGAGGTTCTTATTGGACTTCGCCTCTGAGGGCTTGGCTTCGTTCGCACGCCTGCTCTCTAATGTGCAGCGGGTTGCTCGGCAATATGGGATTCATAATGCCTCTCTTTGTCGCCGTCGTCGACATGCAGCAGAGGAATTATTGGCCTTGGTCTGTTTCTTGCTCCTGGACTCCCCAGATGATGATTTTCTGCTGTCCCTGGAGCGGCGTTTGGCCCATCTTATTCAAGTATTTAGCTTGAAATCTTATCAGCAGGCCAAGCTGCAAAACTTGACTGACACATTGCAAGATAGTGCCTGCCAGTCTCATAAGTTCTTTCATGCCTTGCATGCTTCTCCGGCTCGCGAAAATATGACTCGACTCCAGGATTCGGAAGCTCGCATGGTCACTGATCCGCAGACCATTATCAATATGTGCAGAAATTATTTTATGGATCTTTTTGGTTCTTCCTTGCCGTCTAGCCAGGTTACGCATGCCTGCTCGGTCTTCTATCATCTGGTCCACCAACAGGTTCCATTTGATATGCAAGCCACTTTGGAGGCGGATATTTGCGAAGAGGAGGTTATGGATGTCTTGTTGCACCTGCCTAAGGATAAAAGTCTTGGTTGGGATGGTCTCACTAATGAATTTTTTGAGCACTCGGCCACGCAGTTGGTAAAGCCATTGGTGGTCATGTTTCAGCAGGTTTGGGAAACAGGGGTCATGCCTTCTTCATGGAAAGAAGGCCTTATCAAACTGATTCCCAAGGTCCCTTTGCCGTCAAAGCTGCAACAATGGAGACCAATTTTGTTGATGGGCGCTGTCGTATTGCTGCGCATTCGAGGTGTGAAAACCACCCGACAGTTGTGTGTGTGATTCGATACTTTGTGCATACTTAGTTGTTGTGATTACATTTATTCTCTGCGTATGAGTATAGATGCTCACATGAAGGGCTTCACTTCAGATGCTTTTGTTAATAGCACACTTATTAGTATCTATGGTAAATGTGGCGCTTGTAGCCCCTGGTGGGCAACTCTCTTGTGGATATGTATGGGAAATTTGGCTCCCTTGAGGAAGCGCATCATGTTTTCAACAACTTGGACTGCCCTCATTACATGCTGTAACTTATGTTCTTTGCTTGAAAGCATGTAGTAGTGTAGGACCACTGGACACAGGTCAGAAGATGCATTCAGAAGTAGATCAAAAAGGATTGGAGAGTGAGCTTTATGTTGGAAACAAACTGGTAGACATGTATGGCAGAAGTGGCTTACTTGCTGAAGCACACCGTGTCTTTGACATGCAGCCAGTTCATGATGTAATCTCATGGAATGCATACATTTCAGGATACGCTGAACTTGGAGCTTGGGGGATTTTTTCTGGGACTGGTGGATCTGGCATACGACATTTTTGGATGAGGATTCAGAGGGTCTAAAAAAGGAAGAAAAGCAAATGGTTATTTTTGAAAAGGGAGCTTTTTGAATTGAAAAGAAAGAGGGAAAAGGCAAGGAGTCTAAAAATAGGGAGAGAAGGAGGACAATACGGGCGCAGAATTCTGGGGAAAAAAGAAGACGGCGACAGAAGAACTGTGACGATGGAGGAAAGCTGGGAGGAGTACAAGCTTGTGCCAAATACTCTCTAATGGAGCGTATCCTACATCGATCATTTTCTCTCTGGAAGTACGAAGAGATATGTGCCCCCCAAGTTGAAGAGTTCTGACAGTTGAGCAATGACTATGCTATCACCACCTGCGTGTAGCGGAATTGAAGAGGAGACGACGTTGAGACTTGAATGTTGTTGTCGAGAAGAGGAGAGGGGGGGAATTATGCTAATTTGAGAGGAGAGGAAGGGGAATCGGAGAGAAAGCTCTGCAATTTGGGGCACGAGAGAGGATTAGAGGATTGAAACAGGGGAAGAAAGGAGGAAGATACTCTGCGCTGAATCAGAGAGGAAAACGGGGGGGGGGGGGGGGGGGGGGGGGAAAGTGCTCTGCAATCGGTGAATAAGGTGGAGTACAGTGGCAGAAGCAGGCGTTTTGTGGACATTGTCATCCCAACAGTGCGCGAGCTTTGTCTCAAACCGGTCTGGAGGAGGAACCGAAACGTCACGCTGACGGACTTTGTGTCCGTTGAGGAACGGTGCTGGTACTCGCCGCATCCGCAGAATTCCGATTGGACGACACTGCACCAGGAGACCAGCATTAGCTGCCACACCCTGTCTGCACTCGCCTCCATGGCTGAGAAGATTGAGCAGCGGTGTGTTGAGAAGTTCCAGCAGAACAGTGCCAAGGGAAGAGAGGTCATGGAGCATGTATGCGCATACTTGGAGGCCGAAGCCAATGGGGTTGGAGTGCGGATCTGACTGTAAAGATATTTCAAAAGGCTCAAAAGTAGCTTGGGTTTGGCTTCTCAAGTGATGGAGCAGAACCACGATTTCAAAGCACATACTCCACTGAGTGGAAATAATTGATTTAGAAGCTGTGAAAAATTGCTCTTATGAGCACTGCGTCCATCCCACTCCCTGTGAAAAATCCGAAACGCTATCGCTGCCTTGCTTGTCTCCCCTTTCGCCTTCTTCGCAGAGAAATTTTGTAGAGAAGGTACACTCGATGCTATGATGTGTGCAAGAAATGCAGGAGGATTCCATCGACTTCTCCAACTTGGACACTTACAACTTTGGCGAGCCCTCCTATTGGGACAAGAGGTATACTGTTGACCCTGACCCGTGGATTGGTACCAGTCTTACAGCGGCTTCGCTCCTATCGTACAGAAGCATGTGCCTAAATCTGGCCGGGTGCTCATGGTTGGAATGCGGAGGAAGTGCTGAAGTCGTGTGCAAGAGAGAGGAATGAGCAGGGTTGCAGAGTCTCGTCTCGATCCGACTGCGACAACTCCCATGTTGCAGAAAAGACTACTGCTGTGACAGAATCTGTCGCGAAGCGTTTGCAATGAAGAGATCTTCGAATTAATTTTCTGGGAAAAAAAAAACAGCTCTTGGAGAATGGGCTTCGCATTCTTCTGCAATAGCTCATAGATGCAACTGTATTAACTGGAGAGTCTGTTATGCTTTATGGCAATTCAATCGATGAAGAAGATGATCGCAGGCACATAACCAGGCTCTGTTTGACAGTGCAAAAAGCAAAGAGAAGACCATACGAGTTTATAAAGGGATGATGCACTCTCTTCTGCAAGGGAAGTCTGATGACAATGTGACCATCATATTGAATGATATCTCATCGTGGTTGGATGACAGAATAAGGTCCCAGTCCGTTCATGACTGAAGATTTCCATCTTCATATGTACTAAATTATTGTTACCCGAGGGGAGACTTACCTAGTATTGATGTTTCGTATTAAGGAGTGATTTTGCTGGTTTTTCTCCTATGCCAAGAACAGATTTGTGACTTCAAATTCCTTAATAGTATTGGACATTATTATGATCTGTACTAAAACTGTTTTCTAAACCTCTTGAATATACCTCTGAGGATCTTCTGTACTCGTCTTTTATTGCTGCTGTAACTATTCTGAAGAAATATAAATATGATTCTTTGTGGAGGCCGCCACTATTGACGATCTACCCTTTTATCCTGAAATTATTCAAAGTCCTCAGTGGTCGCGACTCAGTGGTCGCGACTTGGCTTTCGAAAACCCTTCGACAGCGCGATGTATAAAATCTTTTCCAAAGTGCTCGCAAATAGGCTTCACAAGCACCTTCCAGCTATTGTGCACCCTCTCCAGTATGGTTTCATTAAGGGCCGCAACATTTTGCATAATATCTTAAATGTGCAAATGGCTATTGACTATGCGCGGCACTCCAATCAGCAAGTGGTCTTGATTCAATTGGACCTGGAAAAGGCGTTTGATTGTGTGGACTGGTCTTTCCTTGCAGATCTTATGTCTGCCATGGGCTTTGGTATCCGGATGTCCCGATTGATCTACACCATTAGTACTGAGGCTTCTTCAAGAGTTATGCTTAATGGTGGGGTTACAGAGCCATTTGTCCTTGCACGCTCGGTCAGAGAGGGTTGCCCTTTGAGCCCTCTCTTCTTTGCCTTGGCGACTCACCCGGTCCTTTCAATGTTATCCTCCATGGCAGCTTCTGCCCAGCTGGCAGGGTTATCTCTTCCTTTGGGGCAGCACTTCATTAGCAAATCTTTGGCTGATGACTCCTTTATGATTTTGCAGGCGGACAGGGACAACATTTGCAAGGCATTAGATGTCTGGACGCTCTTTGGTCAAGCCTCTGGTCTTCGCATCAATGCCTTTAAGTCAGCCATTCTCAGTTGCACGGAGCCGGATTTACAGTCGTTAGGCTGGCAGGGCCAGGTGGTTTCCCGTGGCTCCATTGTCAGGCATCTTGGATACCCATTGGGGGTGGATGTACGGCCAAAGGACCTGCTGGAGTGGATTTCACAAAAACTGGCCGCGAAGTTTATGTATTGGAAGTCGCAAGCCTGGCCGTTCCATGTCCGCCTCAAAGTGGCTCAGACAATTATGCTACCAATGCTGACGTATTTCCTGCCACTACTGCCATGGACGCCCACTACTTTGAAGGCTCTCACCCATCCCATTCGTTTCATGCTATGGAAGAAAGATTCACTGCAGGCAGGCATTTCCTGGATTTCATGGTCACATGCATGTACCCCTAAGCGCATGGGTGGTGGAGCTATTTTGGATGCAGAAACTCATATGCTGGCTCTTCGTTGGTCTCTTTTTCGTGCCATGTGTATGGATCATCACCCGTGGACCATCATAGCCCGTTATTTTCTTGAGGACAGCAGGCTCCGCCAGGGTAACACACGGCTTCGGGCCTCATGGTGGCATGTCCTTAATGCTGACTCTCGATTTTCCAGTCCCTCTTCCTCTTTATTATAGCACTTGGTCGGCTCTTGGAAAGTGGTGCTCCAAAAGACCCGTTGGCATCCTGTAGGGGACCGCTTGCAAACTAATTCTTTCCAGCTGGAATTGTTGGCAGTATCCAGATTACTTTCATGGGAAGATAAACATCAGCTCAGACCAAGATTTAACCGCATGGCCCGTTTGGGTGTGACTTCGATTGTGGATGCTACCCTTGCTACTCGCAATGTCCTCGCATCGTTTCGGACTGCTAGGAGACTTTTCAGGATCCCGTGCGGATACCGTGATTTACGGGGGAAGCTTTCGTCGGAACTTCAGGGTAGGCAACCCTTTCCTGCCCTGGCTATGGATCGCCCTTGGCAGGACTAGGACCTTGCAGGCCGGTTGACTCTGGAAAATGCCTCTACTAATCAGGTGTATCATCTTCTTATTAAAGATCACCAATGGCTGGGTGTGAAAGCTTATACTGTTTGGGGCCTGCGGAAATCACTGTCATGGTGGCAGGCAACGCTGATGAGGGATGGCAAAATAGGGCATCTTTCAAATGCAAGGTCTTTCTGTGGCGGGTAATGATTGGTGGTCTTCCTCTTGCCTCGGCCCTTTCCAAGCGTCGAATCTCGAATGGCAATTGTTTCTTCTGCACCACTACGGCGGAATCGGCCTGACATCGTTTTCTTTCTTGCCCGCTCGCCAAGAATATATGGTCTCTCTTGTCCCAAATCTGGCGCACAGTGGTGGGGTCCTCACTGACTCCTTTCGATTGGGTTTTTGTGCGCCCAAAGTATCCCACGCCGCCACCGTTACATATGAAGATCTTATTTCCCTTTTTCAGATACTGGGGATGCTGGCACATTTGGACCACCCGAAATGCTTTTCTCTTTGATTCGGCCTCTAATGTACCGCGACATATTGCAAGGCTTAAAGGGCTCTTGCATTGGCAGCTAGATCTCATCAGGCACTCTGACTTGCTCCCCCGGGAGGATTTGCATTCTTGGCATTTGGCAATTGCCTCTGGGTCCTTGCCGTGATTGGTGTAGCCTTTTTAGTATACTAGTCCGGGGATTTCCCACACGTTGGCCTACGGCCCTCGTGTCTCTTGTACTCGTGTAATCATGTAATCTTGTACTTTTTTCGTAATTAATACAATTACCTTTTACGAAAAAAGAAAAAAGAAAAAAAAGAGAGAGATCCCAAGGATGACTTGCTTTCTGGGCATGTGTTGTAGTTTCTTCAATTTCCTTGTCAAACATGTAGTTCCATTTGGGCTCTCATATTGCTAATCATGTAAGTTCACTTGTATTTTGTGCTTCTAGGAATTAATACAAATACCCTTTACACACACAGAGATGCCTATACTTTGATATTCTGAAGCAAATCAAAACATCCAGTACCAACATCTACAATTTTGCCTAGAATGATACGAGAAGATGGTGATTCAAGATGATCACATTGTCGTTCCAGTGTGCTGTCGACCAAGAACTTCGAAGCTGTTTCAAAACTCATCTTAAGGAAGGGAGAAGTGCTGGAATCAATTCCTGTTCTGTTACATGGTCGGAAGCCTCCGTTATGAGTCATAAAATCTGCTATCAAGCTGAGGTGTCTCACATCCACAGATATACCATACGAAGAAAATACATTCTTTATCTCTGTCACAATGGTGGATCGTGCTGCTTCCACACCATAGACCTCCAAAATGGATGCAATGCTGTTCGTGGTTAACCTGTTGATGTCGAGTTCATCAACAAACCGCCAAAGCCCTTCAAAATTAATACCTTCTGTCTGAATTGCTGGTCTTGATGCATCACCCTTGTAGTCAATGATCGAAACCTGATCAATCTTGTTGACAGACCTTATAGTCACTTGCTTAGCAACCCTCTCCACCATCTGGTGAGAAAACAGTGTAAGCATGTCTTCTAAGACAATATTCCTACAGAAATTTGGATGCAGAAAATTGTGATAATTACCTCTGACAGAAGAATGTGGGGGGTGTCATGTTTTACTACGAATGGCTTCTCCCAAGTAGATCCATCAAAAGAACTCTGCCCTTTGCCAACCGTATCAACTGTTGTTTTGCTATGTTTGGATGTTTTAACGGACTCTT